>NC_092051.1:71459057-71759057 GCF_003086295.3 Arachis hypogaea | reverse complement strand
AAAAGATTGCTCCGGAGACTCCAAGTGTTCGCCGGGCAAAAACGGACTTCTTCGCTGTCTTTGTAACAAGGGACACCATTGGGAGCCTTATGCAGCAACATGCTTAAGGCACACCAGAAATTCCAAATTGAAAACCAGCATAGTAATCTCAATTGTTGTTACCATATTTTTCTCTCTAGCTATAGTTCTTGTTGTGATCACAAAATGTTGTAGAATCTATAGCTACATGGAGGAGAATAAGAAGAAGAAGAAGGAAAAAGAAAGAGAGAATGTGTTGAAATCAAGCACTGGTGAGAAGCCTTATAGAATGTTTCATCTGAAAGAAGTGAAGAAGGCAACAAATTGTTTCTCCCAAGACAGGATTCTAGGTAGCGGTGGATTTGGCGAAGTTTATAGAGGTGAACTCCAAGATGGAACAATGGTGGCTGTAAAGAAAGCAAAGGTTGGAAACCTCAAAAGCACACAACAAGTTCTCAACGAAGTTGCGATTCTCTCACAGGTGAATCACAAGAACCTTGTGAGGCTCTTGGGGTGTTGTGTGGAAGAATCTGAGCAGCCATTGATGATCTACGAGTACATCTCAAACGGAACATTGTATGACCATCTTCACGGGAGGTACCAAAGCTTCTTGGATTGGGAAACAAGGCTAAAAGTGGCGCTTCAGACGGCGGAGGCGTTGGCCTATTTGCATTCCGCGGCGCACACACCAATTTACCATAGGGATGTGAAGTCCACTAACATTCTTCTGGACGATGAATTCAATGCCAAGGTATCCGATTTCGGGCTATCGAAGCTGGCTATCCCGGGGCTGAGTCATGTTTCAACTTGTGCTCAAGGAACTGTTGGATACTTGGATCCTGAATACTACAGAAACTATCAGTTAACAGATAAGAGTGATGTTTATAGCTACGGCGTGGTGTTGTTGGAGCTTTTGAGTTCTCAGAAAGTGATTGATTTTAACCGCGATCCGGATTGTGTGAACCTGGCGGTTCATGTGAGCCAGCATGCAAGCAATGGGACACTACTCATGGAGGTTGTGGATCGGAGACTTGTTTGCAAGGGGGAGTTTAGGGGAAGCATAAGAATGTTCTCGGAGCTTGCACTCGATTGCTTGAGGGAGAAAAAAGGTGAAAGGCCTAGCATGAAGGATATTGTTCAGCGCCTAATTTCCATATTTAAGCTTATAGATCAAGAGAGGAATTATAATGTTAATGTTAACGTTTTAGTTGAGAATGAACAATAAGTGCATCGCATAGTTAACTTATTGTATTGAAATCTAAGACTTGATGTGTTTACTTATAATAATCAATAATCTGTCTTTCTCGCTGAATTTCATTAGTAGAAAAGATTAGTGCTATGAGCATATGCTGATTGTGGGAAATTGTTTGGATTTTGAGTTATGACTTGAGTTCATGTGTTATACTAAAAGTTTGTATTGTAATTAGTCTTTTGTAACCATTGGTATTAATATTATTTTAACTAGGTAACTAATTTGCGGAAATGTTTGGTAACCAAAGAAAATCAGCCAAAAACAGCCATAACTTGCCTTATTTAGCATTCATTAATTGTTGCGACAATTAATGAATGCTAAATAAGACAAGTTATGGCTGTTTTTTTTTGTCTACCTAGCATTACCCAGTCATAAAGCTAATTTTAAAATAAAAATATATATTTTTATACTCACAAAAAATACATGTCTTACTACTCCAATCTATAATGCGTTGGGATCGCAATTTTCTTCTACTGCCGCCGCGAGATCCCCTCCTCTTCCCTCTCTCCACTATGGGTCCCTCCTAGTCCTTCGCTCATCGTCGCGCTGTATACCCGCGTCTCCTCTTCTAAACCTTTTTTACCACAACTCCCATCTCCTCGTGTAAGAACGACACGGCCACGATATCTCTCTCCTCCACTACTGTAACGTTACCTCCACCTCACTCTTCGCACCCTGACCCATTCTAGTTCTTTGTCGGTCGGCAGGTCGTCAGATCATCGCACACCCATGCTTCCTTCCAAATGCTTCTCCTCATGCTCCTTTTCTTAATTTTGGAGGTTTCTTTTTCTTATGTTTTGAATATTTCTTCTTTTAGGTTTTGAATGATTTTTGTAATGGTTTTATATGTTTTTTTTGTTAGTCTTCTAATGTTCTTTTTTCAATAATTTATGTTTCGTTTTGTTAGATTTTGAATTTTTTAAAACAGTTTTGGATGTCTCATTTTTATTAGGTTTTAGATGTTTATTTTTGTTACGTTTCAAATGTTTCTTTTTCTTAACTTTTGGATATTCTTTTTACAACAGTATTCTTCTTCTTATTATTATTCTTGTCGATTTTGGATGATTCTTTTTACTTATTTTGGATGCTTTTTCTTGTAAGTTTCAAATATATTTTTCACTTAGATTTTGCAAATTTTTTTTCTTATATTTTGGATATTTCTTCTTTTTAGATTTTGAATAATTTTTTAAAAATAATTTTAGAAGAGTTTTTTTATTCTTTGAATGTTCTTTTTTCAATAATTTTGAGATGTCTCATTTTATTAGGTTTTGGATGTTTTAAAATGATTTTGAATATCTCGTTTTTGTTAGATTTTGGATTTTTTTTTGTCACGTTTCAAATGTTTCTTTTTATTATTAGGTTTACGATTTTCTTTCTACAACGACATGCTTCTTATTGTTTTAGATGTTTTTTTATTAGATTTTGGATATTCTTTTCACAATGATTTTGAATATTTTTTTTATTTAATTTTGAATGTTTCTTATGATAACTTGAGTTCACGTTTCTTCTAAAAAAAATTAAAAAAAAAGTTACTAATTAATTGGAGTTAGCTATATCCCTTATTGATTACTTAACAAAAGTTGTATTTTAATATAGGTTTAATTATTCTGTTAGTCTTATAATTTTACAAAATTTTCAATTAGGTTCCTATACTTTTTTTCTTTTTAATTGGTGCAGGGATCCAATTAAAAGAAAAAAAAGTATAGAGACCTAATTGAAAATTTCACGAAATTATAGGGACCAACAGAATAATTAATTAAACTTTTAATATATTGTAATCATCTCATTTTTTTGGGAAAGTATTTCTTCCCCTCATATCAGTCATTTTCCCAGATAAATTATTAAACTTTGAATGTTCATTCTTAAAATTAGCAAAAAAATATTTTACATAATTATTGTTAATGTAAATCATTTTACTTTCAAACATCAGTTTTTTGGTAGGTGACTCATTTTGTTTATAATTCATATGGTAACTGTCATTTTATTTAGTTTTAACATAAATTGTTAGCAGCTACCGAATATGAGGAAAACAAAAAGTGAAAATAGTAATAATAAATTTCCTATTTCGTATTGGTATGGTATGGAAAGGTATATAGTGTCTGACAGAGGCCACAACCCACTGTAGTGAATCGGAATGTAGATTTAATTGGGTCGGGGAGAACAAGGAAAGATTGGAATTAGATGCCTTTGTTTTGCGTTGAAAAGATCGATATTAATTGTACATTCAAAAGTTAAAAAAGCAAGAAAGAAAAACAGTACTTTTATTATATAAAAACACAATTTTGTCATCGGTCCATCGCACAAAATTTTTAAAATTTTAATATTAGTCTTTTTGTTGAACTAAAAGAGGAAGAAATACATAAAATGAATGTCTAAACAAGTAAACATGATATCTAAGGACATAGTGTTACTTATATATTAAAGGGTATATGCAGCTCGGGACCAAAAAAAAAAATTAAAGCATAAGCATCTCTATTGGAATCTTGGATTTGAGTATGAATGCCCATCACTCTTCAAAAGTGATGTTCCTTTTACAACTTGGGAAATTCTATCGTCTATAAAGATGAGAATGGAAATGCAACTTTGTCATACTAGGAAAGCATCAATAAAGTCAAAAACCACAACTATATTTATATTAGTCCCATCCACGGAGGATTATTCTATTATAGTCGATATTTGCTTAATAGGGCACAAAGTTCAGGATAATCATCTATAACTCATCATTAATCATCGTTGATTTTAACTTTTTTTTTTTCCAAAAAAAAAGCGCAACACTCGAAATGGAATATACAATCGGCAAAGACAAAAGATGCTCAATAAAATTGATATAAGCAAGCAAAAGTCGGTTACGAGTTATAACTCGGCAACGTATGATTTACAGTTATAACCGAATATTCTGATTAAATCAGCAATTATGTTTTTCTTATAACGTCGGATATGTGAATTAATGCTCGGACGTTACATAACAACGATCACCTACAATCAATTAAGCAGATATAAGACAGACAGCAGAGATGAAAAAGGTAATCCATTTCCTTCCAAAAAAGCTCATATTCATACACTCTCTTATTGACTTGAGCGTCGGAGAACCTTTGCAGGTACTCACCACCTCGGTTCCAACGGCCGTGCTTTCCCTCTCCACCACAAGAAGTTTGTCGATCCTTTCCGGGGAACGAACTATACCTCGGTGTCATCAGGTCAGAACATTTGGCGCTAGAAGAAGGGCCGATTTGAAATATTATTCGGTATAAGTACCAAATTCCTTATGGCTGATGTTCCTCCCCCAACCTCATCCGAGCTTCTAAGGATGGTCACCGAGCTTCAACAAGCTAACCAACGAATGGCGGAGGACAATCAGCGTATGCAAAATCAAATCGCGCAACTGGAACATGCTCGTCTGGAGCATAACAATAATAACCATGAACAACACGGGAATGATGAACGGCAATCGATACCAACTCATGTCTCGGATACCCCGCAACATAGGGATGACGAGGAATAACAGAATGAAGAAGCCCAACCTGAAGATGAGGCAGAAAACCCAGATAACTCTGTAGGACCGTTCACAGCCGAGATAATGAACTTCCAGCTACCCAGACAGTTCACTCTACCAACCACACTAACCCCATATGACGGGCTGGGAGACCCAAAACAACATGTTAAAAAATTTCGATCAATCATGATCGTTAACGGTGCCTCTGATCCTATTTTATGTCGATGTTTTCCTTCTTTTTTAGATGGTCCTGCACTTGACTGGTTTTGTTCCTTGCCTGCAGATTCTATTTCACGTTTTCAGGAATTAGCCAAGCAGTTTGAGGACCATTTTGCAGCCTCGGCAATATATCTTCACGACTCTGACTACTTAACAACCATCAAACAGGGTCCACAGGAAAGTCTGAAGGACTACATAACTCGGTTCACTAAGGTCGCCATGAGTATTCCAGACCTCCATCCCGAGGTACACCTCCATGCCATTAAAAGTGGTCTTCGTCCAGGGAAATTCCAAGAAACCATCGCGGTAGCTAAACCGAAAACTCTTGCCGAATTCCGCGAAAAAGCTAGGGGACAAATTGATATTGAAGAGCTTCGCCAGGCACGGAAGTCAGAAAAACCAGCCGTTAAAGATGACGAAAGAGCTCGGGATACCAAGAAGGGTTTCAAACCAGTACCTCGTTACGAATCATATACCCAGTTCAACACCAAAAGGGATGATATCATTAAGGAAATTCTGAACTCAAAATTGATTAAACCCCCCCGTAAGGCAGGCAATTATCCCGAGCCCAGGAACGTCGACAAATCTAAATACTGCACCTTTCATCAGAAGCATGGTCATACAACTGATGAGTGTATAATTGCTAAAGATCTCCTAGAGCGGTTGGCACGACAAGGCCATCTTGATAAATTTATTGCAGGTCACATTCAAAAGAGAACGGCATCCGGCTTCGAGCAACCCTCAACAGGACAATCATCAAAAGAAAGGGATAAGGCCCCAGCTCAACCACGGGGAGTAATCAATTGTATTTCAGGGGGCTATGCCGGTGGAGGAAGTACCAACTCGGCCAGAAAACGAACGTACCGAGCTATGTTAATGGTCGAAGGCGCTGACCATAACTCGGCACCGATCCCAGAGCTCCCCGAACTGACGTTTCGTCCTACTGACTTCAATTCCGGACATACGAACTACGACGACCCTGTAGTCGTCTCTATCCAATTGGGAGACCTTATTGTTCGGAAGGCATTGCTTGATCCAGGAAGTAGTGCTGATGTACTTTTTTTTGCAACATTTCAAAAAATGAAATTGAGCACTAACATTTTGCAGCCATATTCAGGAGACTTGGTCGGATTCTCAGGAGAACGAGTGCCAGTCATGGGGTCTGCATGGTTGCAGACTACACTGGGCGAACAGCCATTATCCAGAACACAGGACATTCAGTACCTGATCGTAGACTGTTTTAGCCCTTATAACGTTATCTTAGGGAGACCTTTTTTAAATAAATTTGCTGCTATTGTTTCTACTTATCACCTTTGTGTCAAGTTCCCTGTGCAGGATAACGTCGTCGCAACCATACATGGTGATTTGCAAGAAGCTCGGCAATGCTATAACGTAAGTCTGAAACCCATCAGAAGAAACACTGAGACTCGGGTCAATTCAATACAATCCAAGCAGCCAATCTTGACCGAATTAGACCCAAGGGCTGACTTTCAAGAACGTCCCATGCCTAATGAGGATCTTCAAAAGGTCGCTTTAACCGACGATCCATCAAAGTTCACATACATCGGAACGTCAATGGACGACGACGCTAGGATAACAATGACCAATTTCTTATGCGCGAACGCTGACCTATTCGCATGGACTTCGGGAGACATGCCGGGGATTAGTTCGTCAGTAATCACACACAAGTTAGCTGTCAGTCCAGCAGCCCGACCAATTTCCCAAAAAAAGAGAAACCTCGGCGCCGAGAAACGATCAGCCTCCATGTCAGAAGTTAACAAGCTCCTTGAGGTGAAATTCATTCGCGAAATTAGATTCACCACATGGTTGGCCAACGTCGTCATGGTAAAAAAGAATAACGGTAAATGGCGCATGTGCGTCGACTTTACTGATTTAAATAAAGCATGTCCAAAAGATGCTTATCCTTTACCTTGCATAGATACATTAGTAGATAACTCCTGTGGGTATGACACTTTAAGTTTTATGGATGCATATTCGGGTTATAATCAGATCCTTATGCATCCATCAGACCAAGAAAAAACTGCTTTTATAACTGAATATGGTAATTACTGCTTTAATGTTATGCCTTTCGGTTTAAAGAATGCAGGGGCGACGTACCAAAGACTGATGAACAGGGTTTTTGAGCAGCAAATAGGCAGAAATATTGAGGTTTACGTCGACGACATGGTCGCCAAAACAAAGGTCGGCGAATCCCATATACATGACCTGGAAGAAATATTTGCTCAAATCAGAAAATATAACATGAGACTGAACCCCGAGAAGTGCGCCTTCGGTGTCAAAGGCGGAAAATTCCTCGGATTCATCCTGACAAGTCGAGGCATTGAGGCAAACCCCGAGAAATGCCAAGCAATACTCGATATGCAAAGTCCAAAGACGACAAAGGATGTTCAACGGCTAACAGGCAGATTAGCGGCATTGTCAAGATTCTTGCCCTGCTTGGCCTTCAAATCTTTCAACTTTTTCCAATGTTTAAAGAAAAATACAAAGAACTTCTTCTGGGATGAAAAATGTGAAGACGCATTTTTAAGCTTTAAACATTTCCTCTCCAAACCACCCGTTTTGCAGAAACCAAAACTCGGCGACCCATTATACTTATACTTGTCTGTCACTGACTTCACCATTAGTTCTGCTCTTGTTACAGAAAGCAACAAAGACCAGCAGCCAGTATATTTCGTGAGCAAGACACTACAAAACGCAGAGCTGCGATACCCGAAGCTTGAAAAGCTTGTCCTGGCACTTATATTCTCGGCAAGACGTCTCCGACCTTATTTTCAGAGTCATACAATCATTGTCCGAACAGAGCATCCACTTCGACAGATACTCTCTAAACCTGAATTAGCAGGGCGAATGACTAAATGGTCTATTGAACTCTCCGAGTTCGACATACAATTTCAACCTAGGGGATCTGTTAAGTCACAATGCCTAGCCGACTTTGTGGCAGAATTTACTAACACTTCTTCCGAGGAAAGAAGTCGGCTCTGGACCCTATTTGTAGATGGAGCTTCAAACACTCAAGGGGCAGGAGCTGGAGTATTGTTAGAAAGCTCGGATGGTATAATCCTCGAACATTCTCTCCGATTTTCATTTAAAGCCAGCAATAACCAAGCAGAATATGAAGCCCTCATAGCTGGGCTCAGGTTAGCCACTGATTTACATGTTGATTATTTGAAGGTTTACTGTGATTCATTATTAGTGGTACAACAAGTAAATCAAAGTTTCCAAACAAAAGATCCAATTCTTTTGAAGTATTTGAATATTGTTCGGGACTTGTTAAACAAATTTTCTAAAATAGAAATCGCCCATATACCTAGAGAACAAAACCATAGGGCAGATGTCTTATCCAAATTAGCAACAACGCAAGCACACACTGCCACACTTTTACAATCAACCTTAGACAAACCGAGTATTGAGTCAGCAAAAATTCTAAACACCTTAAGTAAAGATAGTTGGCAACAACCTTACATTCAATACCTCCGCAACGGCTCTGTTCCAGAGGAAATTGAAAACAAAGGTAAATTCAGAAGACAAGCTTCTTTTTTCACCTTGCTAAATAACACTCTGTATAGGCGAGGTTACTCTCGACCACTATTGAAATGCCTAGACAGGTCAGAAGCCGAGCTTCTCTTGGCCGAGGCCCACGAAGGAATCTGTGGCATACACTGGGGAGCTAGGAGCTTGGCCCAGAAAGCTCTCCGAGCAGGATTTTATTGGCCGACAATATGGGAGGACAGTAAGCATAAAGTCAGAACCTGCGACAACTGTCAGAAGCACTCGCCGATCATTAATATGCCTGCGGAACATCTCCATCACTCAACAGTAAGTTGGCCGTTCAATCGGTGGGGAATAGATATACTCGGCCCCTTCCCCACTGCTCCCAGGCAGGTAAAATTTTTGGTAGTTGCAGTAGATTACTTTTCTAAATGGATTGAGGCACAGCCACTTGCAAAAATTACCTCATCACAAATGATAAGCTTTTTCTGGAAATATATAATTTGTAGATTCGGTATACCAGGCCATATCGTAACCGATAATGGTCGACAGTTTATTGATAGCACTTTCAAAGAATTTTTACAGAATTTAAAAATAAAGCAGCACTTCTCATCTGTGGAACATCCGCAATCCAACGGCTTGGCAGAGGCAGCAAATAAGATCATCCTTCAGGCCTTGAAGAAAAAACTTGACAGCGCAAAAGGCCTGTGGGCCGAGCTTATCCCTGAAGTTTTATGGGCATACAACACAACAATCCACTCCACGACCAAGGAAACTCCGTTCAGACTAGTCTACGGATCCGAAGCAATGATTCCAATGGAAGTGTCTCAAGGCTCCATGCGAACATTAGCCGAAGATCATGAAAAAGCTCGGCAAGCAGAGCTTGACTTAATTGAAGAAATTAGGGAAACAGCAGCAATCCGGCACAAAGCCTTGCAACAACAAGTGGGCCAACGATATTCTAGGAAAGTTGTCCCAAGATCGTTCCACACCGGAGACTTAGTACTCCGTAAGACTGAGCAAGCTCGCCGACCCCCTTCTCATGGGAAGCTCGCCGCATCCTGGGACGGCCCGTACCGAGTATCTGAGGTACTAGGCCGAGGAGCATACAAATTGGAACAGTTAGATGGCACACAAATTCCAAACACATGGAATATCAACTCTTTGAAGCAATATTACAGTTAACAATAAGCAGCATACCAGTACTCTTTTTCCCACCTTGAGAATTTTTTCCCAAAAAGGGTTTTTGCTCATAGGGGGTTTTAATGAGGCTGGTTCACTTGAACAAACTTGTACAGGTATCATTATTAATAAACATTCATTCTCTTTTATATTTCTTGCCACTATTCAGATGCAATATTCCTATAAAGGGAAGTTACTAATAAAACAGTAAGTCGCATTATCATACGAATGCGCAAATATTACAGTCATCATTTCAGTCATTGAGCCTTAAAACGGCCATATCAAAAAACCGATTAGGCAACAGCAAAACCTAATCTACCAGTCTATAATCAAAATACTGACCTACACAAATCAGGATATGAAACTGTATCCAACAAAATACACAGAAAAGTTCTCTCCTAACAGAACTAAAAGACGAACTCCTGAACAAATCAGTCGGCGAGGTTGTCATCTCCCTCCTCAGCAACTTCCTCGTCATCCACGAGCTTACCTCCTTGAATTACCTTAGCAGGATCCATAGCACCGAAGTCCCCATCAGGAACAAGGAACTTCGCCTGATTGACAGCCCGCTCAAAGCCTTCTGCAAAAGCATCCAGAATGTCACCTTGCTTATTTTCTTCAAATTTCTTCATCTTCGTAGATAACTCGGTTAACCGATCATTTGTGCTCGAAAGATCACTTTCTTTCTCTTTCAACAGTGCTGAAATTCTCTCATGACACTCCTTTTCAATTTTAAGATCAGTCTCAATTTCAGACAACTTTTTCTTCAAATCTTTGACATTAGCATCACTGAGTACTAGTTGCTCCTTCAAGATAGCAATCTTCGAAGCCTCAGATAACCCCTTCTTGTGTTTTTTCTCCTGACTACGGCCAATACTGGCCAATCAAAATCCTAACACCTGAAAAAACAAAACCACAATCAAGTTAGAAAGAACAGCAGAACAAAACACACAACCAATAACATATTTCAAAAACACATTACCTGAAGATACTGGTCAACGCCTAGATCCCCAACCTCTTCCACCCGATTTCTATCTACCTCAGACTGAACAATTTCATCCGAAACAACACTATAAGGAAATTTCTTGTTCCATACCGAGGAATTCTCTTCTTCCTCATCAAAAGAATGTAATCTCTCTTGCCTCAAGATAAAATTTGGCAGGTCATCAAGTTGCAACCTTTCCTCTTCAGTTCGCACCTCATTTTCAACAACTGCCTCAGATTTTCTCTTTTTGAAAACGATACCTTTCTTTTTTGGCAGAGGCTGATCAACCTCAGCCCCACCATCAGCTTTCTCAGCATTTGATGAAGATCCCTCAAAATTTTTGCTCTTGAATCGGGATCTCAGACTGGAGGCAGTCACTCCAGGGAAGTTACTAGCTGAAACATTCATAAGAATAGAAGTCAGTAAAACAGCTAAAGATAATTTTGAGAAAAGGTAAGTTTCAAATTTTCTCACCAAAATACTCTAACACAACAGATTTATTTTCCTCCCAAGTTAGCAGATCAGAAACAGATATCAGTCCCCCTTTATCAACCATCTCAATCAAAAAAGAGATAATGCACTCATTCCGGCTATTGATAAGGTCGGGACCGAGGATATGCTGCGGATGGCAACACCAGTAAAGCGGGAATCTTTCCCCCAAATTTTCATCAAGGTAAAATGGAAACTCCTCATCCACTGATTTAACTTTTAAAAACATTTCTTTGAAATCCTTGAACGATGATTTATAAAGCTTAAAAATAGAAAATCCAGGGGTGCTGTTTAGATTAATCCATAAACCCTTCCATACCCCTTTTGCTTGAAACAGAGAAAAAAATAACTCTAAATCTGGTTCAATTTCAAGAAAATCCATCAGAGCTTCAAAACATCTGATAAAAGCCCACCCATTCGGGTGTATTTGGGATGGAGCACAATTCAATTGTTTCATCACACTACACTCAAAAACAGAAAAGGGAAGTTTAATTCTTAGTTCCTCAATCATGCAACTATAAACATAAAAATATTCAAAGCCATCTTGTCGATGGAAGACGCGGTCCGTCCGGCTGCATGGTAGCAACTGTACATGAAACCCAGTCCTCATTACCCTACTCGCATTTATGCGATTCACACTCTCAATATCAGAAAACAGAGAAGCCCGTATATGAACATCATTGTCAACCCAATCATATTTTTCAACAATTTCAACTGAGGGAAACGATTTTTTCTTTTTCTCACTCATTGTTCAACAAAAAACAAAGAAAAGAAGAAGATGAAAATGCACTGACCTCTTCTACTCATTGCCTTCTGCACCCAACTTAAACGAAGTGTTTATGAAAACTTGAAACTAAGGCACTAGTTTAATTAAACTTTTCAGTTCCACAAATAAATCCCATCCACACATGATAGAAGTGCTTTAACGGTCCAAGATCAATGTTGGAAGTTGAACCAGACAAAATATTAAATTAACACAATGACCAATAAAACTAAATACATATGAATTTATTTCGAGCAAACTTCTCATACGCCAACTTGGAAATCTGATACGACACGTTGACCTGGGGGCTGAGGATACCGAGCTATAACTCGTTAATCAATAATAAGCTCAACCTGTTCTCTTCAGATCAGGCCAAGTTTGGGGGCTGTGATATAAGCAAGCAAAAGTCGGTTACGAGTTATAGCTCGGCAACGTATGATTTACAGTTATAACCGAATATTCTGATTAAATCAGCAATTATGTTTTTCTTATAACGTCGGATATGTGAATTAATGCTCGGACGTTACATAACAACGATCACCTACAATCAATTAAGCAGATATAAGACAGACAGCAGAGATGAAAAAGGTAATCCATTTCCTTCCAAAAAAGCTCATATTCATACACTCTCTTATTGACTTGAGCGTCGGAGAACCTTTGCAGGTACTCACCACCTCGGTTCCAACGGCCGTGCTTTCCCTCTCCACCACAAGAAGTTTGTCGATCCTTTCCGGGGAACGAACTATACCTCGGTGTCATCAGGTCAGAACAAAAATAAATCAAAAACAACTTTTATATTATCTCTGACATAACCATCAACAGTATGAGTTAATTATCACACAATTTTTTAACATAATAAAATAATCGAGTAACACAATTAACTACATCTGTTACTTTATTCTAAAATATGATATCATTTCTACGTAACTAAATATTTTATATAACTGAGAAGAACCCAACTAATTACTACTTGCGCAACTCTTTTCTCAAAGACATGGTTTTCCAATTCTTAAAGTGATCTTTTAAGGTACCTGAAATATTCCACTCCTATCCAATATCTGTGATCCATACACACCACACCTACCAAAAGTACTCACAAGTAACAAATAAGTCTTATATAGTTTCAACATCCTTCTTATACAAAACGCACAAATTATCATTCTGTTCGATGATCCCCAATCTATTTAGCCGGTCCTTTGTATTGAGTCAGCCTACTAATACAAACCAGATGAACAACTCAACTTGCGGTAGAACTAATCATTTTTAAATTTCTTTTGTGAATTTGTAGCTCAGATTATCATCGGCCAAAGTCTCTTCCTGCAAAATCTGGATAAATGAGTTAGTAGAATAAATGCTTTTCTTATAAAATTTTCACACCATTCTATCTTGTACTAATGTTATTAATGTAATAGATTGCAAGATATGATGTAGCTGATCCAAGGTATCTACCTCCCATTGGCAGAATTCTCTCCTCTATTGGAAGTTTTAAATCTACTCTAACTCATCCCAAAACCCACAATCCCCAATTACTGATCCTTTTTGGTTTGAAATCAAGAAAAGTTTCGAAAATGAGTCTTTCAGCTTTTCCACTTGGAGCCAAGTATTCTCCCAAAATCTGGTGGATCTACCATCCCCTACCTCCATAGCAAGGCCATCAATCATCTTCTATCTAACATGTTGCTCCTTTATTTTCAATTCCCATATGTATCTCCACAGATCCCCTTGCACTGGTAGTGTCTAAGTTGATGGTATGCGAAATTGTTACTCTGAGGTTGTAAAATTTGTTGTTCGTTCTCTCCCTGGTAATGGCTCCAAAAAAACGTGTGCACAGTACCATGGTCCAAACATAACTTCACAACTTCGCACAACTAACCAGCAAGTGCACTGGGTCATCCGAGTAATAAAACCTTACATGAGTAAGGGTCGATCCCACGGAGATTGTCGGCTTGAAGCAAGCTATGGTCACCTTGTAAATCTCAGTCAGGCGGATATCAAATAGTTATGGAGTTTTCGAATATTAATAATAAATAAACAGAAAATAAAGATAGAAATACTTATGTAATTCATTGGTGGGAATTTCAGATAAGCATATAGAGGTGCGTTCGTTCCTCTGAACCTCTGCTTTCCTGTTGTCTTCATCCAATCAATCCTACTCGTTTCCATGGCTGGCTTTATGTAAGGGCATCACCGTTGTCAATGGCTACTTTTCATCCTCTCTGTGAAAATGGTCCGATGCGCTGTCACTGCATGGCTAATCATCTGGAGGCATCACCGTTGTCAATGGCTGCATCCCATCCTCTCTGTGAAAATGGTCCAATGCGCTGTCACTGCATGGCTAATCATCTAGAGGTTCTCAATCATACTGGAATAGGATTTACTATCCTTTTGCGTCTGTCACTACGCCCAACACTCGCGAGTTTGAAGCTCGTCACAGTCATTCAATCCCTGAGTCCTACTCGGAATACCACAGACAAGGTTTAGACTTTCCGGACTCTCATGAATGCCTCCATCAATCTAGCTTATACCACGAAGATTCTGATTAAGAGATCTAAGAGATACTCATCCAATCTAAGGTGGAACGGAAGTGGTTGTCAGGCACGCGTTCGTGGGGGAATGATGATGATTGTCACGTTCATCACATTCATATTGAAGTGCGAATGAATATCTTAGAAGCGGAATAAGTTGAATTGAATAGAAAAACAGTAATACTTTGCATTAATTCATGAGGAACAGCAGAGCTCCACACCTTAATCTATGGAGTGTAGAAACTCTACCATTGAAAATACATAAGTGATAAAGGTTCAGGCATGGCCGAATGGCCAGCCCCCAAAACGTGATCACAGGATCAAAAATATAATCCAGGATGTCTAATACAATAGTAAAAAGTCCTATTTATACTAAACTAGCTACTAGGGTTTACAAAAGTAAGTAATTGATGCATAAATCCACTTCTGGGGCCCGCTTGGTGTGTGCTTGGGCTGAGCTTTAGCTTTTCACGTGCAGAGGCTTCTTTTGGAGTTGAACGCCAAGTTGTAATGTGTTTTTGGCGTTCAACTCTGGTTCGTGACGTGTTTCTGACGTTTAACTTCAGACTGCAGCATAGAAATGGCGTTCAACGCCCTTTTGCGTCATCTAAACTCGGCCAAAGTATGGACTATTATATATTGCTGGAAAGCCCTGGATGTCTACTTTCCAATGCAATTGGAAGCGCGCCATTTTGAGTTCTGTAGCTCCAGAAAATTTACTTTGAGTGCAGGGAGGTCAGAATCCAATAGCATCAGCAGTCCTTCTTCAACCTCTGAATCTGATTTTTGCTCAAGTCCCTCAATTTCAGCCAGAAAATACCTGAAATCACAGAAAAACACACAAACTCATAGTAAAGTCCAGAAATGTGAATTTAACATAAAAACTAATAAAAACATCCCTAAAAGTAACTAGATCCTACTAAAAACAATGCCAAAAAGCGTATAAATTATCCGCTCATCACAACACCAAACTTAAATTGTTGCTTGTCCCCAAGCAACTGAAAATCAAATAGGATAAAAAGAAGAGAATATACTATAAATTCCAAACTATCAATGAAACATAGCTCCAATCAGATGAGCGGGACTTGTAGCTTTTTGCCTCTTGAATAGTTTTGGCATCTCACTTTATCCATTGAGGTTCAGAATGATTGGCATCTATAGGAACTTAGAGTTCAGATAGTGTTATTGATTCTCCTAGTTCAGTATGTTGATTCTTGAACACAGCTACTTTATGAGTCTTGGCCGTGGCCCTAAGCACTTTATTTTCCAGTATTACCACCGGATACATAAATGCCACAGACACATAATTGGGTAAACCTTTTCAGATAGTGACTCAGCTTTGCTAAAGTCCCCAATTAGAGGTGTCCAGGGTTCTTAAGCACACTCTGTTTTTGCTTTGGACCTTGACTTTAACCGCTCAGTCTCAAGTTTTCACTTGACACCTTCACGCCACAAGCACATGATTAGGGATAGCTTGGTTTAGCCGCTTAGGCCAGGATTTTATTCCTTTAAGCCCTCCTATCCACTGATGCTCAAAGCCTTGGGATCCTTTTTATTACCCTTGCCTTTTGGTTTTAAGGGCTATTGGCTTTTTGCTCTTGCCTTTTGGTTTTAAGAGCTTTTGGCTTTTTCTGCTTGCTTTTTCTTTTTCTTTAATTTTTTTTCGCCAATGTTTTTTTTCTTTTTTTCTGCAAGCTTTTGTATTCACTGCTTTTTCTTGCTTCAAGAATCATTTTTATGATTTTTCAGATTATCAAATAACATGTCTCCTGTTCATCATTCTTTCAAGAGCCAACATATTTAACATTCTAAAACACCAACTTCAAAAGACATATGCACTGTTCAAGCATTCATTCAGAAAACAAAAAGTATTGTCTCCACATCAAAATAATCAAACTAAGTTCAAGGATAAATTCGAAACTCATGTACTTCTTGTTCTTTTGAATTAAAATCATTTTTCATTTAAGAGAGGTGATGGATTCATATTCACTACTTTAAGGCATAGACACTTAGACACTAATGATCATGTAATAAAGACACAAACATAGATAAACATTCAACATAAGAGAACGAAAAACAGAAAATTTAAGAACAAGGAATGAGTCCACCTTAGTGATGGTGGCGTTTTCTCCTTGAGGAACCAATGATGTCCTTGAGTTCTTCTATGTCTCTTCCTTGTCTTTGTTGCTCCTCCCTCATTGCTCTTTGATCTTCTCTAATTTCATGAAGGATGATGGAGCTCTTGATGTTCCCCCTTAGTTGCTCCCAATAATTGTGTGGAGAAAAATGTATCCCCTGAGGTATCTCAGGGATCTCTTGATTTGCAGTCAAATGTTCTACCACTGAGCTATAGATCCTTGATGGAAGCTTTTGTTTTCCCTTAAAAAAAAAGCTATGCTTTTACCACACCAAACTTAGAATGTTGCTCGCCCTCGAGCAAAAGAAGAAAGAATAGATGAAGAAGAAGATGTGGAAAAAAAACTAGGATTATGAGGAGGGAAGGTGGGGATCCTGTGAGGTTCACAGATCCTGAGATGATCTTGTGAGGTCCACAGATCTTGAGGTGTCAAGGATTTACATCCCTGCACCAATTAGGCATGTAAAATGCATTTGCATGCAATTCTGGCATTTAAACGCCAAAGTGAGGCTTGTTTTAGGCGTTCAGCGCCCAGATGCAGCATGTTTCTGGCGTTGAACGCCAGCTTCATGCTTGTTTCTGCCGTTCAGCGCCAACTCTTCCTCAGTGTGCATTTCTGGCGTCTGAACGCCAGGATGCTGCTTGTTTTGGGCGTTCAACGCCAGATCCATGCTCTGTTCTGGCGTTGAACGCCAGCCAGATGCTCCTTACTGGCGTTTAAACGCCAGTGAACTCCTCCTCTAGGGTGTGATTTTTCTTCTGCTGTTTTTGATTCTGTTTTTGATTTTTCTATTTATTTTGTGACTCCACATGATCATGAACCTATGAAGACATATAACTAATAAAAATATAATTAAATAAAAATTGGGTTGCCTCCCAACAAGCGCTTCTTTAATGTCAATAGCTTGACAGTGGGCTCTCATGGAGCCTCACAGATGTTCAGAGCATTGTTGAGACTCCCCAACACCAAACTTAGAGTTTGACTGTGGGGGCTCTGGTTGACTCTGTTTTGAGAGAAGATTACTGTGCCTATTTTCCATGTTTACAAAAGGATGTCCTTGAGTTTTAAACACAAGGGGGTCCTCATTCAATTGAAGGACTAGTTCACCTCTGTCAACATCAATCACAGCTCTTGCTGTGGCGAGGAAGGGTCTTCCAAGGATGATGGATTCATCCTCATCCTTCCCAGTATCTAGGATTATGAAATCAGCAGGGATGTAAAGGCCTTTAACCTTTACTAACATGTCCTCTACTTGTCCATAAGCCTGTTTTCTGGAATTGTCTGCCATCTCCAATGAGATTCTAGCAGCTTGCACCTCAAAGATTCCAAGTTTCTCCATTACAGAGAGTGGCATGAGGTTTATTCCTGACCCCAGGTCACATAGAGCCTTCTCAAAGGTCATGGTGCCTATGGTACAAGGTATTAGGAACTTTCCAGGATCCTATTTCTTCTGAGGCAATCTCAGTTGATCCAATGCATTTAGTTCATTGGTGAACAGGGGAGGTTCATCTCCCCAAGTCTCATTACCAAATAAATTGGCATTCAGCTTCATGATTGCACCAAAGAACTTGGCAACTTGATCTTCAGTAACATCTTCATTCTCTTCAGAAGAAGAATACTCTTCAGAGCTCATGAATGGCATAAGGAGGTTCAATGGAATCTCTATGGTCTCTAAATGAGTCTCAGATTCCTTTGGTTCCTCAGAAGGAAACTCCTTATTGATCACTGGACGTCCTAGGAGGTCTTCCTCACTGGGATTCACGTCCTCAACCTCCCTTACAGGTTCGGCCATGGTAATTAATTCAATGGCCTTGCACTCTCCTTTTGGATTCTCTTCTGTATTGCTTAGGAGAGTACTAGGGGGGTTTCAATGATTCTTTTACTCAGCTGGCCCACTTGTGCTTCCAAATTTCTAATGGAGGACCTTGTTTCATTCATGAAAACTCACAGTGGCTTTAGATAGATTAGAGACTAAATTTGCTAAGCTAGATGGATTCTGCTCAGAATTATCTGTCTGTTGCTGAGTGGATGATGGAAAAGACTTGCTATTGCTAAACCTGTTTCTTCCACCATTATTAAAGCCTTGTTGAGGCTTTTGATCCTTCCATGAGAAATTTGGGTGATTTCTCCATGAGGGGTTATAGGTATTTCCATAAGGTTCACCCATATAATTTACCTCTGCTATTGCAGGGTTCTCAGGATCATAAGCTTCTTCTTCAGAAGATGCCTCTTGAGTACTGTTGGATGCAGCTTGCATTCCATTCAGACTCTGAGAAATCATATTGACTTGCTGAGTCAATATTTTGTTCTGAGCCAATATGGCATTTAGAGTATCAATTTCAAGAACTCCCTTCTTCTGAGGCGTCCGATTACTCACAGGATTCCTCTCAGAAGTGTACATGAACTGGTTATTAGCAACCATGTCAATGAGTTCTTGAGCTTCTGCAGGCATTTTCTTTAGGTGAATGGATCCACCTGCAGAAGTATCCAATGACATCTTAGCTAATTCAGATAGACCATCATAGAATATATCCAGGATGGTCCATTCTGAAAGCTTGTCAGAAGGACACTTTTTGGTCAGTTTCTTGTATCTCTCCCAAGCTTCATAGAGGGATTCACATTCTTTCTGTCTGAAGGTTTGAACATCCACTCTAAGCTTACTCAGCTTTTGAGGAGGAAAGAACTTGGCTAAGAAAGCCTTGACCAGCTTATCCCAAGAGTTCAGGCTATCTTTAGGTTGAGAATTTAACCATATTCTAGCTCTGTCTCTCACAACAAAAGGGAAAAGCATGAGCCTGTAGACTTCAGGATCTACTCTATTAGTCTTAACAGTATCACATATCTGCAAGAATTCAGTTAAGAACTGAAAAGGATCTTCAGATGGAAGTCCATGAAACTTGCAGTTTTGTTGCATTAGAGAAACTAATTGAGGTTTAAGCTCAAAATTGTTTGCTCCAATGGTAGGGATGGAGATGCTTCTTCCATGTAAATTAGAATTAGGTGCAGTAAAGTCACCAAGTATCCTCCTTGCATTATTATTAATTTTGGCTGCCATCTCCTCTTCCTGTTCGAAAATTTCTGTAAGGTTATCTCTGGATTCTTGTATTTTAGCTTCTCTTAGTTTCCTCTTCAGAGTCCTTTCAAGTTCAGGGTCTACTTCAACAAGAATGTTCTTGTCCTTGCTCCTGCTCATATGAAAAAGAGGAAACAGAAAAATAATAATAATAGGGATCCTTTTTGCCCAGGTATAGAGGTTCCCTTGCGTGAGTCGAAGAAGAAAAGAATGTAATGTAAAGAAGGGAAGAAGAGAAAATTTAAACACAGATGGAAGAGGGGGTTCGAATTTGGGTGAGATGAAGTGTTAGTAGATGAATAAATAAATAGAAGGAGATGAGAGGAAGAAGTTTTCGAAAATAAATTTTGAAAAGGGGTTAGTTATTTTCGAAAATTAGATAAGAAATAAAGTAAAATTGAATTTTGAAACAATTAGTTAATTAAAAAGAATTTTTGAAAAAGAGGAAAGTATTTTCGAAAATTAGAGAGGGATAGTTAGTTAGGTAGTTTTGAAAGAGATAAGAAACAAACAAAAAAGTTAGTTAGTTAGTTGAAACAAATTTTGAAAATCAATTTTTGAAAAGGTAAGAAGATAAGAAGTTAGAAAAGATATTTTTAAAATCAATTTTTTTTTTGAAAAAGATATGATTTTGAAAAAGATAAGATAAAAAGATATTTTTTAAAAAGATATGATTGAAATTAGTTTTGAAAAAGATTTGATTTTTAAATTCACAATTAATGACTTGATTCACAAGAAATCACAAGATATGATTCTAGAACTTAAAGTTTGAATCTTTCTTAACAAGTAAGTAACAAACTTAAAATTTTTGAATCAAAACATTAATTGTTGATAATATTTTCGAAAATTAAGAAAAATATTTTTGAAAAATATTTTTAAAATTTTCGAAAATAAATAAAAAAATGAAAAAGATTTGATTTTTGAAAAAGATTTTGAAAAAGATAAGATTTTTAAATTGAAAATTTGATTTGACTCATAAGAAACAATTGAATTTTAAAAATTTTTGAAAAAGTCAATCCAAATTTTCAAAATTTATGAGAGAAAAAAGGAAAGATATTTTTTGATTTTTGAATTTTTAATGATGAGAGAGAAAAACAAGAAAAATGATGCAATGCATGAAAATTTTGGATCTAAACATGTGATGCATGCAAGAACACTATGAATGTCAAGATGAACATCAAGAACTTATTTTTGAAAAATTTTCAAGAAAAGAAAATATGCAAGACACCAAACCTAGAAATTTTTCATGTATAGACACTATGAATGCAAGAATGCATATGAAAAACAAGAAAAAACACAAAACAAGAAAATATGAAGATCAAACAAGAAGACTGGCCAAGAACAACTTGAAGATCATGAAGAACACTACGAATGCATGAATTTTCGAAAAATGCATAAAATTTTTAGAAAAAATGCAATTGACACCAAACTTACAATTGACTCAAGACTCAAACAAGAAGCAAAAAAATATTTTTGATTTTTATGATTTTATGAATTTTTTTTAGATTTTTCAAAAATTAATGTGAAAAAGAAAAATAAGGATTCCAAAATTTTTAATATGAATTCCAGGAATCTTGCAGTCTTAGTCTAAAGCTCCAATCTGAGGGTTAGACATGGCTTAATAGCCAGTCAAGTTTTAGCATGTAAATGAGGTGGATCAGGAACAGCAGCAGGTGGATTAGCAACAACTAGCTTGCTCTTGATAATGTTGGGTTGGAAGCCCCAGTCCAAATGAATTTAGACATGGCTTTGCAGCCAGCTAGGCTTCACATGCTTCATGAAACACTAGAATTCATTCTTAAAAATTCTGAAGAAAAAATATATATATATTTTTTTGAAAATAATTTTTTTTGGAAAATTTTTTTGAAAACTTTTTGAAAATAAAATAAGAAGAAAATTACCCAATCTGAGCAACAAGATGAACCGTCAGTTGTCCAAACTCGAACAATCCCCGGCAACGGTGCCAAAAACTTGGTATGCGAAATTGTTACTCTGAGGTTGTAAACTTTGTTGTTCGTTCTCTCCCTGGTAATGGCTCCAAAAAAACGTGTGCACAGTACCATGGTCCAAACATAACTTGACAACTTCGCACAACTAACCAGCAAGTGCACTGGGTCGTCCAAGTAATAAAACCTTACGTGAGTAAGGGTCGATCCCACGGAGATTGTCGGCTTGAAGCAAGCTATGGTCACCTTGTAAATCTCAGTCAGGCGGATATCAAATAGTTATGGAGTTTTCGAATATTAATAATAAATAAACAGAAAATAAAGATAGAAATACTTATGTAATTCATTGGTGGGAATTTCAGATAAGCATATAAAGGTGCGTTCGTTCCTCTGAACCTCTGCTTTCCTGCTGTCTTCATCCAATCAATCCTACTCGTTTCCATGGCTGGCTTTATGTAAGGGCATCACCGTTGTCAATGGCTACTTTTCATCCTCTCTGTGAAAATGGTCCGATGCGCTGTCACTGCATGGCTAATCATCTGGAGGCATCACCGTTGTCAATGGCTGCATCCCATCCTCTTTGTGAAAATGGTCCAATGCGCTGTCACTGCATGGCTAATCATCTAGAGGTTCTCGATCATACTGGAATAGGATTTACTATCCTTTTGCGTCTGTCACTACGCCCAGCACTCGCGAGTTTGAAGCTCGTCACAGTCATTCAATCCCTGAGTCCTACTCGGAATACCACAGACAAGGTTTAGACTTTCCGGACTCTCATGAATGCCGCCATCAATCTAGCTTATACCACGAAGATTCTGATTAAGAGATCCAAGAGATACTCGTCCAATCTAAGGTGGAACGGAAGTGGTTGTCAGGCATGCGTTTGTGGGGGAATGATGATGATTGTCACGTTCATCACATTCATATTGAAGTGCGAATGAATATCTTAGAAGCGGAATAAGTTGAATTGAATAGAAAAACAGTAGTACTTTGCATTAATTCATGAGGAACAGCAGAGCTCCACACCTTAATCTATGGAGTGTAGAAACTCTACCGTTGAAAATACATAAGTGATAAAGGTTCAGGCATGGCCGAATGGCCAGCCCCCAAAACGTGATCACAGGATCAAAAATATAATCCAGGATGTCTAATACAATAGTAAAAAGTCCTATTTATACTAAACTAGCTACTAGGGTTTACAAAAGTAAGTAATTGATGCATAAATCCACTTCCAGGGCCCACTTGGTGTTTGCTTGGGCTGAGCTTTAGCTTTCCACGTGCAAAGGCTTCTTTTGGAGTTGAACGCCAAGTTGTAACATATTTTTGGCGTTCAACTCTGGTTCGTGACGTGTTTCTGGCGTTTAACTCCAGACTGCAGCGTAGAACTGGCGTTCAACGCCCGTTTTCGTCATCTAAACTCGGTCAAAGTATGGACTATTATATATTTCCGGAAAGCCCTGGATGTCTACTTTCCAACGCAATTGGAAGTGCGCCATTTTGAGTTCTGTAGCTCCAGAAAATCCACTTTGAGTGCAGGGAGGTTAGAATCCAACAGCATCAGCAGTCCTTCTTCAACCTCTGAATCTGATTTTTGCTCAAGTCCCTCAATTTCAGCCAGAAAATACCTGAAATCACAGAAAAACACTAAACTCATAGTAAAGTCCAGAAATGTGAATTTAACATAAAAACTAATAAAAACATCCCTAAAAGTAACTAGATCCTACTAAAAACATACAAAAAACAATGCCAAAAAGCGTATAAATTATCCGCTAATCAGTTGACAACAACTGATTAGGTTCAAGCTATTACAAGAGTACACACAATATTTTTCCATAACGAACAATCCTCCTTTGAAAAATGCCATCACCATTTAAACAGTAAAGTAGTATTACAGACCACCGTATCTCCCACCCCAACTCTCCTAGCTTCTTCAATGCCTGGATCATCTCCTACTTTACAAAAGCCAAACTAGGTTGTCCATCTTCCTTTTTCCAAAAGATCCTCCTCTGCAATGAGATTATTCTTCGTGGAACCACATTTGGCATCTTATACAAGCTCAGATAATAAATAGGTAGGCTGTGTATTACTAACTTAATGAGTACCAGCTTTCTAACCATACTAAAGACCTTTGCTTTTTACAAGCTAAGTTTCTCTTCCATCTTATCTATAACCGGCATCCAAGTTTTTACTAGTTGCGGATTTATTCCTAGGCTAATACCAAGGTACCTCACTGGTAAAGCTACCTCCTAGCATCCCAATGGTTGACACATCTGGCTAACCCACTCCTGACTGCAATTCACTGGTATCAAGTTGGACTTCTCAACATTAATACTCAACCTAGACATCATTTTGAAGCACCTCAGAAGTCTCTTATAATTTCTCACTGTCTCCTCCTTCGACCGATTTAACACCCTACCACACAGAGCCTTATGCGTAAGTCATAAGACAGCGATGGTGAGGTATTACGACCTCTAAAAGTAAAATTATATATATAATAATAGTAAAAAATATTTTTAACTATGAGCCTTTGAAGAAAAGGGTAAAGCAAAATCGTTAAATTGAAAAGCGCAACACTTCCGAATGTGATAACGTAAGTGAAACAGGTAAAAGATAAGCTTGCACTTTTAGTTAAAGTCCTTAAGTTGGACATTTGGTGAGCTCCTTGTCATGGTGGCTTGTGCTTGAACTCATCTTGAAACTTCCACCAATGCTTGGACTTTCAATAAGCTCCAACATTTCCAAGTAAATTCATCAAGCCTTGATGAAGTTCTTTACATACTTTGAGCTCCCAAATTTGATCCTCTTGTATGCCGAGATCCCAAATCTTGTTTCTACACCCGTCTTTAAGTTGATCATCATTGTTCCAACCGGGTGGCAAGTAATCCAAATTCTCAATGAAGTACCAAACTCTTCTCTTAGATCCAACCAATTGATCACTAGTCCAACCCTTGCATCTAGCTGTTGAAATCTCAACCTTGATAAGCCTTGATTTGTAACTCCAACCACTAAACATCCTTCTCTTACGCTTCATTCCATAAAGCCTCCTAAGTTGGTCATCTGTTTCTAGAATACCATACTCAAGTGGGACAATAAGGCTAATAGAGATAAGTTTTACCCACTCAAATGAAGGAGTAGACAGCAATCTAGGTAGAGAAGTCTCCAACGATCTTGACAACTCATATTCAACTCCCGTCCATCCTTTCCGAAGGACTTCCACTTCCACATCATTCTCAAACTCAATCAGAGAAGGTTCTTCATACTCAAGGAGTTCAATTGCGGATGCAGATTCATCACTAAGAGGACTTGGTTCATGATCATCATCATCAAGCGAACTTGCCTCTTGATCTATTCCGTCCAATTCTTCATAGGGAACATGCTTTAGAAGTTGTGCACCTTCTTCCTTATCCTCTTTTTCAAGTCCAATGGGGGATGATTCAATTGTAGTAAGAAATTCATCAATTATTAAATCCATCTCTTGATCAACCTTCTCAAAGTCTTCAACCATGATATGCTTTGGAGGTTGTACACCCTCCTCATCATCAAATTCAAACTTCTTGGAAGGAGGCTCTATGACTTAAGGTTTCCATGGACTCTTAACATCCCCAAGTCCTCAACCACTTTTTCCTCTTCAACAATTACGGCTTCCTCTAATTGTTCTAGTACAAAATTGCATTCTTCATTTTCTACCGGAATTTCCAATCTCTCATTCATGCTACGCTCCTCACTTGATTCTCCACATGTAGCCATGGACGTTCCTTGAGTATTCAGACATTGGGAAGCTAATTGATTTACTACCTCGGTCAAGGCAACCGTGAATTTTAGTACCTCCCTTTTCATCTCTTCTTGCCCTTAAAGAAGAAGACCAAGGTTGTCATCCATTGGAGATCGGGGTGGATAGGAGGGTTCATTGTTTGAAAGAAAGGGTTCGTGATAGGAAGGTGGTTCTTCTTGGTAAGGGTATGGAGGTGGTGTATATTGAGGTGGTTCTTAGGAGTAATTGTGTTGGAACTGGGGTGGCTCTATGTATGGTTCATATGGCTCATAAGGTGGTTGGTATGGTGGATATGGGTTAGGGTCATATGGAAGTGTTTGATTGTAGGGGGCTTGTGAGTATGGTGGTTCAAAACTATGTTGAAGAGGGGGTTCATAGGCATATGATGGTGGTTGTTGATAATCATAAGGAGGTCCACCATATCCATTGTCTTGGTATGCATCTTGGAATGGCTCTTGCTCGTAGTACATTGGAGAAGGTTGTTGCCATGGAGGTTGTCCATAAGCTTGAGGCTCCTCCCACCTTTGATTGTCCCATCCTTGAAGCATGTTCTCATTGTAGCTTCCATTCCCTACAACATAATTTGAACCAAACTCATAGCCAAAGGGGTGAGAATTCATGACAGCGAGAGAGAATAAAAACAAATACTAACAAAAAAAATAATGAAATTAAACTCCTAAAACTAGCAACAATTAACAAAGAACCGAAAAGGCAACCATATTTACAATATTCACAATAACCAATAATAAGGCACACATTTGCAATTCCCTGGCAACGGCGCCAAAAACTTGACGGAGAAAAAATGTCGGTAAAGATTTTTACAAAAATATCGCGTTGCAAGTATAGTTCTAAACCGACGATTAAACCTCAATCAACGTTTAGATTGTTTGTCACTTAAGCAAACCCAATAAAATTAACCGAAGTATTTGAACCTTGAGTCGTCTCTCAAGGAATTGCAAGGAAGTATGTTTATTATTGGTTATGGAAAATCATATTTTTGGGTTATGTAATAAGAAACAAGAAAGTAAAATGGCAAGAAAATAAATTAATAACTAAGAAAGCTCTTAGCAAGACTTGATAATTAGAAGTTCTATCCTCATTATCGTCGTCAATTGTGATGGTAACTGTGAATTGCCTTCACTTAGTTAACCTCTAACCAATGGAGGAAGGTCAAGTGTATACAATCAACTTGAGTTCACAAGTCCTAGTCAACTCATAGTGAGAGACTAGCTTTGGTGAAGTTCAAGCTAACCAGTACTCTTCAATCACCATTCAACAAAAGACTTTTGATAACTCAAGAGTCTCTAAATAATCAATCCAAGTCAAAAGCATAAAAATCTAAATTAAAATCTACCCAAGCATTTTATCAAACACTTGGAAGGCACAAAATAAAAGCGTAGAGAATTAATAAGAGATCGTAAAATCTAAGATACTCAATTGCAAGATAATAATAACCAATAATTAAAGAAAGAATAATAACATAAAAGTATAAATTGCATTGATCTAAATCAAAGGGAGCAAGAGTGCATTGACAATGAAGTAAAGAAACGGAAGCAATAACAAATAAACTAAAAGGAGTAAGATGCTAGAACAAACAAGAGTAAAGGAAAACTAAATTAAAGCATGGTGAAAATCTGAATCTAAGAAGAAATAAGACTAAAAAACCCTAAAACCTAGAGAGATGAGAGAACCTCTCTCTCTAGAATTCTACATAACCTAACTAATGTGAATGAATGAAAAGTGAATGAATGATTGATTCTGCTCCACTCCCAGCCTCTAATATGTGTTTTCGAGCTAGAAACTGGGTCAAAATCAGCCCAGAAATTGCCCCCAGCGAGTTCTGTTAAGTGCAACACATGATGCTCTGTCACGTGTACGCGTCGCCCACTCGTACGCGTCGCTTGCCTACTGCACCGGTCACGCGTACGCATCGTCCACGCTTGTGCGTCGCTGCCAGCTTCCCAAAACCTGAATTTCTTGTGTTCCTTCCACTTTTGCATGCTTCCTTTCCATCCTCTAAGCCATTCCTACCCTAGAAAACCTAAAATCACTTAATGCACATATCATGACATCGATGGTAATAAGAGAGGATTAAAAATTAGCAAATTTAAGACCAAAGAAGCATGTTTTCAATTATAGCACAAAATTAGGAAGGAAAATATAAAACATGCAATTTCTATGAATAAGTGTGAGAATAGTGGATAAAATCCACTCAATTCAACCTAAAATATACCATGAAATAGGGGGGTGTATCAGAGAACCCAAAATGACAGAGTTACAGAATCTGTTTCTCCAAAATAACCTCTAAGAGGAGTTAATACATCATATATAGAAGTGGAGATAATAAGTATCTATATAAATATATATAACCAAAATAAAACTTTGAGAGATAAGGATCTTCACTAAATCAGAAGCTTCCAGCATGCCTCAGCGAGGAGCCTCACATCCTACATCTGAAAACCACAAAATCCGCATGGGTGAGAACCGAAGGTTCTCAGCATGGTAAAAAAACTTGATGTGTGGAAAACGATCCAACACAAAACTCACTGGCAAGTGTACTAGGTCGCATCAAGTAATAATAACTCACGTGAGTGAGGTCGATCCCACATGGATTGAAGGATTGAGCAATTTTAGTTAGGTGATTGATTTAGTCAAGCGAACAAGAGTTTATTTGAGTGAATTGTATTCAACAGAAGCTAAATTGCATGAAATTTAAAGGGAGAGGGGTAAATGACAAGAAATTAAAGTGCAGAAGAATTAAAAGAGCTGAAGCTTAAAGTGCAAGTAATGTAAATTGCAGAAACTTAAATTGCAAGAAATGTAAATAACTGAAACTTAAAATGAAAGAAATGTAAATGGCTTGAATAATAAAAGGATTTGGGGACTGGGAGTGCAGAAATTAAACAAGCAAAAATAAATTGCAACAAGCAGAAGAGTAGATGATGAAGTGAATTGAGATAGATTTCAAACAGAAAAGTAAATCAGCTTCAAGAAGCATTCAGCAGATGAGCTAAAAGGAAAATGCAAGATCTCAGGGGTCAAGAGACTAGAGAACTAAGTCTAGATCTCACTACCTTCCTTGATCCAATCTAGAAGACAATTTAAAACAAATTAAAGATCAAATAGTAAAGAAACTTGAATTCAAATCACTGAATTCTGAATTATACAGAGAAAAGGAAATAAAGAGATCTCAAGGGTGAGGTTGAGACAGAATTTCCTCAACTCTTCACTATCAAGACTCAAGCAAGCTTTGCAAAAAAGAAAACAGAAAACCCAAAGAGGAAGAGAACTCAATTCTCCTCCCAATTCTCCAAGATCCAAAATCAAGGTTATAGAATGAAAATTCTAAAAGAAAAGGAGTAAAAGTAAAAGTTGTAAAAAAAAAGGTGCTCTCTAAATCAAACTAACTTCTATTTATACACTTCCTTCTAATGATCTTTAAGCCTTGAATTTGGGCCCTTGTCCTTGATGGAATTGGATTGAAGATAGCCTCTGTTGATTGCTCTTGGTCTTGAGAAGAAACCCATTTGCATAATGGACTTTGGGATCATTTACGTTTGAGTCAACGTTTGAGGCAAACGTTGACTCAAATGTCTTGTATTGGCATTATGCAGAAAGGAGTTTTGCTGTCACTCACGTTTGAGTTCATGTTTGAGGTCAAACGTGAGCTCAAACGTGATTCTCTCCAGGGTAATTTTTCAGCCAACGTTTGACCTCACGTTTGAGGCAAACGTTGGCGCAAACGTTAAGTCCCCCGGGGTGTATCTTTGAGCCAACGTTTGACCTCAAGTTTGAGGCAAACGTTGGCGTAAATGTTGGCTTCTCCTGGGTGTATTTTTGAGCCAACGTTTGACCTCAAGTTTGAGGCAAATGTTGGCACAAACGTGAGCTCTTCCCAGGGTGGCTTTGCTGCCTTTATTTCCTTTGCTGCCATCCCCTTTCTTCAACCTTCCTCCAAGCCTTTTGGTCACCTGTCATCAATCAACAAATGCATCAAAGCTATGCTAAAATCATGAGACTTCTTCTCATCCTTGACATATAAGCAATTATAGCACAAAAGCTCATGAAAATGCATCAATTTACTTATGGTTGATTGAATCCAAATACACATGAATTTCTACCCAAATGGCTTACTTGTAACTCAAGAAAGTGTATAAAACCTATAAAACAAGTGAAAAAAATGCTTGAAAAACTAGGATAAGATGACTTGTTATCACAACACCAAACTTAAACCTTGCTTGTCCCCAAGCAAGAAAAGAATTATGCTCAAAGCTTCTTTCAATTAGAAGTGGATTGAAGAATAACTTGTCATATCCTGTGAGTGAAGTGATTAAGTGACAGTGGGGTGAACTCTAAATTATATGCTCATGCAAGGGCTTCAGTGCTTACTAGTCCCTACATCTTGGAAGGCTTAGGTCATAGAACTTTCATCCAAATAACATCATGGATGATGCCAGGGAATTTTGGCCAGTTTCACTGACCTTTTCTTTACTGTTTTAGGGTAGTTTCATGCATTTTCTTAGTTAATAAGCAAGTTTCGGGTAGATAATCACTTACATCTTGATTCAAGCAAACATTGTGAATTTTATATGATTTTATGAGAATTATGCATGAATTGAATGATAAAATGGATGATGCATGATCTCATGAGTTAGAACCTAGCTTTGATGCACTTTACTTGCTTGATTTCAGGACAAAGGAAGCAAGGAAGATGCCACGTTAATAGCCACGTTAGTCTAACTAATGTGACCTTTAACGTGGAATGGGAGCTAGCTTGCAACGTTAATGAGAAAAGTGATCGCCAATAACGCCTTCGTGAGCCATCATAGCCCACGTTAGTTGCCACGTTAACTACATTAACGTGGAAGCTAACGTGGAGGAGAAGTAAAGCTCCAACGTTAGTGGTAAAAGTGAATACCACTAACATTGGAAAAAGGGGCACACTTAGCCACGTTAAGAGTCACGTTAATTACATTAACGTGAACTCTAACGTGGAAGAAACAAAGAAGTGCCAACGTTAGTGACACTCACCTTTGTCACTAACGTTGGACCAAGCCACTATTAGCCACGTTAGTTGCCACGTTAATTACATTAACGTGCAAGCTAACGTGGAGGAAAGAAATGATGAGCCAACATTGGTGACACTCACCTTTGTCACTAACGTTGGAGATGGCAATCACCACCACGTTAGTGGCCACGTTAATATAATTAACGTGAGGCACTAACATGAGAAGGGGCGTTTGGAGCATTAGTGACAAAGGTAAGTGTCACTAATGCTCTCGAAGCTGAGGCATGCCCACGTTAAGGGTCACGTTAGCTACACTAACGTGGACTCTAACGTAGGGAGGAAGGACAACAAGCAAACGTTATTGGAAAAGGTGAATGCCAATAACGTTTGCGAAGGACCAAGAGGCAACGTTAGTGGTCACGTTAGTGCCACTAACGTTGAAGTTAACGTGGACCATCTCGGGTTAGGAAGGTTAGTGAAAAAGGTGATCGTCACTAACGTTCTCAAACCCACATTTTCACTTAACGTTAACACCACTAACGTCCTAACTAACGTCCATGCCTCACTCACACTTTCTCTGCTAGCAAAACTGAGCCCACTGAAGACTGCAACTGCTTCAACTAAAGATCCAAAGGCCCATATCCAAGACTTGAAGAGCCAACTAGAAGATCAGAAGAGTAGTATATATAGGAGTAGTTTTGAACTAGTAACGGGGCTTTTGGGGGCATTGGGAGAACTACTCTCTGTATAATTTTACATTCTCTGCAACTTCTAGTTTTACTTTTAGAATGTATTTTCCATCTTTGCTTTCCATTCCCAGAGCTATGAACAACTAAACCCCTTTCATTGGGTTAGGAAGCTCTGTTGTAATTTGATGGATCAATAATAGTTTTCATTATTCTTCTTCTTTCTTTTCTCTTGATTTTACTAGAAAGCTTTCAATCTTCATCCAATTGGGTAGTTGTCTTGGAAAAGAAGATATTCATACGTGGATCTCTTCGGAACCTTGGAAGAGGAATGAAGAGATCATGCTAGAAATGCTTTCTCATGTTGGACCAAATTGGTGTTTGGACGGATATAGTGACATATAATTCTCCCAATACTTTGATTTGGAAATACATGTGGTATAATCAGTGACCATACTTCATCATTTCTCATGAGCAATTAGACCAAGGAATTGGCTATTGATCAAGATTTGAGAGATTGAATTACCAAGGAATTGGAATTTAATCACTTAAGATTGCCAAGGAGATCAATGAATGCATTGATTGAGGAAGAGATGAAAATGAACTTGATCCGGAGAATACAGCATCTCCTGAGCCCAATGAACTCCCCATCTCTGATCTTACCCATTCTCTTTACTTTCTGCCATTTACTTTTATGTTCATCTTCCCCATTCTCCATTTAAGATTCTGCAATTTACTTTCCGTCATTTACATTCAGTTCTTTATTTTCAGCAATTACATTTTCTGCCATTTAATTTTTCGCCATTTAATTTCCTGAAATTCTCAAATCAAATTCTGCTTAGCTCAACTAGAACATTCTTCTGATTAAAGTTGCTTGACCAATCAATCCCTGTGGGATTCGACCTCACTCTATTGTGAGTTTTTACTTGACGACAATTCTATACTTGCCGAGGGAAAATTATTGAGAGACAAGTTTTCGTGCATCAAGTTTATGGTGCCGTTGCCGGGGATTGATTTTGTATCAACAATGATTGAATTGGTGGATAACTAGATTGAGTATTTTTCTTTTGTTTGATTTAATTTCTGTTTGATTGATTTACTTTCAGTTCCAGTTATTTTCTCCCCTTTACCCCTACCCGTTTGTTGTGTTCTCTTATTTGTTACAATTCAGTTCACTAACCCACTAACTGTTTGATATATTGCATCACTCACACTAACAGCATTTTTATTAAGAATACTCTCTATCTCCCTTTTGCTTTGGCCTTGTTGGTTGTATGACAGGTAGAAGAAGTGGGGCTTCAACTTCTTTTGATTCTGAACCTGAGAGGACCTTCCTTAGATTAAGGAGGGAAGCAAGAGGAAAGAGAGTTGTTAGTACTGAGGAAGAAGAGGAGTATTTTGAACCAGACATGGATGAGAATATAAAGAATCATCATGAAGAAGAAGCTCACAACCATGACCGAGAAGGTCCAGTGCATCATGCTGAGTAAGAGAGAAGAGTTCTGGGATCTTACATAAATCCAAACCTAGGAAACTGTTGAAGTAGCATCCAAAAGCCAACCATACATGCCAATAACTTTAAACTTAAGCCACAGCTCATCACCCTTGTTCAGAACAACTGTTCATTCGGAGGAAGTGTCCAAGAAGACCCCAATCAACATCTAACCACATTCCTAAGGATATGTGATATTGTGAAGTCTAATGGTGTTCATCCCAACACCTATAGAGTGCTTCTGTTTCCCTTCTCACTCAAGGACAAAGCATCTAAATGGCTGGAATCCTTCTCAAAGGAGAGTTTAACAACCTGGGAAGATGTGGTGAACAAATTCTTAGAGAGATTCTATTCTCTTTAAAGAATCAACAGGTTGAGAGCTGAGATACAAACCTTCAGGCAACAAGATGGTGAGACTCTATATGAAGCATGGGAGAGGTTTAAGGACTTGACAAGAAGGTGCCCGCCAGATATGTTCAATGAATGGGTGCAGTTACACATTTTCTATGAAGGTCTTTCTTACGAATCAAAGAAGGCAGTAGACCACTCATCTGGGGATCTTTGAACAAGAAGAAGACCATTGAAGAAGCCATAGATGTCATTGAGACTGTAGCAGAGAATGACTACTTCTATGCCTCTGAAAGAGGCAACACTAGAGGAGTAATAGAGCTAAACAATGTGGATGCATTGCTGGCCCAGAATAAGATGATTACCAAGCAGTTGGCTGACCTTACCAAGAAGATGGAGAGGAACCAAGTAGCAGTAGTCGCCACCTCATCAGCAGCTTAAGAAGGAGTGACTGCAGAAGCCGAGGGTGATCAGGAATAGCCAACTACATTGGAAACTCACATAGGCAAAACCATGATCCGTACTCCAAAACTTATAATCCTGGTTGGAGGAACCACCCAAACTTTGGGTGGGGAAATCAACAAGATCAAGGCCAAGATCAGAGACGTCACAACCCCAACAACAATGCAGTTCACCAACATTCCACACAGAGATCATATCAGCACCCACCTAACAACACCTCTCAACATCCATATCAAAACCAAAATGGCCCCTCTCATCCCTCCAATCTCGACTCACCATCATCCATAGATAGACTCTCAAGGATCGAAACTCTACTTGAACGTATATGCAAAGAAGTTCAAGACAGTAAAATGTTCTGAGAGGAAGTGCGGTCCAATATGTAGAATCAAGATGCTGCCATCAAGAAACTTGAGACACAAATTGGCTACTTATTCAAGCAAGTTCCCAGCCATAACCTGTGCAGCAACAATGATTCAAACCTAAGGGAGGAATGCCAGGCCATCACCCTCAGAAGTGGAAAGGAATTGAAGGAAACTCCCAAGAAACCACAAGAGAAGAACTCAAATGAAGGGGAAGAGAAACAAGATAAAGTCCAAATTCTCACTCCCAATTCACAGCAAAAAGGAGAAATGGTGAAGCGAGACGTTCCAAAAGCTCCATACCCTCAGCAATTGAAAAAGAAGGGGGATGACAACCAATTCTCAAGATTTTTGGAAATCTTCAAGAAACTACAGATTAACATACCCTTTGCTGAAGCAATAGAGCAAATGCCGCTCTATGCCAAGTTCTTGAAGGAATTAATGAACAAGAGAAGCTGCAAGAGCAACGAAACTGTGATACTAACCGAAGAATGTAGTGCCATCATTCAGCACAAACTACCCCAGAAATTGAAGGATCCTGGAAGCTTCCAGATTCCTTGTATTATAGGGGAAATCACAGTGGAGAAGGCTCTATGTGACTTAGGAGCCAGCATAAATCTGATGTCCGTAGCTATGATGAGAAAAATGAGGATTGAGGAGGCCAAGCCAACAAAAATGGCCCTACAACTGGCAGACCGATCATTCAAGTTTCCTCACGGCATAGTAGAAGACTTGCTGGTGAAGGTAGGAGATTTTATCTTTCCAGCAGACTTTGTAGTGTTGGACATGAAGGAGGAAGCCAAAGCCTCCATCATCCTGGGAAGACCATTCTTGGCCACTGCTAGAGCTATCATTAATGTCCAAAAAGGTGAACTTACCCTGAGATTACACAATGAGAAGATGACATTCAATGTGTTTAAGGCCATGAGCTACCCACAAGAACCATTGGGAGAATGTATGAGGTTGGATTCACTGGAAGATGCAGTACAAGAGATTTTTGAAGAAAAAGAACTTAAAGAGTTAACAGAAGAGGAATCAGCATCTAGCAAAGAGGCTGCAACAGCAGAGATTCATATTCAGGGTGCACCAGAGGAGGAGAATGAAAGAAAAGAAGCACCCAAACTCGAACTCAAAGCACCACCACCCACTCTCAAGTATGCATATTTAGGAGAGAATGAAAGTTACCGAGTGATTATAAACTCAGCCCTCAGCCAAGATCAAGAGGATGAATTACTCCAAGTATTGCAAAAGCATAAGGATGCTATTGGATGGACCCTCGCTGACTTGAAGGGAATCAGTTCGGCCATATGCATGCATAAGATACTGTTGGAAGATGATGCCAAATCATCCATCTAGCCCCAAAGGAGGCTAAATCTAGTCATGAAAGAAGTGGTACAGAAGGAAGTCATGAAGCTTTGGCAAGGAAGGGTGATCTACCCAATTTTGGATAGCCCATGGGTCAGCCCCGTCCAAGTGGTCCCCAAGAAAGGAGGAATCACTGTAGTACCCAATGAGAGGAACGAACTCATTCCTACAAGGACCGTCACAGGATGGCGGATGTGCATAGACTATAGAAAACTCAATGAAGCTACAAGAAAAGATCATTTCCCCTTCCTTTCATGGATCAGATGCTGGAAAGACTTGCAGGACATGTATATTACTATTTTCTTGATGGTTATTCAGGATATAACCAAATAGTGGTTGATCCGAGAGACCAAGAGAAAATCTCATTCACTTGCCCATGTGGAGTGTTTGCCTACAGGCGCATGCCATTTGGGCTATGTAATGCACCTGCAACTTTCCAACGCTGCATGCTCTCCATTTTCTCAGACATGATAGAGAAATTCATTGAAGTCTTTATGGACGACTTTTCAGTATTCGGAGATTCCTTTCCTAATTGCCTAAATCACCTGGCCCTGGTATTAAAAAGATGTCAAGAGACCAACTTGGTCTTGAACTGGGAGAAATGTCACTTTATGGTGACAGGAGGAATAGTTCTTGGCCATAAGGTTTCTAACCAAGGCATTGAGGTAGACAGAGCTAAGGTGGAACTCATTGAAAAATTACCCCCACCAAGTGATGTCAAGGCAATTAGGAGCTTTTTAGGGCATGCTGGCTTTTACAGAAGGTTTATTAAAGATTTTTCTAAGATAGCCAAGCCCTTAAGCAATCTCCTTTTATCTGATACACCATTTGTCTTTGATGAAAAATTCATGCTAGCATTTGAAAACTTGAAAAAGAGGTTGTCCTCTGCCCCTATCATTTTCCCACCTGATTGGAACTTACCATTTGAACTGATGTGTGATGCATCTGATTTTACAGTTGGGGCAATGTTAGGACAGAGGAAAGATAACTTGGTCCATGTGATATATTATGCCAGCAAAGTCCTCAATGACACTCAAAGAAATTATACCACTATTGAAAAGGAGTTGCTGGCAATAGTTTTTGCATTTGACAAGTTTAGATCATACCTCATTGGTGCCAAAGTGATCATTTTCACAGATCACACAGCACTTAAATATTTGTTTGCCAAGCAAGAATCAAAACCAAGACTAATAAGATGGATCTTGTTGTTGCAAGAATTCAATATTGAAATTAGAGACAAGAAAGGAGTGGAGAACAAAGTAGCAGATCACTTATCCAGAATCCCTCATGATAAAGAAGGAACACATGATACAAGTGTAAATGAGTTCTTCCCAGATGAGCAGTTGATGATGGTTCACAGAGCACCTTGGTTTGCAGATATTGCCAATTTCAAGGCAACTGGGGCTTTACCTCCAGAAATCAACAAACATAAAAAAAAGCTCATCAATGATGCGAAGTATTTTGTTTGGGATGAACCATACCTATTCAAGAAGTGTTCAGATGGAATCCTTAGAAGATGTGTTTTAGAAGAAGAGGGAAGAGAGGTCTTATGGAACTGCCATGGCTCGTGCTATGGAGGCCACTTTGGAGGGGAAAGAACTGCAGCCAAGGTGTTACAAAGCGGATTCTTTTGGCCCACCCTTTTTAAGGATGCCAAGGAAGTAGCAACGAACTGCAATGAATGCCAAAGAGCTGGAAACCTACCCAAAAGAAATGAGATGCCACAGAATTTCATCTTAGAGCTGGAACTGTTTGATGTATGGGGAATCGATTTCATGGGACCATTTCCAACCTCATATTCAAACAAGTATATCCTAGTAGCAGTAGATTATGTTTCCAAGTGGGTAGAAGCCATTGCAACCCCAACAAATGATAACAAGGTGGTCATGAACTTCCTCAGAAAGAATATCTTTAGCCGGTTCGGAGTCCCACGAGCGCTCATCAGTGATGAAGGGAGCCATTTTTGTAATAGACCACTAGAAGCTCTTCTCCTACGATACCGGTAAAGCACAAGGTTGCCACACCTTACCGCCTCCAAACAAGTGGGCAAACCGAGATATCTAACAGAGAGTTAAAAAGGATTCTGGAAAAGATTGTAGGAGCATCAAGAAAAGACTGGTCGAAGAAGCTAGATGATGCTCTTTGGGCATACAGAACGACATTCAAAACACCAATTGGGATGTCCCTATATCAACTGGTGTATGGAAAGGCCTGTCATTTACCATTGGAGCTTGAACACAAAGCCCTCTGGGCTCTCAAGCTACTAAATTTTGATAGCCTTGTCGCTGGTGAAAAAAGAGTCTTGCAGCTACAGAAAATGGAGGAGTTTAGATCTCAGGCCTATGAAAATGCCAAAATCTATAAAGAAAAGGCAAAGAGAAGACATGACCTCAATCTGACACCCAGGAGCTTCGAAAAAGGATAGCAAGTGCTCCTCTACAACTCCAAATTGAGACTTTTCCCTGGGAAACTCAAATCAAGGTGGTCGGGACCCTTTCTTGTCACAAAGGTCTCGCCGTATGGACACATAGAAATCATGGAGGAATGCTCAAGGAGGACTTTCACTGTGATCGGACAAAGGCTCAAGCATTACATGGGCAACATGGGGGAAAGCCCCAAAGTGAAATATCATCTCAACTGATGGAGAAATCGTCGAGCTAGCGACGCTAAAAGAGCGCTTCGTTGGGAGGCAACCCAACCTAAGGTAGTTTCCTTTTCATGATCATTTCAATAAAAGTTACAAGTAGTTTGCCCTGTATTGCGAGGAGCTAAGTTTGGTGTTGCACACCAAAACAATCCAAGAGTGAATGTGTAATTCTAAGTTTGGTGTTCCACCAAATATTTCAGTTAGAATCACACTACCCCTCTTCAAGAGCAGATTGCTAGCCCCAGCCAATCAGGGAAACCATTTGACAAGAGTTTAGTTTCTAGTTCATAGTCGTTTTAGTAATAAAAGCACATAAGGTTCTCTGCATGTATTCAATCTGTTGCATTAGGCAAGGAACTAAGTTTGGTATTCACACACCAAATCAGGTTCAGAAATTCACAAGCATACATGCATGCTAACTATTTCTCAAGTGCTTTGGGAACAAGCAACTTCCAATAACTTTGCAGGAATTCAATCAAATCTTTAGGAAAAACGGTGCACCATCATCCAAGGAGGCGAAGAAGGATGCAAAAGCTATGGACGATGACAACAAAGGGATGGCTAGAGTCACCACCAAAAGGTTGTATTGTTATTTGATTCCATATGCTTGGAAATGCTCAAATTGGAAGTCTGAATGTATCCCTGATTATTAGTTACTCTTTACTTTACATCACTAAGATTTAATATTCATTTTTCCCCGCCTTTGTCATATGTGTGCTGTTTCAAGTTACCTGCTGCATTTTCACCTTGCTTACTTGTATGCTTGTCCTTTAAGTCAAATAAAAAGAGATGTTATGAAAGACCAGAGTGATGTTCAATTTGTGGAGTAAGTTCCTAAGCTTGTGGTGTAGTAATTATTTAGCTAAGTTGGTTCACCAACAAGGTAGGAAGACAACTATCTGTCCTGAATCATATGCTTGAAACACACCCCATAAGACTAGCTAAATAACAAGATCCTAATAAGAAAAAGGGAAAGAAGAATGAAAGTTGAGAAATAAAGAAAAAGAATAAGAAATAAGGCTAGGCACCAAGGGTTGAATCTTGGGACATGTGTCTGTGGTGCTCCTGTGTAAAGGATATGCTTGGATGAATAAGCTCTCAGGGGTGCCTTATCACTTGGTAACATGGGTTAACTAACCCGGGATTATCAACTGAAAGTCCACTATCAAGAGTAACCTTTGCTACAGAACACTTAGTAACCCAAAGAGGTGCTGGACACCAAGGTCTCAAGTAAGAAAATAACAAACCATGTGCCTGTGGTGTGTATGTATGGGGGAAAGAGACTTGAGGGAGTAAGTCCTTAGGGGTGTCTTAACACCCAGCACCTTGGACCAACTGGTTCGGGAGTGCTGGCTGAAAGCTTATCTTAAAGAGTCACCCTCTCACAAAGCACCTAGTCTAAGAACACAATTAAACCTTGAAAAGACAAAGGGATCAATGCATAAAAGTCTCATAGGGTGCAATCAAGTAAGTATTCCAGGGCATGATAAAGGTGTGAAAGCCAGTAAAGGAATGAACCTAATTTGCTATGCATGAAACCCCATAAAACCAAGGATATGACTTCCACAATAATGACTCATTTCTCTTGTCATTTCATTCATCATTCTCATGTTTCAGTACTTGCTTAGGGACAAGCAAGCTTTAAGTTTGGTGTTATGATGCCAGGGCATTTTGGCCAGTTTCACTGACCTTTTCTTTACTATTTTAGGGTAGTTTCATGCATTTTCTTAGTTAATAAGCAAGTTTTGGGTAGATAATCACTTACATCTTGATTCAAGCAAACATTATGAATTTTATATGATTTTATGAGAATTATGCATGAATTGAATGATAAAATGAATGATGCATGATCTCATGAGTTAGAACCTAGCTTTGATGCACTTTACTTGCTTGATTTCAGGACAAAGGAAGCAAGGAAGATGCCACGTTAATAGCCACGTTAGTCTAACTAATGTGACCTTTAACGTGGAATGGGAGCTAGCTTGCAACGTTAATGAGAAAAGTGATCGCCAATAACGCCTTCGTGAGCCATCATAGCCCACGTTAGTTGCCACGTTAACTACATTAACGTGGAAGCTAACGTGGAGGAGAAGTAAAGCTCCAACGTTAGTGGTAAAAGTGAATACCACTAACGTTGGAAAAAGGGGCACACTTAGCCACGTTAAGAGTCACGTTAATTACATTAACGTGAACTCTAACGTGGAAGGAACAAAGAAGTGCCAACGTTAGTGACACTCACCTTTGTCACTAACGTTGGACCAAGCCACTATTAGCCACGTTAGTTGCCACGTTAATTACATTAACGTGCAAGCTAACGTGGAGGAAAGAAATGATGAGCCAACATTAGTGACACTCACCTTTGTCACTAACGTTGGAGATGGCAATCACCACCACGTTAGTGGCCACGTTAATACAATTAACGTGAGGCACTAATGTGAGAAGGGGCGTTTGGAGCATTAGTGACAAAGGTAAGTGTCACTAACGCTCTCGAAGCTGAGGCATGCCCACGTTAGCTACACTAACATGGACTCTAACGTAGGGAGGAAGGGCAACAAGCAAACGTTATTGGAAAAGGTGAATGCCAATAACGTTTGCGAAGGACCAAGAGGCAACGTTAGTGGTCACGTTAGTGCCACTAACGTTGAAGTTAACGTGGACCATCTCGGGTTAGGAAGGTTAGTGAAAAAGGTGATCGTCACTAACGTTCTCGAACCCACATTTTCACTTAACGTTAACACCACTAACGTCCTAACTAACGTCCATGCCTAACTCACACTTTCTCTGCAAGCAAAACTGAGCCCACTGAAGACTGCAACTGCTTCAACTAAAGATTCAAAGGCCCATATCCAAGACTTGAAGAGCCAACTAGAAGATCAGAAGAGTAGTATATATAGGAGTAGTTTTGAACTAGTATGGGGGCTTTTGGGGGCATTGGGAGAACTACTCTCTGTATAATTTTACTTTCTCTACAACTTCTAGTTTTACTTTTAGAATGTATTTTCCATCTTTTCTTTCCATTTTCAGAGCTATGAACAACTAAACCCCTTTTATTGAGTTAGGGAGCTCTGTTGTAATTTGATGGATCAATAATAGTTTTCATTATTCTTCTTCTTTCTTTTCTCTTGATTTTACTAGAAAGCTTTCAATCTTCATCCAATTGGGTAGTTGTCTTGGAAAAGAAGCTATTCATACTTGGATCTCTTCGGAACCTTGAAAGAGGAATGAAGAGATCATGCTAGAAATGCTTTCTCATGTTGGACCAAATTGGGGTTTAGACGGATATAGTGACATATAATTCTCCCAATTCTTTGATTTGGAAATACATGTGGTATAATCAATGATCATACTTCATCTCTTCTCATGAAAGATTAGAACAAGGAATTGGCTATTGATCAAGATTTGAGAGATTGAATTACCAAGGAATTGGAATTCAATCACTTAAGATTGCCAAGGAGATCAATGAATGCATTGATTGAGGAAGAGATGAAAATGAACTTGATCCGGAGAATACAGCATCTCCTGAGCCCAATTAACTCCCCATTTCTGATCTTACCCATTCTCTTTACTTTCTGCCATTTACTTTTATGTTCATCTTCCCCATTCCCCATTTAAGATTCTGCAATTTACGTTTCGTCATTTACATTCAGTTCTTTATTTCCAGCAATTATATTTTATGCCATTTACTTTTCCGCCATTTAATTTCCTGAAATTCTCAAATCAAATTCTGCTTAGCTCAACTAGAACATTCCTCTGATTAAAGTTGCTTGACCAATCAATCCCTGTGGGATTCGACCTCACTCTATTGTGAGTTTTTACTTGACGACAATTCGGTATACTTGCCGAGGGAAAATTGTTGAGAGACAAGTTTCTGTGCATCAATGGAGATCTCTCTATAGGTAATCACCTTGAAGCAGCTTATAATTTCTGTGTTTTGGCCTTGACTCTAAGTGTCATGTCTCAAAGCGTCTCTTTAGATAAGCTTTCAATCAATACTCCTAAACCAGTTGGTTTTAAGGTATTAGGTGTTAAAGCATCCCTAAGGATTTACTTGCTCAAGCCTCTCTCTTTGACACAATTCGACCACAAGCATTTACTAGGATGATAACTCTTTGAGTTTTTTTTTGCCTAGTAATTGATACTCAGAACCTTGGGCCATGTTCTTTTGCTTTTGTATTTTCTTTATTTTCTTTTGTTTGCTGCTTCTTGGATCAATAAATGTTTGAGAATCTCCACAATACTTCTTTGAACTCCGTGTCCTGCCTATGAGCTCCCATGCAAGTTTTCATAAGCATGCAACCTCAATGCATAATCATACAACTAGAACCACCACTTCTCCTAATCTTTTGCTTGCCTCAAAACTGTTTAATTCTTTAATCCTTCTTTTTAAAGAACTTTCATGTGATGCCTTTTTGAGACATTGAGTGCAAGCAAGTTTGGAGAGTATAGGGTTGCGGATGATCAAGCATCTTAATTATTGAATTACAGAGAAACTATACTAGACAGACAGATAGACAAACAGGGGTATAATATCACTTTCAATCATATCAGTGTCTGATGCAAAATAATCACTTAACAATACAACCTTTTGGAGTTTACTTGCTTTACTCCTCATTATCATCATCGCTGGTCTTCACATTCCTCTTTATCTCTTTGATTGATGATGCTTAATCTGTCCAAAAACTTGGATAGACCTCTGCAATGATATTGAAATTTGCTTGTTCTCCAAGCACTTGAAAGAAGAAATGGTTAGCATGCATGAATTATTTGTGGGCTTTTGAACTTACTTTGGTGTGGGAACACCAAACTTAGTACCTTGCCAATGGTTCTTATGCATTAAATTAACCATATATGAAACTCTTTTTCTTTGCTAAAGGCAATAAGACTAAAGACTAGAAAATAGACATTGGTTGAGTAGTTTCTCTGCTTGCTTGGAGCTAGCAACCATTTATGCAGAAGGTGAGAATGTGTTTTTAAATGAGGATTTTGGTGGAACACCAAACTTAGCATTCTTCATTCTCCCTTAAATTGTTTTGGTGTGCAACACCAAACTTAGCTCCTTGCAATATAGAGAGAGTTACTTAGCCTTTTTATTGAATGGAAAGAAAACTACCTCAGGTTGGGTTGCCTCCCAACAAGTGCTTCTTTATTGTCATTAGCTTGACATCCTCTATTCTTTGATCATGGAAGTTGAAAATCTTGTTGTCTTTGATTTTTTCCTCTTGCTGTGGGCTTTCTTTCCTCTGTTTCTTCTTGTGGAACTTCTTTGTGGTGCTTTTCTTGGATGATTGTTTCTTTTTCCCTAGCCCTCTCACTTTCCTCTATGATTTCTTTCCATTTCTCCCACCTAGCAGCTTTTTCGTTGTCTTTCGAGTTCTCTTCAGTGGTTCTAAGAAGGGTAAGTCCTTTCTTCTTACTCGTTTTTGTGGATTGCTCAGCTAATAGCCTAATGTTCTCTGCAAGTTTCTTGAGTGATTCATCTTGATTTTTGGTTATCTGGGCTTGAGCTTCCATGAGTTTCTCCATCCTCATCTCTAAGTTAGAGATTCTTTGAGAATGTTGTAAGTGTATGAGTTGGGATGGTTGTTGCGGGAAGTTCTGTGGGTTAATTGGTTCTGTGGGTTAATTGCATAGGTATTGTGTGGGTAGAATGTGGATGTGGAAGAGGTATTCTGGTGATTTTGAGAATTGTTGTGTGGTTGGGGATGTGTGTTTTGTGAGTGTTGGAAATGGTTGATATTATGTGTTGGGTAGCTTTGGTTGTTGCTAAAGTTACTATGATTGAAGTTCCTTTGTTCTTGATTTTGGTATTTGATGACAAGTGATCTTAGCCTAGTTTCACTAGCCTTTTTCTTTGTTTTTATTAGGTTTTATGCACTTTCTTGCATTCTAAGTAAGTAATTTGGAATGAAAATGCATGACTTCTTTGAATCAAATAACCACCATGTAATTGATGCTAAATCATGAGGTTTAAGCTAAATTTAATTGATTTTTAACAATTTATAAACCTTGTGAATTTGGTGATACTTTGATTGGTTGTCTTGTTTACTTGTAGGTGAAGAAATAAGAAAATAAGAAAAGCGTGGCCTAAGGGACGTTCCAAAAGAAGCAAAAAAAAGCGTGCCCAAGGGAAGCAAAAGTGTGCCAACATTGAGGAAGAAGGAAGGCTAAGTTGGAAAAATAAACTAAGCTTCACAAGGAATGAAAGGAGAAGGCAAGGTACAAAGCTAAGTTCAAATAGTTAACTGAGCACTAAAGAAAGCAAGGAAATGGTACAAAGCTCAGTTAACTAAGTTAACTTTATCGGGGACCTCTCCAAATTAATTCAAGATGAACTTCCAAGGAGTGAAGCCACCAAGTTTCGAACTCATGAGCTAAAGGAAGCAAGGAACGCTCCTTGCAATGAAAATGAGAAGAAAATAGCCAAAATGCCTCCTCCATGGTTCGAACTTGGAACCACACGCTACTCCCTGCAAGGGAATTCAAGAAGAAATAGCTAGAATGCTTCCTCTAGGATTCGAACTTGGGAATTCCTTGAAACATAAGGAAGGAGTGCCACCAAGCTTGCAAGGAAAATCAAGAAGAAATAGCTTAAATGCTTGAGCCAAGGTTCGAACAAGGGTGCTCTTGGAAACACAAGGGAGGAACACCCACTCATCCAAGGAAATTAGCTCCAAGACTTCCTCCACCAAGATTTGAACTTGGGACCTTGAAGTCTCAAACAAGGCGCTACACAAGGGGAAGCTCAGTTGGTTTTTCCAACTGAGCACTACCTCCCCATTCTCCCCACACCTTGACACACACCAAAGGCAAGCATAGAGCTCAGTTAAATTTTTCAACTGAGCTCTATTGAAAATCAACATGACCAAGGGCTGGGCACACCAAATTTGACACGGATGGCAACACTTGAGTGCTCAGTTGGTTTTTCCAACTGAGCTTACCCCTGGGAGGTGCATTTGGGCTAAAAATTGAATTAAAAATCCAACTTAATTCATTTCTTCACCAAATCAAAAGCCCATCCAAATTCCAAAATCCAAGAATAGAAAGTGTATAAATAGGAGTTAGTTTGATGTAATTAGGACCTTTTGATACCTCTAGACTTTACTTTGAATTTTCCTTTTAACTTTCATTTTCATTTTGAGTTTTTACTTTTGAATTTAGATTTCTGAGAACTTGGAAGGAGAATTGATCTCTCTTCTTCTTGGTTCTTGCTTGAGCACCCTTTTATTTTCTTGCTTTGGATCTTGGGTGGAGAATTGAAGAACTTCTGTTTCAATCTCACCTTGAGATCTTGTTTAATTTTTCTGCATAATTGAATTCCAATTTCCATTTACTGCTTCATCTTCTACTTTTTCTGCAATTTACTTTTCAGTTTCTTTTGCAATTGTTCTTGTTGGATCAAGGAAGGATTTGAGATCTAGACTTGTTATCTAGTCTCTTCCACTCCTGAGATCTTCAACCTCTTTTACTTTGCTGCAAATTAAGCATTGCTTTCTCTGTTTTTAAATTCTCAAAGCATTTTACTCTTCTGTTTAAGATCTACTTCACTGCAATTTAATTTTCTCTTTTAAGTTTAATGCAATTTACTTGTTCTTGTTTAATTTCTGCAATCCCAACTCCCAATCCCTTTTACAATTCAAGCAATTTACGTTTCTTGCACTTTAAGCTTCAGCCATTTACATTACTTGCAATCTAAGTTTCTGCAATTTAATTTACTTGCACTTTAAGATTCAGCTCCTTTACTTTCCTGCTCTTTAATTTACTGCAATTTCCCCTTCTCCCTTTACATTTCATGCAATTTAATTTCTGCAAATTACAAACCACTCAACCAATACTTGATTCGCTTGACTAAATCAACCACTAAACTAAAATTGCTCAATCCTTCAATCCCTGTGGGATCGACCTCACTCATGTGAGTTATTATTACTTGATGCGACCCGGTCCACTTGCCGGTGAGTTTTGTGTTGGATCGTTTTCCACACATCAAGTTTTTGGCGCCGTTGCCGGGGATTGAAATAGATTGACAATGATTAAGTGAAGTGAAGATCTAGATCAAGCACTTTTTATTTTCTGTTTCTTTAATTTTTGACTAACACACTAACTGTTTGAATTTTTGCTTAATCCAACTAACATTTCACTTCAGCAATGGATTGAAGTGTTATTGCCTTTCTGGTGTTGTGTGATTCTTATGCTTTGGTTGTATGTCAGGTACAAGGAGAATTACACCCACTTTTTGTGAACAAGACGAAAGAACCCTCAGAAGATTAAGAAGAGCTGAAAGAGGGAAAAACATTATTGGAGAAGAGGAGTCAGAAGAAGAATTCCAGGATATGGAGGAACACTTAACAAATCCACCAAATGGAGCAGAAGGGACAGCCAATAACAATAATAATCCACCACAGAGAAGAGTTTTGGCTTCCTACACATGTGCAGATCTTAGACATTATGGGAGTAGCATTATTACCCCAAATGTTAATGCAAATAACTTTGAACTAAAGCCACAACTCATCACCTTGGTTCAAAACAATTGTTCTTATGGAGGAGGACCACTTGAAGACCCTAACCAACATTTGTCCACCTTCTTGAGGATTTGTGACACTGTCAAAACCAATGGTGTGCACCCTGACAGTTACAAGCTACTGCTATTTCCATTTTCTCTCAGAGACAAAGCCACTCAATGGTTGGAATTCTTCCCAAGAGACAGCATCAACAATTGGGATGATCTAGTAACCAAGTTCCTTGCCAAGTTTTACCCACCTCAAAGAGTTATTAGATTGAAGACTGAAGTGCAAACATTCACACAAATGGATGCTGAACCCTTGTATGAGGCATGGAAACGATACAAAGCTCTAATCAGGAAGTGTCCACCAGGAATATTCAGTGAGTGGGACAGATTGCAGAATTTCTATAAAGGCTTGACACTGAAATCTCAAGAGGCTTTAGATTATTCAGCAGGAGGCTCTTTATAATTAATGAAAACGGCAGAGGAAGCCCAAAATCTCATTGATATGGTGGCCAACAACCAGTATTTCTTTGCTCACCAAAGGCAACGCCAACCATCACAAAGGAAAGGAGTGATGGAGTTGGAAGGAGTGGACTCAATCCTAGCTCAAAACAAAATGATGTAGCAGCAAATTCAACAACAATTTGAGCAAATGGCCAAGAGGATTGATAGCCTCCAAGTTGCAGCAGTTAACACAAGCCAACCATCATCCACATGGGGGCAAAATGAAGAAACTCAAGAGGAGCAGCAGCAAGAACAAGTCCAGTACATGCACAACCAAAACTCTGGGCCAAATGAAGTCTATGGTGATACTTACAATCCTTCATGGAAGAACCACCCCAACCTCAGATGGGGAGACAACCACAATCAAACTCAACAGCCCTGGCAGAGAAACTCAAACCAAAACAATTGGAAAAACACAAATCAAAACAACCAACAGAATAATAGCCAAGTCACATACAGAAAACCGCAAAACACCTACTCCAATTCTAACCATCATCCATCCAATAACCAAGCCTCAAGTCAAAACACTTACCCTCAACCCTCAACACCCCACAATCAACCAATCTCACAAGAATCTCAAAGGATTAACAACTTGGAGCTATTAATGGAAAAGATGATGAAAAATCAGAAGATGACATTGAGGAACCAGGAAGCCTCTATGAAAAATATGGAAAGGCAAATTGGACAACTCTCCAAGCAGATTGCCATCGAAAGGCCATCAAGCTCACTACCAAGTGACACCATTCCCAATCCAAAAGAGGAGTGCAAGGCAATACAACTGAGGAGTGGAAAAATCTTGGTGAAAAATGAAGAAGCAACCAAGAAGCCAAAGGAAAGTGACAAGAAACAAGCTGAAGAAGAGAAAGTCAATGACAAGGAGGAGACAGCAAGCAAGCAAACTCAGAATCAAGCTCAAGAAAAAGAAGATCAGCCACAAAAATCAAGAAAGGGAAAGGAAGTAATTAAAGAGCCAACTAAGGACCAAAGGCAGGGAATGAACTTCACACCACCTTTGCCATATCCTCAAAGGTTCAACAAAGAGACTAAGGACCAACACTTTCCAAAATTTCTTGAAATCTTCAAGAAGTTGGAGATCAATATTCCCTTAGCTGAAGCACTTGAGCAAATGCCCCTGTATGCAAAGTTCTTGAAGGAACTTATCAACAAGAAAAGGAGTTGGCAAGTTAATGAAACTGTACTGCTTACTGAGGAATGCAGAGCACTAATCTAGAAGGGACTTCCTCCCAAACTCGAGGACCCTGTGAGTTTCTTTCTACCCTGTGCCATTGGCAGTATGACCATCAACAAGGCAATGTGTGACTTAGGAGCTAGTATCAATCTAATGCCTGCCTCTCTAGTGAAAAAGCTAAGCATAAAAGAGGTAAAACCAGTACAGATGTCTCTAGAATTGGTGGACAAATCAGTGATATGCCCCAGGGGTATAATTGAGAACCTTCTAGTCAAGGTAGACAGATTCATCTTCCCTATAGATTTTGTGATCCTAGATTCGAATAAGGATGAGGGCGACTCCATTATACTGAGAAGACCGTTCTTGGCCACTGCTAGGGCCATCATAGACATAGAGCAAGGAGAATTAACCCTCAGGATGCATGATGAAAGTATCACTCTGAATGTACTGCCAGAAACACAGAGCAATAATGAAAAAAAGGATGGTACAGAAACAGACAAAGAGAATCTGTAGTGGAAGGAGGGAATCAACAAGACAAACAACAACTGCCCGCCCAAGCAAGAGATAGATGATACAGCAGGTCAAAAAGAGAAAGAGACTGTGCAAAACAATGAAGAAGCTCAAGAGAACATTGTAGTATTGGCAACTCAGAAAAGGAATTTCAAGAGGAAGCTTGTTGTCAAAGAAGAAGGGTCAACAAAAGGAGGGAAGAAAAACAAAAACAGAATCAAAAAGGGTTGGAAGAACAAAAAAATTCCAACAGAAGGGCTCTCCAAAGGTGACAAAGTTCAATTAGTCTATCAACAATTGGGAGCAGACTAACAGACTGATGATTACTATACTGTGAGCAAAATACTCTCACTAAAACATGCTGAAATAGAGCACCAAGGAACAAAAAAGAAGCTCACGATCAGAGGGGACAAGTTGAGGCACTACAGTCATCAACCACCATAAAAAGAGGGGGTCAATGTCAAGCTAATGACAATAAACGAGCGCTTCATGGGAGGCAACCCATGATTTATGATTCTTGCTTGCTTTTAAATTCAATAAAGTGTGATCACTTTAGCATGATTTTGAATTTGTCTAGACATCCTTGACAGATGCATACACTGCTTTGAAATACATGCCAGACATCTAAGTTTGGTGTGCTTGACAGCACACAAAAGTTAACATTTCAAGCATTCTTAGATCATATACTTAGTCATTTTGGTGAAGTATATGACCAAACATTAAGTTTGGTGTCTGCATGTGTACGAATTTTGAGAAAAAATTTTTTTACTTTTGTTCAGAAAAGCAAAATCATGCAAAGATGGATCATACATTGTTTTGTTTTAGAAATTTATGCTAAGAGATAAATTGGCACTTATGGTGAAAGTATCAATTGTAACAAGCGTTTATTCTAATCATTGAGCAAGAAACAAGTTTGGTGTTCACCAAACCTTGGTTCAGGGACACAATTGATCTTTCACAACTAAGGACCATAATATAAAATGTAAGCATATACCACTTGACCACCATGCTTTAAATAAGTTCTGAAGCATTTCATTTTGATTTAATTAGAAAAAAAGGGGTTTGAAGAAAAGACAAGAGGAAGGAACGGTTATGACAAGTCAAGAAAAGGATCACATGTGCCTAGAGAGGTGTGCCAATCTTGGAAAGCAAAATCTGCATGCATGCACCATTGGACACCGAAAGAGCATGCAACCAATAGGAAGAGAATCCTTGTCAAGCTTCAACAATACATGCAGGCCATCCATTTCATGAATTTCTATACTATTCAACTCAATCCTCACCCTTCATCATCATAACCGAATGCAATCCTCTCTTGTGATCTTGTTGGGAAACTTGGAAACCTTGTCCATAAATAGCCTCCAACACATCATAAAGAAAACTTTCATACAAGCCACTCTCACTCAAAGCACACAATTTCCTTTTCCTCTCTACAATAAAACCGGACATCACTCCAAACACAACCTCACTTATCTCTTCTTCACACACATAATCAATGGCTCCTTCAAGTTCAAGAAGAAGACCAGGAAAGGAACCAATGGTGACAGAACCTCCATCCTATGACACAAAGAGGTTCAAATCCCAATTTCATGAAGCCAGATACAATAGACTCATGAAAACAAAGATTGTCATCCCTGAAATGGGGTTCGAACTAAGGGAAGGAGAATACCCTATTATGCGACAAATCACCAAGGAAAGAAGATGGGATCTTCTGTGCCGTCCCCTCACTGATATTAGTGCGGTGATGATAAGGGAGTTCTATGCCAATGTGGTTAAGAAGAACGAAAACAGCCCATCGTACAAAAGTTATGTCAGAGGTGTTGAAGTGGACTTTAGCCCACCATCAATCACAAGAGCTCTAAAGTTGAGAACCATAACTTACGATGAGCTTAGCTATGAAGACAGACTGCGTGGTGATAATGATCCTGATGAAATATTGGAGGGATTATGTATTGAAGGAAGAGACTGGGAAAGAGACTCACAGGGAACCCCGAGTTGTCTGAAGAGACTTGATCTCAGACCCGAGGCAAAGGGGTGGTATGAGGTGGTAAGGGGATCAATACTCCCCACTGCGAATACCTCATCAGTCATAATCAAGAAAGCTCTCCTGACATACTGCATCCTACATGGTGGGGAAATCGACTTTGCCCAACTCATAGCAGATAGCATCCAGGAGATGGCTGAAGTTCTTTAAATGACGCTATCCCAAGGAAGACACCTAAAGGCGAGCCGTAATGGCCGCATCTTTGGCAGGTTCCTCCGGTTTTTTTTCCTTTTTGTTTTTTGCGTTGTGCTGACCCTCGTTCTTTAAATGATGCTACCCCGAGGAGGACACCTAAAGGCGAGCCGTAATGGCCTCATCTTCGACAGGCTCCTCCGGTTTTTTTTTGTTTTTTTTTTTACGTTGTGCTGACCCTCGTTCTTTAAATGACGCTATCCCGAGGAGGACACCTAAACGCAAGCCGTAATGGCCTCATCTTCGGCAGGCTCCTCCAGCTTTTTTTTATTTTTTTTTTACGTTGTGCTGACCCTCGTTCTTTAAATGACGCTATCCTGAGGAGGTCACCTTAAGGCGAGCCGTAATGGACTCATCTTCGGCAGGCTCCACCGTTTTTTTTTCTTTTTTTTTTACGTTGTGCTGACCTTCGTTCTTTAAATGACGCTATCCCAAGGAAGACACCTAAAGGCGAGCCGTAATGGCCGCATCTTTGGCAGGTTCCTCTAGTTTTTTTTCCTTTTTTTTTGCGTTGTGCTGACCCTCGTTCTTTAAATGATGCTATCCTGAGGAGGACACCTAAAGACGAGCCGTAATGGCCTCATCTTCGACAGGCTCCTCCGGTTTTTTTATTTTTTTTTACGTTGTGCTGACCCTCATTCTTTAAATGACGCTATCCCGAGGAGGACACCAAAACGCAAGCCGTAATGGCCTCATCTTCGGCAGGCTCCTCCGATTTTTTTTTTTTTACGTTGTGCCGACCCTTGTTCTTTAAATGACGTTATCCCGAGGAGGACACCTAAAGGCAAGCCGTAATGGACTCATCTTCGGTAGGCTCCTCGGGTTTTTTTTTTGGTTTTTTTTTTTTACGTTGTGCTGACCCTCGTTCTTTAAATGACGCTACCCCGAGGAGGACTCCTAAAGGCAAGCCGTAATGGCCTCATCTTCGGAAGGTTCCTCCCTTTTTTTTTTACGTTGTGCTGACCATCGTTCTTTAAATGACGCTATCTCAAGGAGGAGACCTAAACACGAGCCGTAATGGCCTCATCTTCGGCAGGGTCCTCCGGTTTTTTTTTTTTCACGTTGTGCTGACTCTCATTCTTTAAATGATGCTATCCTGAGGAGGTCACCTTAAAGCGAGCCGTAATGGCCTCATCTTCGGCAGGCTCCTCCGTTTTTTTTTTCTAGTTTTTTTCTTCCTTTTTTTTTTACGTTGTGCTGACCCTCGTTCTTTAAATGATGCTATCCCGAGGAGGACACCTAAAGGCTCCTCCGGTTTTTTTTTTTTTTACGTTGTGCAGACCCTCGTTCTTTGAATGACGCTATCTCGAGGAGGAGACCTAAACGCGAACCGTAATGTGCTCATCTTCGGCAGGCTCCTCCGGTTTTTTTTTTTTTTTTATGTTGTGCTGACCCTCGTTCTTTAAATGACGCTATCCCTGACGAGGTCACCTTAAGGCGAGCCGTAATGGCCTGATCTTCGGCAGGCTCTTCCGTTTCTTATTTTTTCAAGTTTTTTTCTTCCTTTTTTTTTATTACGTTGTGCTGACCCTCGTTCTTTAAATGACGCTATCCCGAGGAAGACACCTAAAGGCGAGCCGTAATGGCCTCATCTTTAACAGGTTCCCACGGGTTTTTTTTCCGGTTTTTTTTTATACGTTGTGCTGACCCTCGTTCTTTAAATGACGCTATCTCGAGGAGGACACCTAAACGTAAGCTGTAATGGCCTCATCTTCGGCAGGCTCCTCCGGTTTTTTTTTTCCAGATTTTTTTTTACGTTGTGCTGACCCTCGTTCTTTAAATGATGCTATCCCGAGGAGGACACCTAAAGGTGAGCCGTAATGGCCTCATCTTTGGCAGGTTCCATGGGTTTTTTTTCCCTTTTTTTTTGTGTTGTGCTGACCCTCGTTCTTTAAATGATGCTATCCCGAGGAGGACACTTAAACGCAAGCCGTAATGGCCTCATCTTCGGCAGGCTCCTTCGGGTTTTTTTTTTTTTTTTTTTACGTTGTGCTGACCCTCGTTCTTTAAATGACGCTATCCTGAGGAGGTAACCTTAAAGCGAGTCGTAATGGCCTCATCTTCGATAGGCTCCTCCGGTTTTTTTTGTTTTTTTTTTTTACGTTGTCCTGACCCTCGTTCTTTAAATGACGCTATCCCGAGGAGGACACCTAAAGGCGAGCCGTAATAGCCTCATCTTTGACAGGTTCCCCCGGGTTTTTTTTTTCCAATTTTTTTTTATACGTTGTGCTGACCCTCGTTCTTTAAATGACGCTATCCTGAGGAGGACACCTAAAGGCGAGCCGTAATGGCCTTATCTTCGACAGGCTACTCCGGTTTTTTTGTTTTTTTTTTTACGTTGTGCTGACCCTCGTTCTTTAAATGACGCTATCCCGAGGAGGACACCTAAACGCAAGCCGTAATGGCCTCATCTTTGGCAGGCTCCTCCAGCTTTTTTTTTTTTTTTTTTACGTTGTGCTGACCCTCGTTCTTTAAATGACGCTATCCTGAGGAGGTCACCTTAAGGCGAGCCGTAATGGCCTCATCTTTGGCAGGCTCCACCGTCTTTTTTTCCTTTTTTTTTATGTTGTGGTGACCTTCGTTCTTTAAATGACGCTATCCCAAGGAAGACACCTAAAGGCGAGCGGTAATGGCCGCATCTTTGGCAGGTTCGTCCGGTTTTTTTCCTTTTTTTTTGCGTTGTGCTGACCCTCGTTCTTTAAATGATGCTATCCTGAGGAGGACACCTAAAGGCGAGCCGTAATGGCCTCATCTTCGACAGGCTCCTCCGGTTTTTTTTGTTTTTTTTTTTACGTTGTGCTGACCCTCGTTCTTTAAATGACACTATCCCGAGGAGGACACCAAAACTCAAGCCGTAATGGCCTCGTCTTCGGCAGGCTCCTCCGATCTTTTTTTTTTCGTTGTGCTGACCCTCGTTCTTTAAATGATGTTATCCCGAGGGAGACTCCTAAAGGCAAGCCGTAATGGCCTCATCTTTGGAAGGTTCCTCCCTTTTTTTTTACGTTGTGCTGACCATCGTTCTTTAAATGACGCTATCTCGAGGAGGAGACCTAAACACGAGCCGTAATGGCCTCCTCTTCGGCAGGCTCCTCCGGTTTTTTTTTTTACGTTCTGCTGACCCTCGTTCTTTAAATGATGCTATCCTGAGGAGGTCACCTTAAAGCGAGCCGTAATGGCCTCATCTTCGGTAGGCTCCTCCGTTTTTTTTTTCTAGTTTTTTTCTTCCTTTATTTTTATTTCGTTGTGCTGACCCTCGTTCCTTAAATGACGCTATCCCGAGGAAGACACCTAAAGGCGAACCGTAATGGCCTCATCTTCAACAGGCTCCTCCGGTTTTTTTTCCAGATCTTTTTTTACGTTGTGCTGACCCTCGTTCTTTAAATGATGCTATCCCGAGGAGGACACCTAAAGGCGAGCCGTAATGGCCTCATCTTCGACAGGCTCCTCCGGTTTTTTTTTTTTTTACGTTGTGCAGACCCTCGTTCTTTAAATGACGCTATCTCGAAGAAGAGACCTAAACGCAAGCGGTATTGTGCTCATCTTCGGTAGGCTCCTCCGGTTTTTTTTTTTTCTTTTTTTTTACGTTGTGCTGACCCTCGTTCTTTAAATGACGCTCTCCTGAGGAGGTCACCTTAAGGCGAGCCGTAATGGCCTCATCTTCGGCAGGCTCCTCTGTTTCTTCTTTTTTCAAGTTTTTTTCTTCCTTTTTTTTATTACGTTGTGCTGACCCTCGTTCTTTAAATGACGCTATCCCGAGGAAGACACCTAAAGGCGAGCCATAATGGCCTCATCTTTGACAGGTTCCCCCGGGTTTTTTTTCCAGTTTTTTTTATACGTTGTGCTGACCCTCGTTCTTTAAATGACGCTATCTCGAGGAGGACACCAAAACGCAAGCAGTAATGGCCTCATCTTCAACAGGCTCCTCCGGTTTTTTTTTCCAGATTTTTTTTACGTTGTGCTGACCCTCGTTCTTTAAATGATGCAATCCCGAGGTGGACACCTAAAGGCGAACCGTAATGACCTCATCTTCGACAGGCTCCTCCGATTTTTTTAATTTTTTCTTTTTTTTACGTTGTGCTGACCCTCGTTCTTTAATTGACGCTATCCCGAGGAGGACACCTAAACGCAAGCCGTAATGGCCTCATCTTCGAAATTCTCCTCCGTTTTTTTTTCCGATTTTTTTTTACGTTGTGCTGACCCTCGTTCTTTAAATGATGCTATCTCGAGGAGGAGACCTAAACGCGAGCCGTAATAGGCTCATCTTCGGTAGGTTCCTCCGATTTTTTTTATTACGTTGTGCTGACCCTCGTTCTTTAAATGACGCTATCCCGAGAAAGACACCTAAAGGCGAGCCCTAATGGCCTCATCTTTGACAGGTTCCCGCGTTTTTTTTTTCCGGTTTTTTTTTCGTTTTACGTTGTGCTGACCCTCATTCTTTAAATGACGCTATTCCGAGGAGGACACCTAAACGCAAGCCGTAATGGCCTCATCTTTGGCAGGCTCCTCCATTTTTTTTTCAAGTTTTTCTCTTCCTTTTTTTTTATTACGTTGTGCTGACCCTCGTTCTTTAAATGACGCTATCCCGAGGAAGACACCTAAAGGCGAGCCCTAATGGCCTCATCTTCGACAGGTTTCCCCGGGTTTCTTTTTCTGGTTTTTTTTTGGTTTTACATTGTGCTGACCCTCATTTTTTAAATGATGCTATCCCGAGGAGGACACCTAAAGGCGAGCCATAATGGCCTCATCTTTGACAGGATCCTCCGGTTTTTTTTGTTTTTTTTTTTCGTTGTGCTAACCCTCGTTCTTTAAATGACGCTATCTCGAGGAGGAGACCAAAACGCGAGCCGTAATGTCCTAATCTTCGGCAGGCTCCTCCAGTTTTTTTTTTTTTTTTTACGTTGTGCTGACCCTCGTTCTTTAAATGACGCTATCAAGAGGAAAACACCTAAAGGCGACCCGTAATGGCCTCATCTGTGACAGGTTCCCCCGGGTTTTTTTTTTCGATTTTTTTTATACGTTGTGCGGACCCTCGTTCTTTAAATGACGCTATCCCGAGGAGGACACCTAAACGCATGCCGTAATGGCCTCATCTTCGGTAGGCTCCTCGGGTTTTTTTTTCGGTTTTTTTTTTACGTTGTGCTGACCCTCGTTCTTTAAATGACGCTACCCCGAGGAGGACACCTAAAGGCAAGCCGTAATGGCCTCATCTTCGGAAGGTTCCTCCCTTTTTTTTTTACGTTGTGCTGACCATCTTTCTTTAAATGATGCTATCTCGAGGAGGAGACCTAAACGCGAGCCGTAATGGCCTCATCTTCGGTAGACTCCTCCGGTTTATTTTCTTTTGTACGTTGTGCTGACCCTCGTTCTTTAAATGACGCTATCCCGAGGAACACACCTCAAGGCGAGCCGTAATGGCCTCATCTTTGACAGGTTCCCCCGGTTTTTTTCTTCTGATTTTTTTATACGTTGTGCTGACACTCGTTCTTTAAATGACGCTATCCCGAGGAGGACACCTAAACGCATGCCGTAATGGCCTCATCTTCAGCAGGCTCCTCTAGTTTTTTTTTTTTTTTACGTTGTGCTGACCTTCGTTCTTTAAATGACGCTATCCTGAGGAAGACACCTAAAGGCGAGCCGTAATGGCCGCATCTTTGGCAGATTCCTCCGGTTTTTTTCCTCTTTTTTTTTTGCGTTGTGCCGACCCTCGTTCTTTAAATGATGCTATCCTGAGGAGGACACCTAAAGGCAAGCCGTAATGGCCTCATCTTCGACATGCTCCTCCGGTTTTTTTTGTTTTTTTTTACATTGTGCTGACCCTCGTTCTTTAAATGACGCTATAACGAGGAGGACACTTAAACGCAAGCCGTAATGGCCTCATCTTCGGCATGCTCCTCCGGATTTTTTTTTTACATTGTGCCGACCCTCGTTCTTTAAATGATGTTATCCCGAGGAGGGCACCTAAAGGCAAGCCGTAATGGCCTCATCTTCGGTAGGATCCTCGGGTTTTTTTTTCCGATTTTTTTTACGTTGTGCTAACCCTCGTTCTTTAAATGACGTTACCTCGAGGAGGACACCTAAAGGCAAGCCGTAATGGCCTCATCTTCGGAAGGTTCCTCCCTTTTTTTACGTTGTGCTGACCATCGTTCTTTAAATGACGCTATCTCAAGGAGGAGACCTAAACACGAGCCGTAATGGCCTCATCTTCGGCAGGGTCCTCCGGTTTTTTTTTTTTTTACGTTGTGCTGACTCTCATTCTTTAAATGATGCTATCCTGAGGAGGTCACCTTAAAGCGAGCCGTAATGGCCTCATCTTCGGCAGGCTCCTCCATTTTTTTTTCTAGTTTTTTTCTTCCTTTTTTTTTTTTACGTTGTGCTGATCCTCGTTCTTTAAATGATGCTATCCCGAGGAGGACACCTAAAGGCTCCTCCGGTTTTTTTTTTTTTTACGTTGTGCAGACCCTCGTTCTTTGAATGACGCTATCTCGAGGAGGAGACCTAAACGCGAACCGTAATGTGCTCATCTTCGGCAGGGTCCTCCGGTTTTTTTTTTTTTAATGTTGTGCTGACCCTCGTTCTTTAAATGACGCTATCCTGAGGAGGTCACCTTAAGGCGAGCCGTAATGGCCTGATCTTCGGCAGGCTCTTCCGTTTCTTATTTTTTCAAGTTTTTTTCTTCCTTTTTTTTTGTTACGTTGTGCTGACCCTCGTTCTTTAAATGACGCTATCCCGAGGAAGACACCTAAAGGCGAGCCGTAATGGCCTCATCTTTAACAGGTTCCCACGGGTTTTTTTTCCGGTTTTTTTTTTATACGTTGTGCTGACCCTCGTTCTTTAAATGACGCTATCTCGAGGAGGACACCTAAACGTAAGCTGTAATGGCCTCATCTTCGGCAAGCTCCTCCGGTTTTTTTTTTCCAGATTTTTTTTTACGTTGTGCTGACCCTCGTTCTTTAAATGATGCTATCCCGAGGAGGACACCTAAAGGTGAGCCGTAATGGCCTCATCTTTGGCAGGTTCCATGGGTTTTTTTCCCCTTTTTTTTTGTGTTGTGCTGACCCTCGTTCTTTAAATGATGCTATCCCGAGGAGGACACTTAAACGCAAGCCGTAATGGCCTCATCTTCGGCAGGCTCCTTCGGGTTTTTTTTTTTTTTTTACGTTGTGCTGACCCTCGTTCTTTAAATGACGCTATCCTGAGGAGGTAACCTTAAAGCGAGTCGTAATGGCCTCATCTTCGATAGGCTCCTCCGGTTTTTTTTGTTTTTTTTTTTTACGTTGTCCTGACCCTCGTTCTTTAAATGACGCTATCCCGAGGAAGACACCTAAAGGCGAGCCGTAATAGCCTCATCTTTGACAGGTTCCCCCGGGTTTTTTTTTTTCCAATTTTTTTTATACGTTGTGCTGACCCTCGTTCTTTAAATGACGCTATCCTGAGGAGGACACCTAAAGGCGAGCCGTAATGGCCTTATCTTCGACAGGCTACTCCGGTTTTTTTGTTTTTTTTTTTTACGTTGTGCTGACCCTCGTTCTTTAAATGACGCTATCCCGAGGAGGACACCTAAACGCAAGCCGTAATGGCCTCATCTTTGGTAGGCTCCTCCAGCTTTTTTTTTTTTTTTTTTACGTTGTGCTGACCCTCGTTCTTTAAATGACGCTATCCTGAGGAGGTCACCTTAAGGCGAGCCGTAATGGCCTCATCTTTGGCAGGCTCCACCGTCTTTTTTTCCTTTTTTTTTATGTTGTGCTGACCTTCGTTCTTTAAATGACGCTATCCCAAGGAAGACACCTAAAGGCGAGTGATAATGGCCGCATCTTTGGCAGGTTCGTCCGGTTTTTTTCCTTTTTTTTTTGCGTTGTGCTGACCCTCGTTCTTTAAATGATGCTATCCTGAGGAGGACACCTAAAGGCGAGCCGTAATGGCCTCATCTTCGACAGGCTCCTCCGGTTTTTTTTTGTTTTTTTTTACGTTGTGCTGACCCTCGTTCTTTAAATGACACTATCCCGAGGAGGACACCAAAACTCAAGCCGTAATGGCCTCGTTTTCTGCAGGCTCCTCCGATCTTTTTTTTTTCGTTGTGCTGACCCTCGTTCTTTAAATGATGTTATCCCGAGGGAGACTCCTAAAGGCAAGCCGTAATGGCCTCATCTTTGGAAGGTTCCTCCCTTTTTTTTTACGTTGTGCTGACCATCGTTCTTTAAATGACGCTATCTCGAGGGGGAGACCTAAACACGAGCCGTAATGGCCTCCTCTTCGGCAGGCTCCTCCTGTTTTTTTTTTTACGTTCTGCTGACCCTCGTTCTTTAAATGATGCTATCCTGAGGAGGTCACCTTAAAGCGAGCCGTAATGGCCTCATCTTCGGTAGGCTCCTCCGTTTTTTTTTTCTAGTTTTTTTCTTCCTTTTTTTTTTATTTCGTTGTGCTGACCCTCGTTCCTTAAATGACGCTATCCCGAGGAAGACACCTAAAGGCGAACCGTAATGGCCTCATCTTCAACAGGCTCCTCCGGTTTTTTTTCCAAATCTTTTTTTACGTTGTGCTGACCCTCGTTCTTTAAATGATGCTATCCCGAGGAGGACACCTAAAGGCGAGCCGTAATGGCCTCATCTTCGACAGGCTCCTCCGGTTTTTTTTTTTTTACGTTGTGCAGACCCTCGTTCTTTAAATGACGCTATCTCGAAGAGGAGACCTAAACGCAAGCGGTATTGTGCTCATCTTCGGTAGGCTCCTCCGGTTTTTTTTTTTCTTTTTTTTTACGTTGTGCTGACCCTCGTTCTTTAAATGACGCTCTCCTGAGGAGGTCACCTTAAGGCGAGCCGTAATGGCCTCATCTTCGGCAGGCTCCTCCGTTTCTTCTTTTTTCAAGTTTTTTTCTTCCTTTTTTTTATTACGTTGTGCTGACCCTCGTTCTTTAAATGACGCTATCCCGAGGAAGACACCTAAAGGCGAGCCATAATGGCCTCATCTTTGACAGGTTCCCCCAGGTTTTTTTTCCAGTTTTTTTTATACGTTGTGCTGACCCTCGTTCTTTAAATGACGCTATCTCGAGGAGGACACCAAAACGCAAGCAGTAATGGCCTCATCTTCAACAGGCTCCTCCGGTTTTTTTTTTCCAGATTTTTTTTAGGTTGTGCTGACCCTCGTTCTTTAAATGATGCAATCCCGAGGTGGACACCTAAAGGCGAACCGTAATGACCTCATCTTCGACAGGCTCCTCCGATTTTTTTAATTTTTTCTTTTTTTTTACGTTGTGCTGACCCTCGTTCTTTAATTGACGCTATCCCGAGGAGGACACCTAAACGCAAGCCGTAATGGCCTCATCTTCGAAATTCTCCTCCGTTTTTTTTTTTTCCGATTTTTTTTTACGTTGTGCTGACCCTCGTTCTTTAAATGATGCTATCTCGAGGAGGAGACCTAAACGCGAGCCGTAATAGGCTCATCTTCGGTAGGTTCCTCCGATTTTTTTTATTACGTTGTGCTGACCCTCGTTCTTTAAATGACGCTATCCCGAGAAAGACACCTAAAGGCGAGCCCTAATAGCCTCATCTTTGACAGGTTCCCGCGTTTTTTTTTTCCGGTTTTTTTTTTGTTTTACGTTGTGCTGACCCTCATTCTTTAAATGACGCTATTCCGAGGAGGACACCTAAACGCAAGCCGTAATGGCCTCATCTTTGGCAGGCTCCTCCATTTTTTTTTCAAGTTTTTCTCTTCCTTTTTTTTATTACGTTGTGCTGACCCTCGTTCTTTAAATGACGCTATCCCGAGGAAGACACTTAAAGGCGAGCCCTAATGGCCTCATCTTTGACAGGTTTCCCCGGGTTTTTTTTCTGGTTTTTTTTTGGTTTTACATTGTGCTGACCCTCATTTTTTAAATGATGCTATCCCGAGGAGGACACCTAAAGGCGAGCCATAATGGCCTCATCTTTGACAGGCTCCTCCGGTTTTTTTTGTTTTTTTTTTACGTTGTGCTCACCCTCGTTCTTTAAATGACGCTATCTCGAGGAGGAGACCTAAACGCGAGCCGTAATGTCCTAATCTTCGGCAGGCTCCTCCGGTTTTTTTTTTTACGTTGTGCTGACCCTCGTTCTTTAAATGACGCTATCACGAGGAAAACACCTAAAGGCGACCCGTAATGGCCTCATCTTTGACAGGTTCCCCCGGGTTTTTTTTCCGGGGTTTTTTTTTTACGTTGTGATGACCCTCGTTGTTTAAATGACGCTATCCCGAGGAGGACACCTAAACGCAAGCCGTAATGGCCTCCACTTCGACAAGATCCTTCGGTTTTTTTTTTCCAGATTTTTTTTTTATGTTGTGCTGACCCTCATTCTTTAAATGATGCTATCCCGAGGAGGACACCTAAGGGTGAGCCGTAATGGCCTCATCTTCGACAGGCTCCTCCTGTTTTTTTTATTTTTTATTTTTTACGTTGTGCTTACCCTCGTTCTTTAAATGACGCTATCCCGAGGAGGACACCTAAACGTAAGCCGTAATGGCCTCATCTTCGAAAGGCTCCTCCCATTTTTTTTTTCTGGATTTTTTTTACGTTGTGCTGACCCTCGTTCTTTAAATGATGCTATCCCGAGGAGGACACCTAAAGGCGAGCCGTAACGGCTTCATCTTCTACAGGCTCCTCCGGTTTTTTTTTTTTTACGTTGTGCTGACCCTCGTTCTTTAAATGACACTATCCTGAGGAGGTCAACTTAGGCGAGCCGTAATGGCCTCATCTTCGGCAGGCTCTTCCGTTTCTTCTTTTTTCAAGTTTTTTTCTTCCCTTTTTTTATTACGTTGTACTGACCCTCGTTCTTTAAATGACGCTATCCCGAGGAAGTCACCTAAAGGCGAGCTGTAATGGCCTCATCTTTGACAGGTTCCCCCAGGTTTTTTTTTCCGATTTTTTTTTCTATACGTTGTGCTGACCCTCGTTCTTTAAATGACGCTATCCCGAGGAGGACACCTAAACGCATGCGGTAATGGCCTCATCTTCGGCATGCTCCTCCAGATTTTTTTTTTTTTTTTTTTTTTTTGCGTTGTGCTGACCCTCGTTCTTTAAATGATGCTATCCCGAAGAAGACACCTAAAGGCGAGCCGTAACGGCTTCATCTTCGACAGGCTCCTCAGTTTTTTTTTTCTTTTTTTTTTTTACGTTGTGCTGACCCTCGTTCTTTAAATCACGCTATCTCGAGAAGGAGACCTAAACGCGAGCTGTAATGGGCTCATCTTCGGCAGGCTCCTCCGATTTTTTTTTTTACGTTGTGCTAACCCTCATTCTTTAAATGACGTTATCCTGAGGAGGTCACCTTAAGGCGAGCCGTAATGGCCTCATCTACGGCAGGCTCCTCCGTTTCTTCTTTTTTCAAGTTTTTTTCTTCCTTTTTTTTTATTACGTTGTGCTGACCCTCGTTCTTTAAATGACGCTATCCCGAGGAAGACACCTAAAGGCGAGCCCTAATGGCCTCATCTTTGACAGGTTTCCCCGGGTTTTTTTTCTGGTTTTTTTTTTTGGTTTTACATTGTGCTGACCCTCATTTTTTAAATGATGCTATCCCGAGGAGGACACCTAAAGGCGAGCCATAATGGCCTCATCTTTGACAGGCTCCTCCGGTTTTTTTTTGTTTTTTTTTTTACGTTGTGCTAACCCTCGTTCTTTAAATGACGCTATCTCGAGGTGGAGACCAAAACGCGAGCCGTAATGTCCTAATCTTCGGCAGGCTCCTCCGGTTTTTTTTTTTTTTACGTTGTGCTGACCCTCGTTCTTTAAATGACGCTATCACGAGGAAAACACCTAAAGGCGACCCGTAATGGCCTCATCTGTGACAGGTTCCCCCGGGTTTTTTTTTCCGATTTTTTTTATACGTTGTGCTGACCCTCGTTCTTTAAATGACGCTATCCCGAGGAGGACACCTAAACGCATGCCGTAATGGCCTCATCTTCGGTAGGCTCCTCGGGTTATTTTTTCGGTTTTTTTTTTACGTTGTGCTGACCCTCGTTCTTTAAATGACGCTACCCCGAGGAGGACACCTAAAGGCAAGCCGTAATGGCCTCATCTTCGGAAGGTTCCTCCCTTTTTTTTTTTACGTTGTGCTGACCATCTTTCTTTAAATGATGATATCTCGAGGAGGAGACCTAAACGTGAGCCGTAATGGCCTCATCTTCGGTAGACTCCTCCGGTTTATTTTCTTTTGTACGTTGTGTTGACCCTCGTTCTTTAAATGACGCTATCCCGAGGAACACACCTAAAGGCGAGCCGTAATGGCCTCATCTTTGACAGGTTCCCCCGGGTTTTTTTTTCTGATTTTTTTATACGTTGTGCTGACACTCGTTCTTTAAATGACGCTATACCGAGGAGGACACCTAAACGCATGCCGTAATGGCCTCATCTTCAGCAGGCTCCTCTAGTTTTTTTTTTTACGTTGTGCTGACCTTCGTTCTGTAAATGCCGCTATCCTGAGGAAGACACCTAAAGGCGAGCCGTAATGGCCGCATCTTTGGCAGATTCCTCCGGTTTTTTTCCTCTTTTTTTTTGCGTTGTGCCGACCCTCGTTCTTTAAATGATGCTATCCCGAGGAGGACACCTAAAGGCAAGCTGTAATGGCCTCATCTTCGACATGCTCCTCCGGTTTTTTTTGTTTTTTTTTACATTGTGCTGACCCTCGTTCTTTAAATGACGCTATCCCGAGGAGGACACTTAAACGCAAGCCGTAATGGCCTCATCTTCGGCATGCTCCTCCGGATTTTTTTTTTACGTTGTGCCGACCCTCGTTCTTTAAATGATGTTATCCCGAGGAGGGCACCTAAAGGCAAGCCGTAATGGCCTCATCTTCGGTAGGATCCTCAGGTTTTTTTTTCCGATTTTTTTTACGTTGTGCTGACCCTCGTTCTTTAAATGACGTTACCTCGAGGAGGACACCTAAAGGCAAGCCGTAATGGCCTCATCTTCGGAAGGTTCCTCCCTTTTTTTTTTACGTTGTGCTGACCATCGTTCTTTAAATGACGCTATCTCGAGGAGGAGACCTAAACGCGAGCCGTAATGGCCTTATCTCGGCAGGCTCCTCCGGTTGATTTTTTTTTTACGTTGTGCTGACCCTCGTTCTTTAAATGACGCTATCCTGAGGAGGTCACCTTAAAGCGAGCCATAATGGCCTCATCTTCGACAGGCTCCTCCGTTTTTTTATAGTTTTTTTCGTCCTTTGTTTTCATTATGTTGTGCTGACCCTCGTTCTTTAAATGACGCTATCCAAAGGAAGACACCTATAGGCGAGCCGTAATGGGCTCATCTTTGACAGGTTCACCCGGGTTTTTTTTTTTTGTTTTTTTTACGTTGTGCTGACCCTCGTTTTTTAAATGACGCTATCCCGAGGAGGACACCCTAACGCAAGCCGTAATGGCCTCATCTTCAACTGGCTCCTCCGGTTTTTTTTCCAGATTTTTTTTTACGTTGTGCTGACCCTCATTCTTTAAATGAAGCTATCCTGAGGAGGACACCTAAACGCAAGCCGTAGTGGCCTCATCTTCGAAAGGTTCCTCCGGTTTTTTTTTCCGGATTTTTTTCTACGTTGTGCTGACCGTCATTCTTTAAATGATGCTATCCCGAGGAGGACACCTAAAGGCGAGCCGTAATGGCCTCATCTTCGACAGGATCCTCAGGTTTTTTTTTTTTTTTTTACGTTGTGCTGACCCTCGTTCTTTAAATAACGCTATCTCGAGGAGGAGACCTAAACGCGAGCCGTAATGGCCTCATCTTCGGCAGGCTCCTCCGGTTTTTTTTTTTTTTTACGTTATGCTGACCCTCGTTCTTTAAATGACGCTATCACGAGGAAAACACCTAAAGGCGAGCCGTAATGGCCTCATCTTTGACAGGTTCCCCCGGGTTTTTTTTTTCGGGATTTATTTTTTTTACGTTGTGATGACCCTCGTTATTTAAATGACGCTATCCCGAGGAGGACACCTAAATGCAAGCCGTAATGGCCTCCTCTTCGACAAGCTCCTTCAGTTTTTTTTTCCAGATTTTTTTTTACGTTGTGCTGACCCTCATTCTTTAGTTGATGCTATCCCGAGGAGGACACCTAAAGGCGAGCCGTAATGGCCTCATCTTCGACAGGCTCCTCCGGTTTTTTTTTATTTTTGACTTTTTACGTTGTGCTGACCCTCGTTCTTTAAATGACGCTATCCCGAGGAGGACACCTAAACGTAAGCCGTAATGGCCTCATCTTCGAAAGGCTCCTCCCATTTTTTTTTCTGGATTGTTTTTACGTTGTGCTTACCCTCGTTCTTTAAATGATGCTATCCCAAGGAGGACACCTAAAGGCGAGCCGTAACGGCTTCATCTTCTACAGGCTCCTCCGGTTTTTTTTTTTTTACGTTGTGCTGACCCTCGTTCTTTAAATGACACTATCCTGAGGAGGTCAACTTAGGCGAGCCGTAATGGCCTCATCTTCGGCAGGCTCCTCCGTTTCTTCTTTTTTCAAGTTTTTTTCTTCCCCTTTTTTTATTATGTTGTACTGACCCTCGTTCTTTAAATGACGCTATCCCGAGGAAGTCACCTAAAGGCGAGCCGTAATGGCCTCATGTTTGACAGGTTCCCCCGGGTTTTTTTTTTCGATTTTTTCTTATACGTTGTGCTGACCCTCGTTCTTTAAATGACGTTATCCCGAGGAGGACACCTAAACGCATGCCGTAATGGCCTCATCTTCGGCAGGCTCCTCCAGGTTTTTTTTTTTTTTTTTTTTTTTTTGCGTTGTGCTGACCCTCGTTCTTTAAATGATGCCATCCTGAGGAGGACACCTAAAGGCGGGCCGTAACGGCTTCATCTTCGACAGTCTCCTCAGTTTTTTTTTTCTTTTTTTTTTTTACGTTGTGCTGACCCTCGTTCTTTAAATGACACTATCTCGAGGAGGAGACCTAAACGCGAGCCATAATGGGCTCATCTTCGGCAGGCTCCTCTGGTTTTTTTTTTTTTTACGTTGTGCTGACCCTCGTTCTTTAAATGACGTTATCTTGAGGAGGTCACCTTAAGGCGATCCGTAATGGCCTCATCTACGGCAGGCTCCTCCGTTTCTTCTTTTTTTAAGTTTTTTCTTCCCTTTTTTTTATTACGTTGTACTGACCCTCGTTCTTTAAATGACGCTATCCCGAGGAAGACACCTAAAGGCGAGCCGTAATGGCCTCATCTTTGACAGGTTCCCCCGGGTTTTTTTTTTTCGATTTTTTTTTATACGTTGTGCTGACCCTCGTTTTTTAAATGACGCTATCCCGAGGAGGACACCTAAACGCATGCCGTAATGGCCTCATCTTCGGTAGGCTCCTCGGGTTTTTTTTTCCGGTTTTTTTTTTACGTTGTGCTGACCGTCGTTCTTTAAATGACGCTACCCCGAGGAGGACACCTAAAGGCAAGCCGTAATGGACTCATCTTCGGAAGGTTCCTCCCTTTATTTTTACGTTGTGCTGACCATCGTTCTTTAAATGATGCTATCTCGAGGAGGAGACCTAAACGCGAGTCGTAATGGCCTCATCTTCGGTAGGCTCCTCCGGTTTATTTTCTTTTGTACGTTGTGCTAACCCTCGTTCTTTAAATGACGCTATCCCGAGGAACACACCTAAAGGCGAGCCGTAATGGCCTCATCTTTGACAGGTTCCCCCGGGTTTTTTTTTCTGATTTTTTTATACGTTGTGCTGACCCTCGTTCTTTAAATGACGCTATCCCGAGGAGGACACCTAAACGCATGCCGTAATGGCCTCATCTTCAGCAGGCTCCTCCAGTTTTTTTGTTTTTTACGTTGTGCTGACCTTCGTTCTTTAAATGACGCTATCCTGAGGAAGACACCTAAAGGCGAGCCATAATGGCCGCATCTTTGGCAGATTCCTCCGGTTTTTTTTCCTCTTTTTTTTTGCGTTGTGCCAACCCTCGTTCTTTAAATGATGCTATCCCGAGGAGGACACCTAAAGGCGAGCCGTAATGGCCTCATCTTCGACATGCTCCTCCGGTTTTTTTTGTTTTTTTTACATTGTGCTGACCCTCGTTCTTTAAATGACGCTATCCCGAGGAGGACACCTAAACGCAAGCCGTAATGGCCTCATCTTCGGCACGCTCCTCCGGATTTTTTTTTTACGTTGTGCCGACCCTCATTCTTTAAATGATGTTATCCCGAGGAGGGCACCTAAGGGCAAGCCAGAATGGCCTCATCTTCGGTAGACTCCTCGGGTTTTTTTTTCCAATTTTTTTTACGTTGTGCTGACCCTCATTCTTTAAATGACGTTACCTCGAGGAGGAGACCTAAAGGCAAGCCGTAATGGCCTCATCTTCGGAAGGTTCCTCCCTTTTTTTTTTACGTTGTGCTGACCATCGTTCTTTAAATGACGCTATCTCGAGGAGGAGACCTAAACGCGAGCCGTAATGGCCTCATCTTCGGCAGGCTCCTCCGATTTATTTTTTTTTTTTTTTACGTTGTGCTGACCTTCGTTCTTTAAATGACACTATCCTGAGGAGGTCACCTTAAAGCGAGCCGTAATGGCCTCATCTTCGACAGGCTCCTCCGTTTTTTTTAGTTTTTTTCTTCCTTTGTTTTCATTATGTTGTGCTGACCTTCGTTCTTTAAATGACGCTATCCCGAGGAACACACCTAAAGGCGAGCCGAAATGTCCTCATCTTTGACAGGTTCACCCGGGTTTTTTTTCGGTTTTTTTTTACGTTGTGCTGACCCTCGTTCTTTAAATGACGCTATCCCGAGGAGGACACCCTAACGCAAGCCGTAATGGCCTCATCTTCAACTGGCTCCTCCGGTTTTTTTTCCAGATTTTTTTTTACGTTGTGCTGACCCTCGTTCTTTAAATGAAGCTATCCTGAGGAGGACACCTAAACGCAAGCCGTAATGGCCTCATCTTCGAAAGGTTCCTCCGGTTTTTTTTTCCGGATTTTTTTTTTACGTTGTGCTGACCGTCATTCTTTAAATGATGCTATCCCGAGGAGGACACCTAAAGGCGAGCCGTAATGGCCTCATCTTCGACAGGATCCTCAGGTTTTTTTTTTTACGTTGTGCTGACCCTCGTTTTTTAAATGACGCTATCTCGAGGAGGAGACCTAAACGCGAGCCGTAATGGCCTCATCTTCGGCAGGCTCCTCCGGTTTTTTTTTTTTTTTTTTTACGTTGTGCTGACCCTCGTTCTTTAAATGACGCTATCACGAGGAAAACACCTAAAGGCGAGCCGTAATGGCCTCATCTTTGACAGGTTCCCCCGGGTTTTTTTTCCGGGGTTTTTTTTTTACGTTGTGATGACCCTCGTTATTTAAATGACGCTATCCCGAGGAGGACACCTAAACGCAAGCCGTAATGGCCTCCTCTTCGACAAGCTCCTTCAGTTTCTTTTTTCCAGATTTTTTTTACGTTGTGCTAACCCCCATTCTTTAGTTGATGCTATCCCGAGTAGGACACCTAAAGGCGAGCCGTAATGGCCTCATCTTCGACAGGCTCCTCCGGTTTTTTTTATTTTTGACTTTTTACGTTGTGCTGACCCTCGTTCTTTAAATGACGCTATCCCGAGGAGGACACCTAAACGTAAGCTGTAATGGCCTCATCTTCGAAAGGCTCCTCCCATTTTTTTTTCTGGATTGTTTTTATGTTGTGCTGACTCTCGTTCTTTAAATGATGCTATCCCAAGGAGGACACCTAAAGGCGAGCCGTAACGGCTTCATCTTCTACAGGCTCCTCCGGTTTTTTTTTTTTTACGTTGTGCTGACCCTCGTTCTTTAAATGACACTATCCTGAGGAGGTCAACTTAGGCGAGCAGTAATGGCCTCATCTTCGGCAGGCTCCTCCGTTTCTTCTTTTTTCAAGTTTTTTTCTTCTCCTTTTTTTATTATGTTGTACTGACCCTCGTTCTTTAAATGACGCTATCCCGAGGAAGTCACCTAAAGGCGAGCCGTAATGGCCTCATCTTTGACAGGTTCCCCCAGGTTTTTTTTTCCGATTTTTTTTATACGTTGTGCTGACCCTCGTTCTTTAAATGACGCAATCCCGAGGAGGACACCTAAACGCATGCCGTAATGGCCTCATCTTCGGCAGGCTCCTCCAGGTTTTTTTCTTTTTTTTTTTTTTGCGTTGTGCTGACCCTCGTTCTTTAAATGATGCTATCCCGAGGAGGACACCTAAAGGCGAGCCGTAACGGCTTCATCTTCGACAGGCTCCTCAGTTTTTTTTTTCTTTTTTTTTTTTTACGTTGTGCTGACCCTCGTTCTTTAAATGACGCTATCTCGAGGAGGAGACCTAAACGCGAGCCATAATGGGCTCATCTTCGGCCGGCTCCTCTGGTTTTTTTTTTTTTTTACGTTGCGCTGACCTTCGTTCTTTAAATGACGTTATCCTGAGGAGGTGACGTTAAGGCGAGCCGTAATGGCCTCATCTATGGCAGGCTCCTCCGTTTCTTCTTTTTTTAAGTTTTTTTCTTCCCTTTTTTTTATTACGTTGTACTGACCCTCGTTCTTTAAATGACGCTATCCCGAGGAAGACACCTAAAGGCGAGCCGTAATGGCCTCATCTTTGACAGGTTCCCCCGGGTTTTTTTTTCCGATTTTTTTTATACGTTGTGCTGACCCTCGTTCTTTAAATGACGCTATCCCGAGGAGGACACCTAAACGCATGCCGTAATGGCCTCATCTTCGGTAGGCTCCTCGGGTTTTTTTTTCCGGTTTTTTTTTACGTTGTGCTGACCCTCGTTCTTTAAATGACGCTACCCCGAGGAGGACACCTAAAGGCAAGCCGTAATGGCCTCATCTTCGGAAGATTCCTCCCTTTTTTTTTTACGTTGTGCTGACCATCGTTCTTTAAATGATGCTATCTCGAGGAGGAGACCTAAACGCGAACTATAATGGCCTCATCTTCGGTAGGCTCCTCCGGTTTATTTTCTTTTTTACGTTGTGCTGACCCTCGTTCTTTAAATGACGCTATCCTGAGGAGGTCACCTTAAAGCGAGCCGTAATGGCCTCATCTTCGGCAGGCTCCTCCATTTTTTTTTCTAGTTTTTTTCTTCCTTTTTTTTATTACGTTGTGCTGACCCTCGTTCTTTAAATGACGCTATCCCAAGGAAGACACCTAAAGGCGAGCCATAATGGGCTCATGTTTAACAGGTTCCCCTAATGAGTATTTTTGGAAAAAAAACGAATTCCAAACACACGAATCTCACCGGCAAGTGTACCGGGTCGCATCAAGTAATAAAACTCACGGGAGTGAGGTCGATCCCACAGGGATTGAAGGATTGAGCAATTTTTGTTTAGTGGTTGATTTACTCAAGCGAATCAAGATTTAGTTGAGTGATTTGTAATTAACTGAAATTTAAATTGCATGAAAATTAAAGGGAGAGGGATGATTGCAGTAAAGTAAAGAGAACAGAAAATAAAAGTGCTGAATCTTAAAGAACAAGAAATTAAATGGCAGAAACTTAGAACGCAAGAAATGTAAATTGCAGAATCTTGAAGTGCAAGAAATGTAAATGGCTTGAATTATAACGGGAATTGGGAATTGGATTTGCAGAAATTAGACAAGGAAAAGTAAATTGCGATAAACAGAAAAATAGAAAAGGAATTAAAATGAAACGGATCTCAACTGGAAATGTAAATGAACTTGGAGACGCATTCAACAGAGAAATTAAAATGAAAACTCCAGATCTCAGGACCCAAGAGACTAGATAACCAAGTCTAGATCTCAATGCCTTCCTAGATCCAAATTCAGAATTCAATTGCAAGAAAAGTAAAGATCAAGCAGTACAAGAAAGGAATGCAAATATTGATTTCTCAAAAAGTAAAGTAAATAAAACAGAGAGATCTCAGGGTGAGATTGAAACAGAATTCCTTCAATTTTCCAACACCCAAGATTCAAGGCAAGTGTAAATGAAATTGAAAACAAGAAAACTAAGAGGAAGAGAATTCAATTCTCCTTCCCCAAGACTCAGAATCTCAAATTAACTTCTAACCCAAAAGCTCTCCCAAAATCACTCAGTAAAAACTAAAACGGAAAAGCTCCCTAAAAACTTAAAATCTAAGCTATTTATACACTTTTTTCAAATGATCTTCAAGCCTTGAATTGGGTCTTTGCTCTTGATGGAATTGGGTTGACAAAAGCCTCTGTTGATTGCTCTTGGAGTTGGAGAGAAACCCATTTGTGAACCGGGCCATGAACCAGAAAAGCTTGAGTAAAAGTTTGAGGCAAACTTTTACTCAAGATTTTCATATCAGCTAGCCTCCCTTGCTGTCATCCACGTTTGAGCCAAAGTTTGAGGTCAAACTTTGAGCCAAACGTGGATCCCTCTTGCACGCCTCTTGGGGTGCTACTTTGTCCTCTTGTCAACGTTGCCAATTTTATGCCCACTATAGACTATTATATATGGTTGGAAAGCTCTGAATGTTAGCTTTCTAACCCAATTGAAATCACCTCAATTGGACATCTACAACTCAAGTTATTCTTGTTGGAAGTATACCCCTTCAGGCTGTTGTGGCGCCAACGTTTGCCTAAAAGCTTGAGGTCAAACGTTGGCGCAAGCTTTTGCTCCCTCCAGGGTGTGTTTGTTGTGGCGCCAACGTTTGCCTAAAAGCTTGAGGTCAAACGTTGGCGCAAGCTTTTGCTCCCTCCAGGGTGTGTTTGTTGTGGCGCCAACGTTTTCCTAAAAGCTTGAGGTCAAACGTTGGCGCAAGCTTTTGCTCCCTCCAGGGTGTGTTTGTTGTGGCGCCAACGTTTGCCTAAAAGCTTGAGGTCAAACGTTGGCGCAAGCTTTTGCTTCCTCCAGGGTGTAGTCAAGCTCCTCTAAAAGTTTGAGCTAAAGTTTGAGGCAAGCTTTAGCTCAAGCTTTTTGTTCTCTCTTGCTCTTTGCCATTCCTTCTTTCTTCAACCTTCTTCAAAGCTCTTTTCACCTATCATCAATCAATCAAAGACATCAAAGCTATGCTTAAAATCATGAGATTGTTATTCTTTCATAATATATTATAGTTATAGCACAAAATCTCATAAAAATGCATCAATTTATCCATGGTTGATTGAATCAAAGGAAACATGAAATTCTACCCAATTGGCTTACTTATGGCTCAAGAAAGTGCATAAAATCTATTGAAAACAAAAGAAAAAGACTAGTGAAACTAGGTTAAGATGACTTGTCATCATCCCCCGGGTTTTTTTTTTCAGTTTTTTTCTACGTTGTGCTGACCCTCGTTCTTTAAATGACGCTATCCCGAGGAGGACACCCCAACGCAAGCCGTAATGGCCTCATCTTCAACTGGCTCCTCCGGTTTTTTTTCCAGATTTTTTTTTATGTTGTGCTGACCCTCGTTCTTTAAATGATGCTATCCTGAGGAGGACACCTAAACGCAAGCCGTAATGGCCTCATCTTCGAAAGGCTCCTCCAGTTTTTTTTTCTGGATTTTTTTTTACATTGTGCTGACCGTCGTTCTTTAAATGATGCTATCCCGAGGAGGACACCTAAAGGCGAGCCGTAATGGCCTCATCTTCGACAAGATCCTCAGGTTTTTTTTTTTACGTTGTGCTGACCCTCGTTCTTTAAATGACGCTATCTCGAGGAGGAGACCTAAACGCGAGCCGTAATGGCCTCATCTTCGGCAGGCTCCTCCGGTTTTTTTTTTTTTTTTTTTACGTTGTGCTGACCCTCGTTCTTTAAATGACGCTATCACGAGGAGAACACCTAAAGGCGAGCCGTAATGGCCTCATCTTTGACAGGTTCCCCCGGGTTTTTTTCCGGGGTTTTTTTTTTACGTTGTGATGACCCTCGTTATTTAAATGACGCTATCCCGAGGAGGACACCTAAACGCAAGCCGTAATGGCCTCCTCTTCGACAAGCTCCTTCAGTTTCTTTTTTCCAGATTAGTTTTACGTTGTGCTAACCCCCATTCTTTAGTTGATGCTATCCCGAGTAGGACACCTAAAGGCGAGCCGTAATGGCCTCATCTTCGACAGGCTCCTCCGGTTTTTTTTATTTTTGACTTTTTACGTTGTGCTGACCCTCGTTCTTTAAATGACGCTATCCCGAGGAGGACACCTAAACGTAAGCTGTAATGGCCTCATCTTCGAAAGGCTCCTCCCATTTTTTTTTCTGGATTGTTTTTATGTTGTGCTGACTCTCGTTCTTTAAATGATGCTATCCCAAGGAGGACACCTAAAGGCGAGCCGTAACGGCTTCATCTTCTACAGGCTCCTCCGGTTTTTTTTTTTTTTACGTTGTGCTGACCCTCGTTCTTTAAATGACACTATCCTGAGGAGGTCAACTTAGGCGAGCAGTAATGGCCTCATCTTCGGCAGGCTCCTCCGTTTCTTCTTTTTTCAAGTTTTTTTCTTCTCCTTTTTTTATTATGTTGTACTGACCCTCGTTCTTTAAATGACGCTATCCCGAGGAAGTCACCTAAAGGCGAGCCGTAATGGCCTCATCTTTGACAGGTTCCCCCAGGTTTTTTTTTCCGATTTTTTTATACGTTGTGCTGACCCTCGTTCTTTAAATGACGCAATCCCGAGGAGGACACCTAAACGCATGCCGTAATGGCCTCATCTTCGGCAGGCTCCTCCAGGTTTTTTTCTTTTTTTTTTTTTTGCGTTGTGCTGACCCTCGTTCTTTAAATGATGCTATCCCGAGGAGGACACCTAAAGGCGAGCCGTAACGGCTTCATCTTCGACAGGCTCCTCAGTTTTTTTTTTCTTTTTTTTTTTACGTTGTGCTGACCCTCGTTCTTTAAATGACGCTATCTCGAGGAGGAGACCTAAACGCGAGCCATAATGGGCTCATCTTCGGCCGGCTCCTCTGGTTTTTTTTTTTTTTACGTTGCGCTGACCTTCGTTCTTTAAATGACGTTATCCTGAGGAGGTGACGTTAAGGCGAGCCGTAATGGCCTCATCTATGGCAGGCTCCTCCGTTTCTTCTTTTTTTAAGTTTTTTTCTTCCCTTTTTTTTATTACGTTGTACTGACCCTCGTTCTTTAAATGACGCTATCCGAGGAAGACACCTAAAGGCGAGCCGTAATGGCCTCATCTTTGACAGGTTCCCCCGGGTTTTTTTTTCCGATTTTTTTTATACGTTGTGCTGACCCTCGTTCTTTAAATGACGCTATCCCGAGGAGGACACCTAAACGCATGCCGTAATGGCCTCATCTTCGGTAGGCTCCTCGGGTTTTTTTTTCCGGTTTTTTTTTACGTTGTGCTGACCCTCGTTCTTTAAATGACGCTACCCCGAGGAGGACACCTAAAGGCAAGCCGTAATGGCCTCATCTTCGGAAGATTCCTCCCTTTTTTTTTTACGTTGTGCTGACCATCGTTCTTTAAATGATGCTATCTCGAGGAGGAGACCTAAACGCGAACTATAATGGCCTCATCTTCGGTAGGCTCCTCCGGTTTATTTTCTTTTTTACGTTGTGCTGACCCTCGTTCTTTAAATGACGCTATCCTGAGGAGGTCACCTTAAAGCGAGCCGTAATGGCCTCATCTTCGGCAGGCTCCTCCATTTTTTTTTCTAGTTTTTTTCTTCCTTTTTTTTATTACGTTGTGCTGACCCTCGTTCTTTAAATGACGCTATCCCAAGGAAGACACCTAAAGGCGAGCCATAATGGGCTCATGTTTAACAGGTTCCCCTAATGAGTATTTTTGGAAAAAAAACGAATTCCAAACACACGAATCTCACCGGCAAGTGTACCGGGTCGCATCAAGTAATAAAACTCACGGGAGTGAGGTCGATCCCACAGGGATTGAAGGATTGAGCAATTTTTGTTTAGTGGTTGATTTACTCAAGCGAATCAAGATTTAGTTGAGTGATTTGTAATTAACTGAAATTTAAATTGCATGAAAATTAAAGGGAGAGGGATGATTGCAGTAAAGTAAAGAGAACAGAAAATAAAAGTGCTGAATCTTAAAGAACAAGAAATTAAATGGCAGAAACTTAGAACGCAAGAAATGTAAATTGCAGAATCTTGAAGTGCAAGAAATGTAAATGGCTTGAATTATAACGGGAATTGGGAATTGGATTTGCAGAAATTAGACAAGGAAAAGTAAATTGCGATAAACAGAAAAATAGAAAAGGAATTAAAATGAAACGGATCTCAACTGGAAATGTAAATGAACTTGGAGACGCATTCAACAGAGAAATTAAAATGAAAACTCCAGATCTCAGGACCCAAGAGACTAGATAACCAAGTCTAGATCTCAATGCCTTCCTAGATCCAAATTCAGAATTCAATTGCAAGAAAAGTAAAGATCAAGCAGTACAAGAAAGGAATGCAAATATTGATTTCTCAAAAAGTAAAGTAAATAAAACAGAGAGATCTCAGGGTGAGATTGAAACAGAATTCCTTCAATTTTCCAACACCCAAGATTCAAGGCAAGTGTAAATGAAATTGAAAACAAGAAAACTAAGAGGAAGAGAATTCAATTCTCCTTCCCCAAGACTCAGAATCTCAAATTAACTTCTAACCCAAAAGCTCTCCCAAAATCACTCAGTAAAAACTAAAACGGAAAAGCTCCCTAAAAACTTAAAATCTAAGCTATTTATACACTTTTTTCAAATGATCTTCAAGCCTTGAATTGGGTCTTTGCTCTTGATGGAATTGGGTTGACAAAAGCCTCTGTTGATTGCTCTTGGAGTTGGAGAGAAACCCATTTGTGAACCGGGCCATGAACCAGAAAAGCTTGAGTAAAAGTTTGAGGCAAACTTTTACTCAAGATTTTCATATCAGCTAGCCTCCCTTGCTGTCATCCACGTTTGAGCCAAAGTTTGAGGTCAAACTTTGAGCCAAACGTGGATCCCTCTTGCACGCCTCTTGGGGTGCTACTTTGTCCTCTTGTCAACGTTGCCAATTTTATGCCCACTATAGACTATTATATATGGTTGGAAAGCTCTGAATGTTAGCTTTCTAACCCAATTGAAATCACCTCAATTGGACATCTACAACTCAAGTTATTCTTGTTGGAAGTATACCCCTTCAGGCTGTTGTGGCGCCAACGTTTGCCTAAAAGCTTGAGGTCAAACGTTGGCGCAAGCTTTTGCTCCCTCCAGGGTGTGTTTGTTGTGGCGCCAACGTTTGCCTAAAAGCTTGAGGTCAAACGTTGGCGCAAGCTTTTGCTCCCTCCAGGGTGTGTTTGTTGTGGCGCCAACGTTTTCCTAAAAGCTTGAGGTCAAACGTTGGCGCAAGCTTTTGCTCCCTCCAGGGTGTGTTTGTTGTGGCGCCAACGTTTGCCTAAAAGCTTGAGGTCAAACGTTGGCGCAAGCTTTTGCTTCCTCCAGGGTGTAGTCAAGCTCCTCTAAAAGTTTGAGCTAAAGTTTGAGGCAAGCTTTAGCTCAAGCTTTTTGTTCTCTCTTGCTCTTTGCCATTCCTTCTTTCTTCAACCTTCTTCAAAGCTCTTTTCACCTATCATCAATCAATCAAAGACATCAAAGCTATGCTTAAAATCATGAGATTGTTATTCTTTCATAATATATTATAGTTATAGCACAAAATCTCATAAAAATGCATCAATTTATCCATGGTTGATTGAATCAAAGGAAACATGAAATTCTACCCAATTGGCTTACTTATGGCTCAAGAAAGTGCATAAAATCTATTGAAAACAAAAGAAAAAGACTAGTGAAACTAGGTTAAGATGACTTGTCATCATCCCCCGGGTTTTTTTTTTTTTCGGTTTTTTTCTACGTTGTGCTGACCCTCGTTCTTTAAATGACGCTATCCCGAGGAGGACACCCCAACGCAAGCCGTAATGGCCTCATCTTCAACTGGCTCCTCCGGTTTTTTTTCCAGATTTTTTTTTACGTTGTGCTGACCCTCGTTCTTTAAATGATGCTATCCTGAGGAGGACACCTAAACGCAAGCCGTAATGGCCTCATCTTCGAAAGGCTCCTCCAGTTTTTTTTTCTGGATTTTTTTTTACATTGTGCTGACCGTCGTTCTTTAAATGATGCTATCCCGAGAAGGACACCTAAAGGCGAGCCGTAATGGCCTCATCTTCGACAAGATCCTCAGGTTTTTTTTTTACGTTGTGCTGACCCTCGTTCTTTAAATGACGCTATCTCGAGGAGGAGACCTAAATGCGAGCCGTAATGGCCTCATCTTCGGCAGGCTCCTCCGGTTTTTTTTTTTTACATTGTGCTGACCCTCGTTCTTTAAATGACGCTATCACGAGGAAAACACCTAAAGGCGAGACGTAATGGTCTCATCTTTGACAGCTTGCCCCGGGTTTTTTTTCGGGGTTTCTTTTTTTTTTTTACGTTGTGATGATCCTCGTTATTTAAATGACGCTATCCCGAGGAGGACACCTAAAAGCAAGCCGTAATGGCCTCCTCTTTGACAGGCTCCTTCGGTTTTTTTTTTTCCAGATTTTTTTTACGTTGTGCTGACCCTCATTCTTTAAATGATGCTATCCCGAGGAGGACACCTAAAGGCGAGCCGTAATGGCCTTATCTTCGACAGGCTCCTCCGGTTTTTTTTATTTTTTTTACGTTGTGCTGACCCTCGTTCTTTGAATGACGCTATCCCGAGGAGGACACCTAAACGTAAGCCGTAATGGCCTCATCTTCGAAAGGCTCCTCAGGTTTTTTTTTTCTGGATTTTTTTTTACGTTGTGCTGACCCTCGTTCTTTAAATTATGCTATCCTGAGTAGGACACCTAAACGCAAGCCGTAATGGCCTCATCTTCGGCAGGCTCCTCCAGTTTTTTTTTTCGGATTTTTTTTACGTTGTGCTGACCCTCGTTCTTTAAATGATGCTATCCCGAAGAGGACACCTAAAGGCGAGCCGTAATGGCCTCATCTTCGACAGGATCCTCAGGTTTTTCTTTTTTATGTTGTGCTGACCCTCGTTCTTTAAATGATGCTATCTCGAGGAGAAGACCTAAACGCGAGCTGTAATGGCCTCATCTTCGGCAGGCACCTCCGGTTTTTTTTTTTTTTTTTACGTTGTGCTGACCCTCATTCTTTAAATGACGCTATCCCGAGGAAAACACCTAAAGGCGAGCCGTAATGGCCTCATCTTTGACAAGTTCCCAAGGGTTTTTTTTCTGGGGTTTTTGTTTATTTTACATTGTGCTGACCCTCGTTATTTAAATGACGCTATCCCGAGGAGGACACCTAAACGCAAGCCGTAATGGCCTCCTCTTCGACAGGCAACTCTGGTTTTTTTTTCCAAATTTTTTTTACGTTGTGCTGACCCTCGTTCTTTAAATGATGCTATCCCGAGGAGGACACCTAAACGCAAGCCGTAATGGCCTCATCTTCGAAAGGCTCCTCCGGTTTTTTTTTCTGGATTTTTTTTACGTTGTGCTGACCTTCATTCTTTAAATGATGCTATCCTGAGGAGGACACCTAAAGGCGAGCCGTAATGGCCTCATCTTCGACAGGCTCCTCAGTTTTTTTTTTACGTTGTGCTGACCCTTGTTCTTTAAATGACGGTATCTCGAGGAGGAGACCTAAACGCGAGCCGTAATGGGCTCATCTTCGGCAGGCTCCTCCGATTTTTTTTTTTTTTTTTACGTTGTGCTGACACTCGTTCTTTAAATGACGCTATCCTGAGGAGGTCACCTTAAGGCGAGCCGTAATGGCCTCATCTTCGGTAGGCTCCTCCAGTTTTTTTTTTTTTTCAGATTTTTTTTACGTTGTGCTAACCCTCGTTCTTTAAATGATGCTATCCCGAAGAGGACACCTAAAGGCGAGCCGTAATGGCCTCATCTTCGACAGGATCCTCAGGTTTTTTTTTTTTTACGTTGTGCTGACCCTCGTTCTTTAAATGACGCTATCCCGAGGAAAACACCTAAAGGCGAGCCGTAATGGCCTCATCTTTGACAGGTTCCCCCGGTTTTTTTTTTCGGGGTTTTTTTTTTTTACGTTGTGCTGACCCTCATTATTTAAATGACGCTATCCCGAGGAGGACACCAAACGCAAGCCGTAATGGCCTCCTCTTCGACAGGCTCCTCTGGTTTTTTTTCCAGATTTTTTTTACGTTGTGCTGACCCTCGTTCTTTAAATGACGCTATCTTGAGGAGGACACCTAAAGGCGAGCCGTAATGGCCTCATCTTCGACAGGCTCCTCAGTTTTTTTTTTACGTTGTGCTGACCCTCGTTCTTTAAATAACGCTATCCTGAGGAGGTCACATTAAGGCAAGCCGTAATGGCCTCATCTTCGGCAGGCTCCTCTGTTTCTTCTTTTTTCAAGTTTTTTTCTTCCTTTTTTTTATTACGTTGTGCAGACCCTCCGTTCTTTAAATGACGCTATCCCGAGGAGGACACCTAAACGCAAGCCGTAATGGCCTTATCTTCGACAGGCTCCTCCGGTTTTTTTTTTCCAGATTTTTTTTTACGTTCTGCTGACCCTCGTTCTTTAAATGATGCTATCCCGAGGAGGACACCTAAAGGCGAGCCGTAATGGCCTTATCTTTGGCAGGTTCCTCCGTTTTTTTTCCTTTTTTTTGCGTTGTGCTGACCCTCGTTCTTTAAATGACGCTATCCCGAGGAGGACACCTAAACGCAAACCGTAATGGCCTCATCTTCGGCATGCTCCTCCAGTTTTTTTTTGTCAAATTTTTTTTACGTTGTGCTGACCCTCGTTCTTTAAATGATGCTATCCCGAAGAGGACACCTAACGGCGAGCCGTAATGGCCTCATCTTCGACAGGATCCTCAGGTTTTTTTTTTATGTTGTGCTGACCCTCGTTCTTTAAATGACGCTATCTCGAGGAGGAGACCTAAACGCGAGCCGTAATGGCCTCATCTTCGGCAGGCTCCTCCGGTTTTTTTTTTTTTTTTTACGTTGTGCTGACCCTCGTTCTTTAAATGACGCTATCACGAGGAAAACACCTAAAGGCGAGCCGTAATGGCCTCATCTTTGACAGGTTCCCCCGGGTTTTTTTTTCGGGATTTTTTTTTTACGTTGTGATGACCCTCGTTATTTAAATGACGCTATCCCGAGGAGGACACCTAAACGCAAGCCGTAATGGTCTCCTCTTCGACAAGCTCCTTCAGTTTTTTTTTTCCAGATTTTTTTTACGTTGTGCTAACCCCCATTCTTTAGTTGATGCTATCCCGAGTAGGACACCTAAAGGCGAGCCGTAATGGCCTCATCTTCAACAGGCTCCTCCGGTTTTTTTTATTTTTGACTTTTTACGTTGTGCTGACCCTCGTTCTTTAAATGACGCTATCCCGAGGAGGACACCTAAACGTAAGCCGTAATGGCCTCATCTTCGAAAGGCTCCTCCCATTTTTTTTTTCTGGATTGTTTTTACGTTGTGCTGACCCTCGTTCTTTAAATGATGCTATCCCAAGGAGGACACCTAAAGGCGAGCCGTAACGGCTTCATGTTCTACAGGCTCCTCCGGTTTTTTTTTTTTTTTTTTTACGTTGTGCTGACCCTCGTTCTTTAAATGACACTATCCTGAGGAGGTCAACTTAGGCGAGCCGTAATGGCCTCATCTTCGGCAGGCTCCTCCGTTTCTTCTTTTTTCAAGTTTTTTTCTTCCCCTTTTTTTTTTATGTTGTACTGACCCTCGTTCTTTAAATGACGCTATCCCGAGGAAGTCACCTAAAGGCGAGCCGTAATGGCCTCATCTTTGACAGGTTCCCACGGGTTTTTTTTTTCGATTTTTTTTATACGTTGTGCTGACCTTCGTTCTTTAAATGACGCTATCTCGAGGAGGAGACCTAAACGCGAGCCATAATGGGCTCATCTTCGGCAGGCTCCTCCAGGTTTTTTTTTTTTTTTTTTTTTTTTTTTTTTTTTTTTTTGCGTTGTGCTGACCCTCGTTCTTTAAATGATGCCATCCCGAGGAGGACACCTAAAGGCGAGCCGTAACGGCTTCATCTTCGACAGGCTCCTCAGTTTTTTTTTTCTTTTTTTTTTTTACGTTGTGCTGACCCTCGTTCTTTAAATGACGCTATCTCGAGGAGGAGACCTAAACGCGAGCCATAATGGGCTCATCTTCGGCAGGCTCCTCTGGTTTTTTTTTTTTACGTTGCGCTGACCTTCGTTCTTTAAATGACGTTATCCTAAGGAGGTCACGTTAAGGCGAGCCGTAATGGCCTCATCTACGGCAGGCTCCTCCGTTTATTCTTTTTTTAAGTTTTTTTCTTCCCTTTTTTTTATTACGTTGTACTGACCCTCGTTCTTTAAATGACGCTATCCCGAGGAAGACACCTAAAGGCGAGCCGTAATGGCCTCATCTTTGACAGGTTCCCCCGGGTTTTTTTTTCTGATTTTTTTTATACGCTGTGCTGACCCTCGTTCTTTAAGTGACGCTATCCCGAGGAGGACACCTAAACGCATGCCGTAATGGCCTCATCTTCGGTAGGCTCCTCGGGTTTTTTTTTCCGGTTTTTTTTTACGTTGTGCTGACCCTCGTTCTTTAAATGACGCTACCCCGAGGAGGACACCTAAAGGCAAGCCGTAATGGCCTCATCTTCGGAAGATTCCTCCCTTTTTTTTTTACGTTGTGCTGACCATCGTTCTTTAAATGATGCTATCTCGAGGAGGAGACCTAAACGCGAACTATAATGGCCTCATCTTCGGTAGGCTCCTCCGGTTTATTTTCTTTTTTACGTTGTGCTGACCCTCGTTCTTTAAATGACGCTATCCTGAGGAGGTCACCTTAAAGCGAGCCGTAATGGCCTCATCTTCGGCAGGCTCCTCCATTTTTTTTTCTAGTTTTTTTCTTCCTTTTTTTTATTACGTTGTGCTGACCCTCGTTCTTTAAATGACGCTATCCCAAGGAAGACACCTAAAGGCGAGCCATAATGGGCTCATGTTTGACAGGTTCCCCTAATGAGTATTTTTGGAAAAAAAACGAATTCCAAACACACGAATCTCACCGGCAAGTGTACAGGGTCGCATCAAGTAATAAAACTCACGGGAGTGAGGTCGATCCCACAGGGATTGAAGGATTGAGCAATTTTTGTTTAGTGGTTGATTTACTCAATCGAATCAAGATTTAGTTGAGTGATTTGTAATTAACTGAAATTTAAATTGCATGAAAATTAAAGGGAGAGGGATGATTGCAGTAAAGTAAAGAGAACAGAAAATAAAAGTGCTGAATCTTAAAGAACAAGAAATTAAATGGCAGAAACTTAGAACGCAAGAAATGTAAATTGCAGAATCTTGAAGTGCAAGAAATGTAAATGGCTTGAATTATAACGGGAATTGGGAATTGGATTTGCAGAAATTAGACAAGGAAAAGTAAATTGCGATAAACAGAAAAATAGAAAAGGAATTAAAATGAAACGGATCTCAACTGGAAATGTAAATGAACTTGGAGACGCATTCAACAGAGAAATTAAAATGAAAACTCCAGATCTCAGGACCCAAGAGACTAGATAACCAAGTCTAGATCTCAATGCCTTCCTAGATCCAAATTCAGAATTCAATTGCAAGAAAAGTAAAGATCAAGCAGTACAAGAAAGGAATGCAAATATTGATTTCTCAAAAAGTAAAGTAAATAAAACAGAGAGATCTCAGGGTGAGATTGAAACAGAATTCCTTCAATTTTCCAACACCCAAGATTCAAGGCAAGTGTAAATGAAATTGAAAACAAGAAAACTAAGAGGAAGAGAATTCAATTCTCCTTCCCCAAGACTCAGAATCTCAAATTAACTTCTAACCCAAAAGCTCTCCCAAAATCACTCAGTAAAAACTAAAACGGAAAAGCTCCCTAAAAACTTAAAATCTAAGCTATTTATACACTTTTTTCAAATGATCTTCAAGCCTTGAATTGGGTCTTTGCTCTTGATGGAATTGGGTTGACAAAAGCCTCTGTTGATTGCTCTTGGAGTTGGAGAGAAACCCATTTGTGAACCGGGCCATGAACCAGAAAAGCTTGAGTAAAAGTTTGAGGCAAACTTTTACTCAAGATTTTCATATCAGCTAGCCTCCCTTGCTGTCATCCACGTTTGAGCCAAAGTTTGAGGTCAAACTTTGAGCCAAACGTGGATCCCTCTTGCACGCCTCTTGAGGTGCTACTTTGTCCTCTTGTCAACGTTGCCAATTTTATGCCCACTATAGACTATTATATATGGTTGGAAAGCTCTGAATGTTAGCTTTCTAACCCAATTGAAATCACCTCAATTGGACATCTACAACTCAAGTTATTCTTGTTGGAAGTATACCCCTTCAGGCTGTTGTGGCGCCAACGTTTGCCTAAAAGCTTGAGGTCAAACGTTGGCGCAAGCTTTTGCTCCCTCCAGGGTGTGTTTGTTGTGGCGCCAACGTTTGCCTAAAAGCTTGAGGTCAAACGTTGGCGCAAGCTTTTGCTCCCTCCAGGGTGTGTTTGTTGTGGCGCCAACGTTTTCCTAAAAGCTTGAGGTCAAACGTTGGCGCAAGCTTTTGCTCCCTCCAGGGTGTGTTTGTTGTGGCGCCAACGTTTGCCTAAAAGCTTGAGGTCAAACGTTGGCGCAAGCTTTTGCTTCCTCCAGGGTGTAGTCAAGCTCCTCTAAAAGTTTGAGCTAAAGTTTGAGGCAAGCTTTAGCTCAAGCTTTTTGTTCTCTCTTGCTCTTTGCCATTCCTTCTTTCTTCAACCTTCTTCAAAGCTCTTTTCACCTATCATCAATCAATCAAAGACATCAAAGCTATGCTTAAAATCATGAGATTGTTATTCTTTCATAATATATTATAGTTATAGCACAAAATCTCATAAAAATGCATCAATTTATCCATGGTTGATTGAATCAAAGGAAACATGAAATTCTACCCAATTGGCTTACTTATGGCTCAAGAAAGTGCATAAAATCTATTGAAAACAAAAGAAAAAGACTAGTGAAACTAGGTTAAGATGACTTGTCATCATCCCCCAGGTTTTTTTTTTTTCAGTTTTTTTCTACGTTGTGCTGACCCTCGTTCTTTAAATGATGCTATCCCGAGGAGGACACCCCAACGCAAGCCGTAATGGCCTCATCTTCAACTGGCTCCTCCGGTTTTTTTTCCAGATTTTTTTTTACGTTGTGCTGACCCTCGTTCTTTAAATGATGCTATCCTGAGGAGGACACCTAAACGCAAGCCGTAATGGCCTCATCTTCGAAAGGCTCCTCCAGTTTTTTTTTCTGGATTTTTTTTTACATTGTGCTGACCGTCGTTCTTTAAATGATGCTATCCCGAGGAGGACACCTAAAGGCGAGCCGTAATGGCCTCATCTTCGGCAGGCTCCTCCGGTTTTTTTTTTTTACGTTGTGCTGACCCTCGTTCTTTAAATGACGCTATCACGAGGAAAACACCTAAAGGCGAGACGTAATGGTCTCATCTTTGACAGGTTCCCCCGGGTTTTTTTTCGGGGTTTCTTTTTTTTTTTTACGTTGTGATGACCCTCGTTATTTAAATGACGCTATCCCGAGGAGGACACCTAAAAGCAAGCCGTAATGGCCTCCTCTTTGACAGGCTCCTTCGGTTTTTTTTTTCCAGATTTTTTTTACGTTGTGCTGACCCTCATTCTTTAAATGATGCTATCCCGAAAAGGACACCTAAAGGCGAGCCGTAATGGCCTTATCTTCGACAGGGTCCTCCGGTTTTTTTTATTTTTTTTACGTTGTGCTGACCCTCGTTCTTTGAATGACGCTATCCCGAGGAGGACACCTAAACGTAAGCCGTAATGGCCTCATCTTCGAAAGGCTCCTCAGGTTTTTTTTTTCTGGATTTTTTTTTTACGTTGTGCTGACCCTCGTTCTTTAAATTATGCTATCCTGAGTAGGACACCTAAACGCAAGCCGTAATGGCCTCATCTTCGGCAGGCTCCTCCAGTTTTTTTTTTCGGATTTTTTTTTACGTTGTGCTGACCCTCGTTCTTTAAATGATGCTATCCCGAAGAGGACACCTAAAGGCGAGCCGTAATGGCCTCATCTTCGACAGGATCCTCAGGTTTTTCTTTTTTATGTTGTGCTGACCCTCGTTCTTTAAATGATGCTATCTCGAGGAGGAGACCTAAACGCGAGCTGTAATGGCCTCATCTTCGGCAGGCTCCTCCGGTTTTTTTTTTTTTTTTTACGTTGTGCTGACCCTCATTCTTTAAATGACGCTATCCCGAGGAAAACACCTAAAGGCGAGCCGTAATGGCCTCATCTTTGACAAGTTCCCCAGGGTTTTTTTTCTGGGGTTTTTGTTTTTTTTACGTTGTGCTGACCCTCGTTATTTAAATGACGCTATCCCGAGGAGGACACCTAAACGCAAGCCGTAATGGCCTCCTCTTCGACAGGCAACTCTGGTTTTTTTTTTCCAGATTTTTTTTACGTTGTGCTGACCCTCGTTCTTTAAATGATGCTATCCCGAGGAGGACACCTAAACGCAAGCCGTAATGGCCTCATCTTCGAAAGGCTCCTCCGGTTTTTTTTCTGGATTTTTTTACGTTGTGCTGACCCTCGTTCTTTAAATGATGCTATCCTGAGGAGGACACCTAAAGGCGAGCCGTAATGGCCTCATCTTCGACAGGCTCCTCAGTTTTTTTTTTACGTTGTGCTGACCCTCGTTCTTTAAATGACGGTATCTCGAGGAGGAGACCTAAACGCGAGCCGTAATGGGCTCATCTTCGGCAGGCTCCTCCGATTTTTTTTTTTTACGTTGTGCTGACACTCGTTCTTTAAATGACGCTATCCTGAGGAGGTCACCTTAAGGCGAGCCGTAATGGCCTCATCTTCGGCAGGCTCCTCCAGCTTTTTTTTTTTTCAGATTTTTTTTACGTTGTGCTAACCCTCGTTCTTTAAATGATGCTATCCCGAAGAAGACACCTAAAGGCGAGCCGTAATGGCCTCATCTTTGACAGGATCCTCAGGTTTTTTTTTTTTTTTTTTTTACGTTGTGCTGACCCTCGTTCTTTATATGACGCTATCCCGAGGAAAACACCTAAAGGCGAGCCGTAATCGCCTCATCTTTGACAGGTTCCCCCGGTTTTTTTTTTCGGGGTTTTTTTTTTTACGTTGTGTTGACCCTCGTTATTTAAATGACGCTATCCCGAGGAGGACACCAAACGCAAGCCGTAATGGCCTCCTCTTCGACAGGCTCCTCTGGTTTTTTTTCCAGATTTTTTTTTTACGTTGTGCTGACCCTCGTTCTTGAAATGACGCTATCTTTAGGAGGACACCTAAAGGCGAGCCGTAATGGCCTCATCTTCGACAGGCTCCTCAGTTTTTTTTTTACGTTGTGCTGACCCTCGTTCTTTAAATGACGCTATCCTGAGGAGGTCACATTAAGGCAAGCCGTAATGGCCTCATCTTCGGCAGGCTCCTCCGTTTCTTCTTTTTTCAAGTTTTTTTCTTCCTTTTTTTTATTACGTTGTGCAGACCCTCCGTTCTTTAAATGACGCTATCCCGAGGAGGACACCTAAACGCAAGCCGTAATGGCCTCATCTTCGACAGGCTCCTCCGGTTTTTTTTTTCCAGATTTTTTTTGACGTTCTGCTGACCCTCGTTCTTTAAATGATGCTATCCCGAGGAGGACACCTAAAGGCGAGCCGTAATGGCCTTATCTTTGGCAGGTTCCTCCGTTTTTTTTCCTTTTTTTTGCGTTGTGCTGACCCTCGTTCTTTAAATGACGCTATCCCGAGGAGGACACCTAAACGCAAACCGTAATGGCCTCATCTTCGGCATGCTCCTCTAGTTTTTTTTTTGTCAAATTTTTTTTACGTTGTGCTGACCCTCGTTCTTTAAATGATGCTATCCCGAAGAGGACACCTAAAGGCGAGCCGTAATGGCCTCATCTTCGACAGGATCCTCAGGTTTTTTTTTACGTTGTGCTGACCCTCGTTCTTTAAATGACGCTATCTCGAGGAGGAGACCTAAACGCGAGCCATAATGGCCTCATCTTCGATAGGCTCCTCCGGTTTTTTTTTTTTTACGTTCTGCTGACCCTCATTCTTTAAATGACGCTATCCCGAGGAAAACAGCTAAAGGCTAGCCGTAATGGCCTCATCTTTGACAGGTTCTCCCGGGTTTTTTTTTCCGGGGTTTTTGTTTTTTTTTACGTTGTGCTGACTCTCGTTATTTAAATGACGCTATCCCGAGGAGGACACCTAAACGCAAGCCGTAATGGCCTCCTTCGACAGGCTCCTCTGGTTTTTTTTTCCAGATTTTTTTTTACGTTGTGCTGACCCTCGTTCTTTAAATGACGCTATCCCAAGGAGGACACCTAAACGCAAGCCATAGTGGCCTCATCTTTGATAGGCTCCTCCGGTTTATTTTTCCTGATTTTTTTTTTACATTGTGCTGACCCTTGTTCTTTAAATGATGCTATCCCGAGGAGGACACCTAAAGGCGAGCCGTAATGGCCTCATCTTTGGCAGGTTCCTCCGATTTTTTTCCTTTTTTTTTTTGCGTTGTGCTGACCCTCTTTCTTTAAATGACGCTATCCCGAGGAGGGCACCTAAATGCAAGCCGTAATGGCCTCATCTTCGGCAGGCTCCTCCGTTTTTTTTCGGATTTTTTTTACGTTGTGCTGACCCTCGTTCTTTAAATGACGATATCCCGAGGACGACACCTAAACGCAAGCCGTAATGGCCTCCTCTTCGACAGGCTCCTCTGGTTTTTTTTTTCCAGATTTTTTTTTACGTTTTGCTGACCCTCGTTCTTTAAATAATGCTATCCCGACGAGGACACCTAAAGGCGAGCCGTAATGGCGTCATATTCGACAGGCTCCTCAAGTTTTTTTTTTTTTACGTTGTGCTGACACTCGTTCTTTAAATGACGCTATCCTGAGAAGGTCACCTTAAGGCGAGCCGTAATGGCCTCATCTTCGGCAGGCTCCTCCGTTTCTTCTTTTTTCAAGTTTTTTTCTTCCTTTTTTTTATTACGTTGTGCTGACCCTCGTTCTTTAAATGACGCTATCCCGAGGAAGACACCTAAAGGCGAGCCGTAATGGCCTCATCTTTAACAGGTTCCCCCGGGTTTTTTTTCCGGTTTTTTTTATACATTGTGCTGACCCTCGTTCTTTAAATGACGCTATCCCGAGGAGGACACCTAAACGCAAGCCGTAATGGCCTCATCTTTGACAGGCTCCTCCGGTTTTTTTTTTCCAGATATTTTTTTACGTTGTGCTGACCCTCGTTCTTTAAATGATGCTATCCCGAGGAGGACACCTAAATGCAAGCCGTAATGGCCTCATCTTCGACAGGATCCTCATGTTTTTTTTTTACGGTGTGCTAACCCTCGTTATTTAAATGACGATATCCCGAGGAGGACACCTAAACGCAAGCCGTAATGGCCTCCTCTTCGACAGGCTCCTCTGGTTTTTTTTTTCCAGATTTTTTTTTACGTTGTGCTGACCCTCGTTCTTTAAATGATGCTATCCCGAGGAGGACACCTAAATGCAAGCCGTAATGGCCTCATCTTCGACAGGCTCCTCAAGTTTTTTTTTTTTACGTTGTGCTGACCCTCGTTCTATAAATGACACTATCTCTAGGGGGAGACCTAAACGCGAGCCGTAATGGGCTCATCTTCGGCAGGCTCCTCCGATTTTTTTTTTTATGTTGTGCTGACCCTCGTTCTTTAAATGACGCTATCCTGAGGAGGTCACCTTAAGGCGAGCCGTAATGGCCTCATTTTCGGCAGGCTCCTCCGTTTCTTCTTTTTTCAAGTTTTTTTCTTCCTTTTTTTTATTACGTTGTGCTGACCCTCGTTCTTTAAATGACGCTATCCCGAGGAAGACACCTAAAGGCGAGCCGTAATGGTCTCATCTTTGACAGGTTCCCTCGGGTTTTTTTTTCCGGTTTTTTTTATACGTTGTGCTGACCCTCGTTCTTTAAATGACGATATCCCGAGTAGGACACCTAAACGTAAGCCGTAATGGCCTCATCTTCGACAGGCTCCTTTGGTTTTTTTTTCCAGATTTTTTTTCACGTTGTGCTGACCCTAGTTCTTTAAATGATGCTATCTCGAGGAGGACACCTAAAGGCGAGCCGTAATGGCCTCATCTTTGGCAGGTTCCTCCGGTTTTTTTTTTTTTTTTTTTTTTTTTTTTTCCTTTTTTTTTGCCTGTTACTTGTGCTGACCCTCGTTCTTTAAATGACGCTATCCTAAGGAGGTCACCGTAAGGCGAGCCGTAATGGCCTCATCTTCGGCAGGCTCCTCCGTTTCTTCTTTTTTCAAGTTTTTTTCTTCCTTTATTTTATTACGTTGTGCTGACCCTCATTCTTTAAATGACGCTATCCCGAGGTAGACACCTAAAGGCGAGCTGTAATGGCCTCATCATTGACAGGTTCCCCCGGGTTTTATTTTCCGTTTTTTTTTACGTTGTGCTGACCCTCGTTCTTTTAATGACGCTATCCCGAGGAGGACACCTAAACGCAAGCCGTAATGGCCTCATCTTCAACAGCTCCTCCGGTTTTTTTAATTTTTTTTTTTTTTACGTTGTCCTGACCCTCATTCTTTAAATGACGCTATCCCGAGGAGGACACCTAAACGCAAGCGTAATGGCCTCATCTTCGAAATGCTCCTCCGGTTTTTTTTTCTGGATTTTTTTTTACGTTGTGCTGACCCTCGTTCTTTAAATGATGCTATCCCGAGGAGGACACCTAAAGGCGAGTCGTAATGGCCTCATCTTCGACAAGCTCCTCAGGTTTTGTTTTTTACCTTGTGCTCACCCTCGTTCTTTAAATGACACTAGGTCGAGGAGGAGACCTAAACGCGAGCCCTAATAAGCTCATCTTCGGCAGGCTCCTCCCTTTTTTTTTTTTTTTTTTTTTTTTTACGTTGTGCTGACCCTCTTCTTTAGATGACGCTATCCTGTGGAGGTCACCTTAAGGCGAGCCGTAATGGCCTCATCTTTGGCAGGCTCCTCTGTTTTTTTTTTCAAGTTTTTTTCTTCCTTTTTTTTATTACTTTGTGCTGACCCTCGTTCTTTAAATGACGCTATCCCGAGGAAGACACCTAAAGGGGAGCCCTAATGGCCTCATCTTTGACAGGTTCCCCCGGGTTTTTTTTTTCGGTTTTTTTTTTTTTTTGTTTTACGTTGTGCTGACCCTCATTCTTTAAATGACGCTATCCCAAGGAGGACACCTAAACGCAAGCCGTAATGGCCTCATCTTCGATAGGCTCCTCCGGTTTTTTTTTCCTGATTTTTTTACTTTGTGCTGACCCTTGTTCTTTAAATGATGCTATCCCGAGGAGGACACCTAAATGCAAGCCATAATGGCCTCATCTTCGGCAGGCTCCTCCGTTCTTTTTTTTTTCGGATTTTTTTTTACGTTGTACAGACCCTCGTTCTTTAAATGATGCTATCCCGAGGAGGACACCTTAAGGCGAGCCGTAATGGCCTCATCTTCGACAGGATCCTCATGCTTTTTTTTACGTTGTGCTGACCCTCGTTATTTAAATGACGCTATCCCGAGGAGGACACCTGAACGCAAGCCGTAATGGCCTCCTCTTTGACAGGCTCCTTTGGTTTTTTTTTTCCAGATTTTTTTTTACGTTGTGCTGACCCTCGTTCTTTAAATAATGCTATCCCGAGGAGGACACCTAAAGGCGAGCCCTAATGGCGTCATATTCGACAGGCTCTTCAAGTTTTTTTTTTTTTTTTACGTTGTGCTGACCCTCGTTCTATAAATGACGCTATCTCTAGGGGGAGACCTAAACGCGAGCCGTAATGGGCTCATCTTCGGCAGGCTCCTCTGGTTTTTTTTTTTTTTTTTTTACGTTGTGCTGACTCTCGTTCTTTAAATGAGGCTATCCTGAGGAGGTCACCTTAAGGCGAGCCGTAATGGCCTCATCTTCGGCAGGCTCCTCCGTTTCTTCTTTTTTCAAGTTTTTTTCTTCCTTTTTTTTATTACGTTGTGCTGACCCTCGTTCTTTAAATGACGCTATCCCGAGGAAGACACCTAAAGGCGAGCCGTAATGGCATCATCTTTGACAGGTTCCCCCAGGTTTTTTTTATACGTTGTGTTGACCCTCGTTCTTTAAATGATGATATCCCGAGGAGGACACCTAAACGTAAGCTATAATGGCCTCATCTTCGACAAGCTCCTCTGGTTTTTTTTTTCAGATCTTTTTTCACGTTGTGCTGACCCTAGTTCTTTAAATGATGCTATCCCGAGGAGGACACCTAAAGGCGAGCCGTAATGGCCTCATCTTTGGCAGGTTCCTCCGGTTTTTTTTTCCTTTTTTTTTTTGCGTTGTGCTAACGCTCGTTCTTTAAATGACGCTATCCCGAGGTGGACACCTAAACGCAAGCCGTAATGGTCTCATCTTCGGCAGGCTCCTCCGTTTCTTCTTTTTTCAAGTTTTTTTCTTCCTTTTTTTTATTACGTTGTGCTGACCCTCGTTCTTTAAATGACGCTATCCCGAGGAAGACACCTAAAGGCGAGCCGTAATGGCCTCATCTTTGACAGGTTCCCCCGGGTTTTATTTTCCAGTTTTTTTTTTTACGTTGTGCTGACCCTCGTTCTTTTAATGACGCTATCCCGAGGAGGACTCCTAAACGCAAGCCGTAATGGCCTCATCTTCAACAGCTCCTCTTGTTTTTTTTCTAGATTTTTTTTTACGTTTTGCTGACCCTCGTTCTTTAAATGACGATATCCCGAGTAGGACACCTAAACGTAAGCCGTAATGGCCTCATCTTCGACAGGCTCCTTTGGTTTTTTTTTCCAGATTTTTTTTCACGTTGTGCTGACCCTAGTTCTTTAAATGATGCTATCTCGAGGAGGACACCTAAAGGCGAGCCGTAATGGCCTCATCTTTGGCAGGTTCCTCCGGTTTTTTTTCCTTTTTTTTGCGTTATGCTGACCCTCGTTCTTTAAATGACGCTATCCCGAGGTTGACACCTAAATGCGAGCCGTAATGGCCTCATCTTCGGCAGGCTCCTCCGGTTTTTTTTTTTACGTTGTGCTGACCCTCGTTCTTTAAATGACGCTATCCTAAGGAGGTCACCGTAAGGCGAGCCGTAATGGCCTCATCTTCGGCAGGCTCCTCCGTTTCTTCTTTTTTCAAGTTTTTTTCTTCCTTTATTTTATTACGTTGTGCTGACCCTCATTCTTTAAATGACGCTATCCCGAGGTAGACACCTAAAGGCGAGCTGTAATGGCCTCATCATTGACAGGTTCCCCCGGGTTTTATTTTCCGGTTTTTTTTTACGTTGTGCTGACCCTCGTTCTTTTAATGACGCTATCCCGAGGAGGACACCTAAACGCAAGCCGTAATGGCCTCATCTTCAACAGCTCCTCCGGTTTTTTTAATTTTTTATTTTTTTTACGTTGTCCTGACCCTCATTCTTTAAATGACGCTATCCCGAGGAGGACACCTAAACGCAAGGCGTAATGGCCTCATCTTCGAAATGCTCCTCCGGTTTTTTTTCTGGATTTTTTTTTACGTTGTGCTGACCCTCGTTCTTTAAATGATGCTATCCCGAGGAGGACACCTAAAGGCGAGTCGTAATGGCCTCATCTTCGACAAGCTCCTCAGGTTTTGTTTTTTACATTGTGCTCACCCTCGTTCTTTAAATGACACTAGGTCGAGGAGGAGACCTAAACGCGAGCCCTAATAAGCTCATCTTCGGCAGGCTCCTCCCTTTTTTTTTTTTTTTTTTTTACGTTGTGCTGACCCTCTTCTTTAGATGACGCTATCCTGTGGAGGTCACCTTAAGGCGAGCCGTAATGGCCTCATCTTTGGCAGGCTCCTCCGTTTTTTTTTCTTCCTTTTTTTTATTACTTTGTGCTGACCCTCGTTCTTTAAATGACGCTATCCCGAGGAAGACACCTAAAGGGGAGCCCTAATGGCCTCATCTTTGACAGGTTCCCCCGGGTTTTTTTTTTCGGTTTTTTTTTTGTTTTACGTTGTGCTGACCCTCATTCTTTAAATGACGCTATCCCAAGGAGGACACCTAAACGCAAGCCGTAATGTCCTCATCTTTGATAGGCTCCTCCGGTTTTTTTTTCCTGATTTTTTTTACTTTGTGCTGACCCTTGTTCTTTAAATAATGCTATCCCGAGGAGGACACCTAAATGCAAGCCATAATGGCCTCATCTTCGGCAGGCTCCTTCGTTCTTTTTTTTTTCGGATTTTTTTTTACGTTGTACTGACCCTCGTTCTTTAAATGATGCTATCCCGAGGAGGACACCTTAAGGCGAGCCGTAATGGCCTCATCTTCGACAGGATCCTCATGCTTTTTTTACGTTGTGCTGACCCTCGTTATTTAAATGACGCTATCCCGAGGAGGACACCTAAACGCAAGCCGTAATGGCCTCCTCTTCGACAGGCTCCTTTGGTTTTTTTTTCCAGATTTTTTTTTACGTTATGCTGACCCTCGTTCTTTAAATAATGCTATCCCGAGGAGGACACCTAAAGGCGAGCCCTAATGGCGTCATATTCGACAGGCTCTTCAAGTTTTTTTTTTTACGTTGTGCTGACCCTCGTTCTATAAATGACGCTATCTCTAGGGGGAGACCTAAACGCGAGCCGTAATGGGCTCATCTTCGGCAGGCTCCTCTGGTTTTTTTTTTTTTTTTTTTACGTTGTGCTGACCCTCGTTCTTTAAATGAGGCTATCCTGAGGAGGTCACCTTAAGGCGAGCCGTAATGGCCTCATCTTCGGCAGGCTCCTCCGTTTCTTCTTTTTTCAAGTTTTTTTCTTCCTTTTTTTATTACGTTGTGCTGACCCTCGTTCTTTAAATGACGCTATCCCGAGGAAGACACCTAAAGGCGAGCCGTAATGGCATCATCTTTGACAGGTTCCCCCAGGTTTTTTTTATACGTTGTGTTGACCCTCGTTCTTTAAATGATGATATCCCGAGGAGGACACCTAAACGTAAGCCATAATGGCCTCATCTTCGACAAGCTCCTCTGGTTTTTTTTTCAGATCTTTTTTCACGTTGTGCTGACCCTAGTTCTTTAAATGATGCTATCCCGAGGAGGACACCTAAAGGCGAGCCGTAATGGCCTCATCTTTGGCAGGTTCCTCCGGTTTTTTTTTCCTTTTTTTTTTTGCGTTGTGCTGACGCTCGTTCTTTAAATGACGCTATCCCGAGGTGGACACCTAAACGCAAGCCGTAATGGTCTCATCTTCGGCAGGCTCCTCCGTTTCTTCTTTTTTCAAGTTTTTTCTTCCTTTTTTTTATTACGTTGTGCTGACCCTCGTTCTTTAAATGACGCTATCCCGAGGAAGACACCTAAAGGCGAGCCGTAATGGCCTCATCTTTGATAGGTTCCCCCGGGTTTTATTTTCCAGTTTTTTTTTTACGTTGTGCTGACCCTCGTTCTTTTAATGACGCTATCCCGAGGAGGACTCCTAAACGCAAGCCGTAATGGCCTCATCTTCAACAGCTCCTCTTGTTTTTTTTCTAGATTTTTTTTTACGTTGTGCTGACCCTCGTTTTTTAAATGATGCTATCCTGAGGAGGACACCTAAAGGTGAGCCGTAATGGCCTCATCTTCGACAGGCTCCTCCGGTTTTTTTAATTTTTTATTTTTTTTTACGTTGTCCTGACCCTCGTTCTTTAAATTACGCTATCCCAAGGAAGACACCTAATGATGGATATTTTTGTGGAAAAACGAATTTCTCCAAAACACCCAAAACTAACCGGCAAGTGCACCGGGTCGCATCAAGTAATAAAACTCACGTGAGTGAGGTCGATCCCACAGGGATTGATGGATCAAGCAACTTTAGTGGGTGATTAGTTTAGTCAAGCTAACATTTAAGTGAGATTGGGTGAAACTTAAAGCAACAGAATGTAAATGACAAGGAATTATAAAGTGCAGAAAGTAAATTGTATTGAAACTTAAAGAGCAAGAAAGTAAAAGAGCTGAAACTTAAATTGCAAGAAAAGTAAATTGCATGAAAAGTAAAGGGGGGCTGGGTGTTAGAAATTAAAGAAAGCAATGGATCCAAGGCAAGAAATGTAAATTCAGATTTGCAGCAAGCTCAAAGTTAAAGTGTAGAATGTAAATATGCAGGAAATGTAAATTGGAAGCAATGCAGTAGAAAGTAAAAATTGCAGAGAAGGAAATTGTAGCAGTAAAGTAAATCAGTAAGAAAATTTAAATCAATTGTGAAATCTAGAAAGACAAGTGAAGATCTCAGGGGCTCAATGAGACTAGAAAACAAGTCTAGATCTCAAGTCCTTCCTTGATCCAATAAAGAACAATTTGCAGAAGAAATAGAGATGAAAGAAGTAAACAGAGTGTTGATTCAAATCCTTAATTCACTGAAATTTTGTAGAAGAAGAAAATAGAGAGAATTCTCAAGGTGAGATTGAAACAGAATTTCTTCAATTCTCAACCCAAGATTCAAAACAAAAAGGAAAACTAAAGAGAGAGAGTTCTGTATTCCTAATGCTCCCTAGTGGAGCTCGCCTCCCCTAATAAAATGAAACAGATGCCTATTTATAGGCATTTTTACAAAATGAAAATGAAATTCAAAACAAATTACAATTAAAATGAAATTTCTATTCTAACTATCTCTTGTGCCTTTGAGTGGTGTCAATTGGGCCCTTGCTCTTGGTGGAATTGGGTTGACAAAAGCCTCTGTTGATTGCTCTTGGAGTTGGAGAGAAACCCATTGTGAACCGGGCCATGAATCATAAAAGTTTGAGTAAAAGTTTGAGGCAAACTTTTACTCAAACTTTTTATACCAGCTGCCCTTATTTACTGCTACCAACGTTTGGGCTAAAGTTTGAGGTCAAACTTTTAGCCAAACATTGGCCTTCTTGCATACATGTTGGGTACTACTTTGTCTGCTTGTCAACATTGCAAATTTCATGCCCACTATAGACTATTATATATGGTTAGAAAGCTCTGAATGTCATCTTTCTAACCCAATTGAATCACCTCAATTGGACATCTACAACTCAAGTTATGCTCATTTGAAGAGGACAAGGTCGCTGGCCTTGGTGTGCAGCGTTTGAGGTAAAGTTTGCCTCAAACGTGGTCGAAAATGCCAGTTCTGGAGGCTCAAACGTATTGTTCACCCCCATACTATTATAAATTGTTGGAAAGCCCTGAATGTCTGCTTTCCAATGCCTTTCCTTTGGAAGCACATCATTTGGAGCTCTACAGCTCGAGTTATACTCTGTCGAAGGTGCAGAGGTCAGTTGGCCTCACTGCAGGTTGCCACCATGTTCATTTATGCTCATTGCGGGGCAGTTTTCTCCCTCAATTTTAGTGTCCACCATGCAGTGCCATATATGCTTGGAAAGCTCTCGATTCCTACTTTCCATTGCTTTTTGAATCACCTCATTTGGAGCTCTGTCGCTCAAGTTATTCTTGTTGGAAGTATACCCCTTGTATGCCTTGTGGCGCCAACGTTTGCCAAAAAGCTTAAGGCAAACGTTGGCGCAAGCTTTTTCTCCCCTGGGTGTTGGTGTGGCGCCAACGTTTGCCAAAAAGTTTGAGGCAAACGTTGGCGCAAGCTTTTCTCCATCCAGGGTGTTTTCAAGCTCCTCCAAAAGTTTGAGCTAAAGTTTGAGGCAAACTTTAGCTCAAGCTTTTTGTCCTCTCTTGCTCTTTGTTTTGAGCCACGCTTTTCTTCCTTTGGGCCACGCTTCTCTTCCTTGATTTGGTCATGGGTCACGCTTTTAGAAGCGTGGCCTAAGCCTCCAAAGTGTGCTCCAACTTCAAAGTGTGCCCAAAATTCCTCTTTTTTTCTTTTTAGCTTATTTTGTGCTCTTTTTGCTTCTTTTTCTTCTTATCTCCTACAAAGTTTATCAAATCAAAAGATCAAAGAAATATACCATTTAAGCACCAAAGAATGCAATATTTAAGCACTAATCATAAATTTCTTGTATGAAAAGCATAGAAAAACATGACATGGTGACATGTCATCACCTAAACGCAAGCCGTAATGGCCTCATCTTCGAAAGGCTCCTCCGGTTTTTTTTTCCGGATTTTTTTTTTACGTTGTGCTGACCCTCGTTCTTTCAATGATGCTATCCCGAGTAGGACACCTAAAGGCGAGTCGTAATGGCCTCATCTTCGACAGGCTCTTCAGGTTTTTTTTTTTACATTGTGCTGACCCTCGTTCTTTAAATGACACTAGCTCGAGTAGGAGACCTAAACGCGAGCCGTAATAGGCTCATCTTCGGCAGGCTCCTCTGGTTTTTTTTTTTTTTTTTTTTTTTTTTTTTTTTTTTACGTTGTGCTGACCCTCTTCTTTAAATGATGCTATCCTGAGGATGTCACCTTAAGGCGAGCCATAATAGCCTCATCTTTGGCAGGCTCCTCCGTTTTTTTTTTCAAGTTTTTTTCTTCCTTTTTTTTTTTATTACTTTGTGCTGACTCTCGTTCTTTAAATGACGCTATCCCGAGGAAGACACCTAAAGGCGAGCCCTAATGGCCTCATCTTTGACAGGTTCCCCGGGTTTTTTTTTTCGGTTTTTTTTTTGTTTTACGTTGTGCTGACCCTCATTCTTTAAATGACGCTATCCCAAGGAGGACACCTAAACGTAAGCCGTAATGGCCTCATCTTCGACAGGCTCCTCTGGTTTTTTTTTTCAAGATTTTTTTTTACGTTGTGCTGACCCTAGTTCTTTAAATGATGCTATCCCGAGGAGGACACCTAAAGGCGAGCCGTAATGGCCTCATCTTTTGCAGGTTCCTCCGATTTTTTTTCCATTCTTTTTTGCGTTGTGCTGACCCTCGTTCTTTAAATGACGCTAACCCGAGGTGGACAATTAAACGCAAGCCGTAATGGCCTTATCTTCGGCAGGTTCCTCCAGTTTTTTTTTACGTTGTGCTGGCCCTCGTTCTTTAAATGACGCAATCCTAAGGAGGTCACCTTAAGGCGAGCCGTAATGGCCTCATCTTCGGCAGGCTCCTCCGTTTCTTCTTTTTTCAAGTTTTTTTCTTCCTTTTTCTTATTACGTTGTGCTGACCCTCGTTCTTTAAATGACGCTATCCCGAGGAAGACACCTAAAGGCGAGCCGTAATGGCCTCATCTTTGACAGGTTCCCCCGGGTTTTATTTTCCGGTTTTTTTTTTTTACGTTGTGCTGACCCTCGTTCTTTAAATAACGCTATCCCGAGGAGGACACCTAAACGCAAGCCGTAACGGCCTCATCTTCAACAACTCCTCGGGTTTTTTTTCTAGATTTTTTTTACGTTGTGCTGACCCTCGTTCTTTAAATGATGCTATCCCGAGGAGGACACCTAAAGGCGAGCCGTAATGGCCTCATCTTCGACAGGCTCCTCCAGATTTTTTAATTTTTTATTTTTTTACGTTGTCCTGACTCTCGTTCTTTAAATGACGCTATCCCGAGGAGGACATCTAAACGCAAGCCGTAATGGCCTCATCTTCGAAAGGCTCCTCCGGTTTTTTTTTTTTCCGGATTTTTTTTTACGTTGTGCTGGCCCTCGTTCTTTAAATGATGCTATCCCGAGGAGGACACCTAAAGGCGAGTCGTAATGGCCTCATCTTCGACAGGCTCCTCAGGTTTTTTTTTTTTTTACATTGTGCTGACCCTCGTTCTTTAAATGACACTAGCTCGAGGAGGATACCTAAACGCGAGCCGTAATAGGCTCATTTTCGGCAGGATCCTCTAGTTTTTTTTTTTTTTTTACGTTGTGCTGACCCTCTTCTTTAAATGACGCTATCCTGAGGAGGTCACCTTAAGGCGAGCCGTAATGGCCTCATCTTTGGCAGGCTCCTCCGTTTTTTTTCTTCCTTTTTTTATTTCTTTGTGCTGACCCTCGTTCTTTAAATAACGCTATCCCGAGGAAGACACCTAAAGGCGAGCCCTAATGGCCTCATCTTTGACAGGTTCCCCCGGGTTTTTTTTTTCGGTTTTTTTTTGTCTTATGTTGTGCTGACCCTCATTCTTTAAATGACGATATCCCAAGGAGGACACCTAAACGCAAGCCGTATTGGCCTCATCTTCGATAGGCTCCTCCGGTTTTTTTTTTCCCAGATTTTTTTTACGTTGTGCTGACCTTCGTTCTTTAAATGATGCTATCCCAAGGAGGACACCTAAAGGCGAGCCGTAATGGCCTCATCTTCGACAGGCTCCTTCGGGTTTTTTTTTTTTTTTTTACGTTGTGCTGACCCTCGTTCTTTAAATGACGTTATCCCGAGGAAGACACCTAAAGGCGCTCGTAATGGCCTCATCTTTGACAGGTTCAACCGGGTTTTTTTCTGATTTTTTTTATACGTTGTGCTGACCCTCGTTCTTTATATGACGCTATCCCGAGGAGGACACCTAAACGCAAGCCGTAATGGCCTCATATTCAACAGGCTCCTCCGGTTTTTTTTTCCAGATTTTTTTTACGTTGTGCTGACCCTCGTTCTTTAAATGATGCTATCTCGAGGAGGACACCTAAATGCAAGCCGTAATGGCCTCATCTTGGCAGGTTCCTCCGGTTTTTTTTCCTTTTTTTTTGCGTTGTGTTGACCCTCGTTCTTTAAATGACGATATCCCGAGGAGGACACCTAAACGCAAGCCGTAATGGCCTCATCTTCGAAAGGCTCCTCCAGTTTTTTTTTTTTTTTACGTTGTGCTGACCCTCGTTCTTTAAGTGACGCTATTCCGAGGAGGACTCTTAAACACAAGCCGTAATGGCCTCATCTTCAACAGGCTCCTCCGGTTTTTTTTTTTACAGATTTTTTTTACGTTGTGCTGACCCTCGTTCTTTAAATTATGCTATCCCGAGGAGGACACCTAAAGGCGGGCCGTAATGGCCTCATCTTCAACAGGCTCCTCCGGTTTTTTTTGTTTTTTTTTACGTTGTACTGACCCTCGTTCTTTAAATGACGTTATCCCGAGGAAGACACCTAAAGGCGCTCGTAATGGCCTCATCTTTGACAGGTTCCACCGGGTTTTTTTCCGATTTTTTTTATACGTTGTGCTGACCCTCGTTCTTTATATGACGCTATCCCAAGGAGGACACCTAAACGAAAGCCGTAAATGCCTCATATTCAACAGGCTCCTCCGGTTTTTTTTCCAGATTTTTTTTACGTTGTGCTGACCCTCGTTCTTTAAATGATGCTATCTCGAGGAGGACACCTAAATGCGAGCCGTAATGGCCTCATCTTTGGCAGGTTCCTCCGGTTTTTTTTCCTTTTTTTTTGCGTTGTGTTGACCCTCGTTCTTTAAATGACGCTATCCCGAGGAGGACACCTAAACGCAAGCCGTAATGGCCTCATCTTCGAAAGGCTCCTCCAGTTTTTTTTTTTTTTACGTTGTGCTGACCCTCGTTCTTTAAGTGACGCTATTCCGAGGAGGACTCTTAAACACAAGCCGTAATGGCCTCATCTTCAACAGGCTCCTCCGGTTTTTTTTTTTACAGATTTTTTTTACGTTGTGCTGACCCTCGTTCTTTAAATTATGCTATCCCGAGGAGGACACCTAAAGGCGGGCCGTAATGGCCTCATCTTCAACAGGCTCCTCCGGTTTTTTTTGTTTTTTTTTTACGTTGTGCTGACCCTCGTTCTTTAAATGACGCTATCTCGAGGAGGACACCTAAACGCAAGCTGTAATGGCCTCATCTTCAAAAGGCTCCTACGGTTTTTTTTTTTCCGGATTTTTCTTTGCGTTGTGCTGACCGTCATTCTTTAAATGATGCTATCCCGAGGAGGACACATAAAGGCGAGTCGTAATGGCCTCATCTTCGACAGGCTCCTCCGGTTTTTTTTTTTTTATGTTGTGCTGACCCTCTTCTTTAAATGACGCTATCCTGAGGAGGTCACCTTAAGGCGAGCCGTAATGGCCTCATCTTTGGCAGGCTCCTCCGTTTTTTTTTCAAGTTTTTTTCTTCCTTTATTTTATTACTTTGTGCTGACCCTCGTTCTTTAGATGACGCTATCCCGAGGAAGACACCTCTAGGCGAGCCCTAATGGCCTCATCTTTGACAGGTTCCGCCGGGTTTTTTTTTCGGTTTTTTTTTTCTTTTACGTTGTGCTGACCCTCATTCTTTAAATGATGCTATCCCAAGGAGGACACCTAAACGCAAGCCGTAATGGCCTCGTCTTCAATAGGCTCCTCCGGTTTTTTTTTTCCCAGATTTTTTTCTACGTTGTGCTGACCCTCGTTCTTTAAATGATGCTATCCGAGGAGGACACCTAAAGGCGAGCCGTAATGGCCTCATCTTCGACAGACTCTTTCGGTTTTTTTTGTTTTTTTTTTACGTTGTGCTGACCCTCGTTCTTTAAATGACGCTATCCCGAGGAAGACACCTAAAGGCGAGCCATAATGGCCTCATCTTTGACAGGTTCCCCCGGGTTTTTTTTTCGGTTTTTTTTATACGTTGTGCTCACCCTCGTTCTTTAAATGACGCTATCCCGAGGAGGACACCTAAACGCAAGCCGTAATGGCCTCATCTTCAATTGGCTCCTCCGGTTTTTTTTTTCCAGATTTTTTTTACGTTTTGCTGACCCTCGTTCTTTAAATGATGCTATCTCGAGGAGGAAACCTAAAGGCGAGCCGGAATGGCATCATCTTTGGCAGGTTCCTCCGGTTTTTTTTCCTTTTTTTTTACGTTGTGCTGACCCTCGTTCTTTAAATGATGCTATCCCGGGGAGGACACCTAAACGCAAGCCGTAGTGGCCTCATCTTCGGAAAGCTCCTCCAGTTTTTTTTTTTTTTTTACGTTGTGCTGTCCCTTGTTCTTTAAATGACGCTATCCTGAGGAGGACACCTAAACGCAAGCCGTAATGGCCTCATCTTCGAAAGGCTCCTCCGGTTTTTTTTTTCCGGATTTTTTTTTACGTTGTGCTGACCGTCGTTCTTTAAATGAAGCTATCCCGAGGAGGACACCTAAAGGCGAGTCGTAATGGCCTCATCTTCGACAGGCTCCTCAGGTTTTTTTTTTTTTTTTTACGTTGTGCTGACCCTCGTTCTTTAAATGACACTAGCTCGAGGAGGAGACCTAAACGCGAGCCGTAATAGGCTCATCTTCGGCAGGCTCCTCCATTTTTTTTTTCAAGTTTTTTCTTCCTTTTTTTTATTACTTTGTGTTGACCCTCGTTCTTTAGATGACGCTAACCCGAGGAAGACACCTATAGGCGAGCCCTAATGGCCTAATCTTTGACAGGTTCCCCCGGGTTTTTTTTTTCGGTTTTTTTTTTGTTTTACGTTGTGCTGACCCTCATTCTTTAAATGACGCTATCCCAAGGAGGACACCTAAACGCAAGCCGTAATGGCCTCATCTTCGACAGGCTCCTCCGGTTTTTTTTTCCCATATTTTTTTTACGTTGTGCTGACCCTCGTTCTTTAAATGATGCTCTCCCGAGGAGGACACCTAACGGCGAACCGTAATGGCCTCATCTTCGACAGGCTCCTTCGTTTTTTTTTTGTTCTTTTTTTTTACGTTGTGCTGACCCTCGTTCTTTAAATGACGCTATCCCGAGGAAGACACCTAAAGGCGAGCCATAATGGCCTCATCTTTGACAGGTTCCCCCGGTTTTTTTTTCCAGATTTTTTTTACGTTGTGCTGACCCTCGTTCTCTAAATGATGCTATTCCGAGGAGGACACCAAAACACGAGCCGTAATGGGCTCTTCTTCGGCAGGTTCCTCCGGTTTTTTTTTACGTTGTGCTGGCCCTCGTTCTTTAAATGACGCTATCCTAAGGAGGTCACCTTAAGGCGAGCCGTGATGGCCTCATCTTCGGCAGGCTCCTCCGTTTCTTCTTTTTTCAAGTTTTTTTCTTCCTTTTTTTTATTACGTTGTGCTGACCCTCGTTCTTTAAATGACGCTATCCGAGGAAGACACCTAAAGGCGAGCCGTAATGGCCTCATCTTTGACAGGTTCCCCCGGGTTTTATTTTCCGGTTTTTTTTTACGTTGTGCTGACCCTCGTTCTTTAAATAACGCTATCCCGAGGAGGACACCTAAACGCAAGCCGTAATGGCCTCATCTTCAACAGCTCCTCGGGTTTTTTTCTAGATTTTTTTTACGTTGTGCTGACCCTCGTTCTTTAAATGATGCTATCCCGAGGAGGACACCTAAAGGCGGGCCGTAATGGCCTCATCTTTGGCAGGTTCCTCCGATTTTTTTCCTTTTTTTTTTTGCGTTGTGCTGACCCTCGTTCTTTAAATGATGCTATCCCGAGGAGGACACCTAAACGCAAGCCGTAATAGCCTCATCTTCGAAAGGCTCCTCCAGTTTTTTTTCTTTTTTTAACGTTGTGCTGACCCTCGTTCTTTAAATGACGCTATCCCGAGGAAGACACTTAAACGCAAGCCGTAATGGCCTCATCTTCAACAGGCTCTTCCGGTTTTTTTTAAAGATTTTTTTTTACGTTGTGCTGACCCTGGTTCTTTAAATGATGCTATCCCGAGGAGGACACCTAAAGGCGGGCCGTAATGGCCTCATCTTTGGCAGGCTCCTCCGTTTTTTTTTTCAAGTTTTTTTCTTCCTTTTTTTTATTACTTTGTGCTGACCCTCGTTCTTTAAATGTCGCTATCCCGAGGGAGACACCTAAAGGCGAGCCCTAATGGCCTCATCTTTGACAGGTTCCCCCGGGTTTTTTTTTTCAGTTTTTTTTATACGTTGTGCTGACCCTCGTCCTTTAAATGACGATATCCCAAGGAGGACACCTAAACGTAAGCCGTAATGGCCTCATCTTCGACAGGCTCCTGTGGTTTTTTTTTTTTCAAGATTTTTTTTTACGTTGTGCCGACCCTCGTTCTTTAAATGATGTTATCCCGAGGAGGGCACCTAAAGGCAAGCCGTAATGGCCTCATCTTCGGTAGGATCCTCGGGTTTTTTTTTACGTTGTGCTGACCCTCGTTCTTTAAATGACGTTACCTCGAGGAGGACACCTAAAGGCAAGCCGTAATGGCCTCATCTTCGGAAGGTTCCTCCCTTTTTTTTTACGTTGTGCTGACCATCGTTCTTTAAATGACGCTATCTCGAGGAGGAGACCTAAACGCGAGCCGTAATGGCCTCATCTCGGCAGGCTCTTCCGGTTGATTTTTTTTTTTTTTTACATTGTGCTGACCCTCGTTCTTTAAATGACGCTATCCTGAGGAGGTCACCTTAAAGCGAGCCGTAATGGCCTCATCTTCGACAGGCTCCTCCGTTTTTTTTTAGTTTTTTTCTTCCTTTGTTTTCATTATGTTGTGCTGACCTTCGTTCTTTAAATGACGCTATCCAAAGGAAGACACCTATAGGCGAGCCGTAATGGGCTCATCTTTGACAGGTTCACCCGGGTTTTTTTTCGGTTTTTTTTTACGTTGTGCTGACCCTCGTTCTTTAAATGACGCTATCCCGAGGAGGACACCCTAACGCAAGCCGTAATGGCCTCATCTTCAACTGGCTCCTCCGGTTTTTTTTCCAGATTTTTTTTACGTTGTGCTGACCCTCATTCTTTAAATGAAGCTATCCTGAGGAGGACACCTAAACGCAAGCCGTAGTGGCCTCATCTTCGAAAGGTTCCTCCGGTTTTTTTTTCCGGATTTTTTTTTACGTTGTGCTGACCGTCATTCTTTAAATGATGCTATCCCGAGGAGGACACCTAAAGGCGAGCCGTAATGGCGTCATCTTCGACAGGATCCTCAGGTTTTTTTTTTTTTTTTTACGTTGTGCTGACCCTCGTTCTTTAAATGACGCTATCTCGAGGAGGAGACCTAAACGCGAGCCGTAATGGCCTCATCTTCGGCAGGCTCATCCGGTTTTTTTTTTTTTTTACATTGTGCTGACCCTCGTTCTTTAAATGACGCTATCACGAGGAAAACACCTAAAGGCGAGCCGTAATGGCCCCATCTTTGACAGGTTCCCCCGGGTTTTTTTTCCGGGATTTTTTTTTACGTTGTGATGACCCTCGTTATTTAAATGACGCTATCCCGAGGAGGACACCTAAACGCAAGCCATAATGGCCTCCTCTTCGACAAGCTCCTTCAGTTTTTTTTTTTCCAGATTTTTTTTTACGTTGTGCTAACCCCCATTCTTTAGTTGATGCTATCCCGAGTAGGACACCTAAAGGCGAGCCGTAATGGCCTCATCTTCAACAGGCTCCTCCGGTTTTTTTTATTTTTGACTTTTTACGTTGTGCTGACCCTCGTTTTTTAAATGACGCTATCCCGAGGAGGACACCTAAACGTAAGCCGTAATGGCCTCATCTTCGAAAGGCTCCTCCCATTTTTTTTTCTGGATTGTTTTACGTTGTGCTGACCCTCGTTCTTTAAATGATGCTATCCCAAGGAGGACACCTAAAGGCGAGCCGTAACGGCTTCATCTTCTACAGGCTCCTCCGGTTTTTTTTTTTTTTTTTTTTTTTACGTTGTGCTGACCCTCGTTCTTTAAATGACACTATCCTGAGGAAGTCAACTTAGGCGAGCCGTAATGGCCTCATCTTCGGCAGGCTCCTCCGTTTCTTCTTTTTTCAAGTTTTTTTCTTCCCCTTTTTTTTTATGTTGTACTGACCCTCGTTCTTTAAATGACGCTATCCCGAGGAAGTCACCTAAAGGCGAGCCGTAATGGCCTCATCTTTGACAGGTTCCCACGGGTTTTTTATTTCGATTTTTTTTTATACGTTGTGCTGACCCTCGTTCTTTAAATGACGTTATCCCGAGGAGGACACCTAAACGCATGCCGTAATGGCCTCATCTTCGCAGGCTCCTCCAGGTTTTTTTTTTTTTTTTTTTTTTTTGCGTTGTGCTGACCCTCGTTCTTTAAATGATGCCATCCCGAGGAGGACACCTAAAGGCGAGCCGTAACGGCTTCATCTTCGACAGGCTCCTCAGTTTTTTTTTTTTTTTTTTTTTTACGTTGTGCTGACCCTCGTTCTTTAAATGACGCTATCTCGAGGAGGAGACCTAAACGCGAGCCATAATGGGCTCATCTTCGGCAGGCTCCTCTGGTTTTTTTTTTTTTTACGTTGTGCTGACCCTCGTTCTTTAAATGAAGTTATCTTGAGGAGGTCACCTTAAGGCGATCCGTAATGGCCTCATCTACGGCAGGCTCCTCCGTTTCTTCTTTTTTTAAGTTTTTTCTTCCCTTTTTTTATTACGTTGTACTGACCCTCGTTCTTTAAATGACGCTATCCCGAGGAAGACACCTAAAGGCGAGCCGTAATGGCCTCATCTTTGACAGGTTCCCCCGGGTTTTTTTTTTCCGATTTTTTTTATACGTTGTGCTGACCCTCGTTCTTTAAATGACGCTATCTCGAGGAGGACACCTAAACGCATGCCGTAATGGCCTCATCTTCGGTAGGCTCCTCGGGTTTTTTTTTTCCGGTTTTTTTTTTACATTGTGCTGACCCTCGTTCTTTAAATGACGCTACCCCGAGGAGGACACCTAAAGGCAAGCCATAATGGACTCATCTTCGGAAGGTTCCTCCCTTTTTTTTTTTACGTTGTGCTGACCATCGTTCTTTAAATGATGGTATCTCGAGGAGGAGACCTAAACGCGAGTCGTAATGGCCTCATCTTCGGTAGGCTCCTCCGGTTTATTTTCTTTTGTACGTTGTGCTGACCCTCGTTCTTTAAATGACGCTATCCGGAGGAACACACCTAAAGGCGAGCCGAAATGGCCTCATCTTTGACAGGTTCACCCGGGTTTTTTTTTCGGTTTTTTTTACGTTGTGCTGACCCTCGTTCTTTAAATGAAGCTATCCTGAGGAGGACACCTAAACGCAAGCCGTAATGTCCTCATCTTCGAAAGGTTCCTCCGGTTTTTTTTTCCGGATTTTTTTTTACGTTGTGCTGACCGTCATTCTTTAAATGATGCTATCCCGAGGAGGACACCTAAAGGCGAGCCGTAATGGCCTCATCTTCGACAGGATCCTCAGGTTTTTTTTTTTTACGTTGTGCTGACCCTCGTTCTTTAAATGACGCTATCTCGAGGAGGAGACCTAAACGCGAGCCGTAATGCCCTCATCTTCGGCAGGCTCCTCCGGTTTTTTTTTTTTTTTTTACGTTGTGCTGACCCTCGTTCTTTAAATGACGCTATTACGAGGAAAACACCTAAAGGCGAGCCGTAATGGCCTCATCTTTGATAGGTTCCCCCGGGTTTTTTTTCCGGGATTTTTTTTTTACGTTGTGATGACCCTCGTTATTTAAATGACGCTATCCCGAGGAGGACACCTAAACGCAAGCCGTAATGGCCTCCTCTTCGACAAGCTCCTTCAGTTTTTTTTTCCAGATTTTTTTTTACATTGTGCTAACCCCCATTCTTTAGTTGATGCTATCCCGAGTAGGACACCTAAAGGCGAGCCGTAATGGCCTCATCTTCAACAGGCTCCTCCGGTTTTTTTTATTTTTGACTTTTTACGTTGTGCTGACCCTCGTTTTTTAAATGACACTATCCCGAGGAGGACACCTAAACGTAAGCCGTAATGGCCTCATCCTCGAAAGGCTCCTCCCATTTTTTTTTCTGGATTGTTTTTACGTTGTGCTGACCCTCGTTCTTTAAATGATGCTATCCCAAGGAGGACACCTAAAGGCGAGCCGTAACGGCTTCATCTTCTACAGGCTCCTCCGGTTTTTTTTTTTTTTTTTTACGTTGTGCTGACCCTCGTTCTTTAAATGACACTATCCTGAGGAGGTCAACTTAGGCGAGCCGTAATGGCCTCATCTTCGGCAGGCTCCTCCGTTTCTTCTTTTTTCAAGTTTTTTTCTTCCCCTTTTTTTTTTATGTTGTACTGACCCTCGTTCTTTAAATGACGCTATCCCGAGGAAGTCACCTAAAGGCGAGCCGTAATGGCCTCATCTTTGACAGGTTCCCACGGGTTTTTTTTTTCGATTTTTTTTTATACGTTGTGCTGACCCTCGTTCTTTAAATGACGTTATCCCGAGGAGGACACCTAAACGCATGCCGTAATGGCCTCATCTTCGGCAGGCTCCTCCAGGTTTTTTTTTTTTTTTTTTTTTTTTGCGTTGTGCTGACCTTCGTTCTTTAAATGATGCCATCCCGAGGAGGACACCTAAAGGCGAGCCGTAACGGCTTCATCTTCGACAGGCTCCTCAGTTTTTTTTTTCTTTTTTTTTTTTACGTTGTGCTGACCCTCGTTCTTTAAATGACGCTATCTCGAGGAGGAGACCTAAACGCGAGCCATAATGGGCTCATCTTCGGCAGGCTCCTCTGGTTTTTTTTTTTTTACGTTGTGCTGACCCTCGTTCTTTAAATGAAGTTATCTTGAGGAGGTCACCTTAAGGCGATCCGTAATGGCCTCATCTACGGCAGGCTCCTCCGTTTCTTCTTTTTTTAAGTTTTTTCTTCCCTTTTTTTTATTACGTTGTACTGACCCTCGTTCTTTAAATGACGCTATCCCGAGGAAGACACCTAAAGGCGAGCCGTAATGGCCTCATCTTTGACAGGTTCCCCCGGGTTTTTTTTTTCCGATTTTTTTTATACGTTGTGCTGACCCTCGTTCTTTAAATGACGCTATCTCGAGGAGGACACCTAAACGCATGCCGTAATGGCCTCATCTTCGGTAGGCTCCTCGGGTTTTTTTTTCCGGTTTTTTTTTTACGTTGTGCTGACCCTCGTTCTTTAAATGACGCTACCCCGAGGAGGACACCTAAAGGCAAGCCGTAATGGACTCATCTTCGGAAGGTTCCTCCCTTTTTTTTTTTTACGTTGTGCTGACCATCGTTCTTTAAATGATGGTATCTCGAGGAGGAGACCTAAACGCGAGTCGTAATGGCCTCATCTTCGGTAGGCTCCTCCGGTTTATTTTCTTTTGTACGTTGTGCTGACCCTCGTTCTTTAAATGACGCTATCCCGAGGAACACACCTAAAGGCGAGCCGAAATGGCCTCATCTTTGACAGGTTCACCCGGGTTTTTTTTTCGGTTTTTTTTACGTTGTGCTGACCCTCGTTCTTTAAATGAAGCTATCCTGAGGAGGACACCTAAACGCAAGCCGTAATGTCCTCATCTTCGAAAGGTTCCTCCGGTTTTTTTTTCCGGATTTTTTTTTACGTTGTGCTGACCGTCATTCTTTAAATGATGCTATCCCGAGGAGGACACCTAAAGGCGAGCCGTAATGGCCTCATCTTCGACAGGATCCTCAGGTTTTTTTTTTTTACGTTGTGCTGACCCTCGTTCTTTAAATGACGCTATCTCGAGGAGGAGACCTAAACGCGAGCCGTAATGGCCTCATCTTCGGCAGGCTCCTCCGGTTTTTTTTTTTTTTACGTTGTGCTGACCCTCGTTCTTTAAATGACGCTATTACGAGGAAAACACCTAAAGGCGAGCCGTAATGGCCTCATCTTTGATAGGTTCCCCCGGGTTTTTTTTCCGGGATTTTTTTTTTACGTTGTGATGACCCTCGTTATTTAAATGACGCTATCCCGAGGAGGACACCTAAATGCAAGCCGTAATGGCCTCCTCTTCGACAAGCTCCTTCAGTTTTTTTTTTCCAGATTTTTTTTTACGTTGTGCTAACCCCCATTCTTTAGTTGATGCTATCCCGAGTAGGACACCTAAAGGCGAGCCGTAAAGGCCTCATCTTCGACAGGCTCCTCCGGTTTTTTTTATTTTTGACTTTTTACGTTGTGCTGACCCTCGTACTTTAAATGACGCTATCCCGAGGAGGATACCTAAACGTAAGCTGTAATGGCCTCATCTTCGAAAGGCTCCTCCCATTTTTTTTTTCTGGATTGTTTTTACGTTGTGCTGACCCTCGTTCTTTAAATGATGCTATCCCAAGGAGGACACCTAGAGGCGAGCCGTAACGGCTTCATCTTCTACAGGCTCCTCCGGTTTTTTTTTTTTTTACGTTGTGCTGACCCTCGTTCTTTAAATGACACTATCCTGAGGAGGTCAACTTAGGCGAGCCGTAATGGCCTCATCTTCGGCAGGCTCCTCCGTTTCTTCTTTTTTCAAGTTTTTTTCTTCCCCTTTTTTTATTATGTTGTACTGACCCTCGTTCTTTAAATGACGCTATCCCGAGGAAGTCACCTAAAGGCGAGCCGTAATGGCCTCATCTTTGACAGGTTCCCCCGGGTTTTTTTTTTCCGATTTTTTTTATACGTTGTGCTGACCCTCGTTCTTTAAATGACGCAATCCCGAGGAGGACACCTAAACGCATGCCGTAATGGCCTCATCTTCGGCAGGCTCCTCCAGGTTTTTTTCTTTTTTTTTTTTTTGCGTTGTGCTAACCCTCGTTCTTTAAATGATGCTATCCCGAAGAGGACACCTAAAGGCGAGCCGTAACGGCTTCATCTTCGACAGGCTCCTTAGTTTTTTTTTTCTTTTTTTTTTTACGTTGTGCTGACCCTCGTTCTTTAAATGACGCTATCTCGAGGAGGAGACTCAAACGCGAGCCATAATGGGCTCATCTTCGGCAGGCTCCTCTGGTTTTTTTTTTTTACGTTGCGCTGACCTTCGTTCTTTAAATGACGTTATCCTGAGGAGGTCACGTTAAGGCGAGCCGTAATGGCCTCATCTACGGCAGGCTCCTCCGTTTCTTCTTTTTTTAAGTTTTTTTCTTCCCTTTTTTTTATTACGTTGTACTGACCCTCGTTCATTAAATGACGCTATCCCGAGGAAGACACCTAAAGGCGAGCCGTAATGGCCTCATCTTTGACAGGTTCCCCCGGGTTTTTTTTTTCCGATTTTTTTTATACGTTGTGCTGACCCTCGTTCTTTAAATGACGCTATCCGAGGAGGACACCTAAACGCATGCCGTAATGGCCTCATCTTCGGTAGGCTCCTCGGGTTTTTTTTTCCGGTTTTTTTTTACGTTGTGCTGACCCTCGTTCTTTAAATGACGCTACCCCGAGGAGGACACCTAAAGGCAAGCCGTAATGGCCTCATCTTCGGAAGATTCCTCCCTTTTTTTTTTTACGTTGTGCTGACCATCGTTCTTTAAATGATGCTATCTCGAGGAGGAGACCTAAACGCGAACTATAATGGCCTCATCTTCGGTAGGCTCCTCCGGTTTATTTTCTTTTTTACGTTGTGCTTACCCTCGTTCTTTAAATGATGCTATCCTGAGGAGGTCACCTTAAAGCGAGCCGTAATGGCCTCATCTTCGGCAGGCTCCTCCATTTTTTTTTCTAGTTTTTTTCTTCCTTTTTTTATTACGTTGTGCTGACCCTCGTTCTTTAAATGACGCTATCCCAAGGAAGACACCTAAAGGCGAGCCATAATGGGGTGATGTTTGACAGGTTCCCCTGATGAGTATTTTTGGAAAAAAAATGAATTCCAAACACACGAATCTCACCGGCAAGTGTACCGGGTCGCATCAAGTAATAAAACTCACGGGAGTGAGGTCGATCCCACAGGGATTGAAGGATTGAGCAATTTTTGTTTAGTGGTTGATTTACTCAAGCGAATCAAGATTTAGTTGAGTGATTTGTAATTAACTGAAATTTAAATTGCATGAAAATTAAAGGGAGAGGGATGATTGCAGTAAAGTAAAGAGAACAGAAAATAAAAGTGCTGAATCTTAAAGAACAAGAAATTAAATGGCAGAAACTTAGAACGCAAGAAATGTAAATTGCAGAATCTTGAAGTGCAAGAAATGTAAATGGCTTGAATTATAATGGGAATTGGGAATTGGATTTGCAGAAATTAGACAAGGAAAAGTAAATTGCTATAAACAGAAAAATAGAAAAGGAATTAAAATGAAACGGATCTCAACTGGAAATGTAAATGAACTTGGAGACGCATTCAACAGAGAAATTAAAATGAAAACTCCAGATCTTAGGACCCAAGAGACTAGATAACCAAGTCTAGATCTCAATGCCTTCCTAGATCCAATTTCAGAATTCAATTGCAAGAAAAGTAAAGATCAAGCAGTACAAGAAAGGAATGCAAATATTGATTTCTCAAAAAGTAAAGTAAATAAAACAGAGAGATCTCAGGGTGAGATTGAAACAGAATTCCTTCAATTTTCCAACACCCAAGATTCAAGGCAAGTGTAAATGAAATTGAAAACAAGAAAACTAAGAGGAAGAGAATTCAATTCTCCTTCCCTAAAACTCAGAATCTCAAATTAACTTCTAACCCAAAAGCTCTCCCAAAATCACTCAGTAAAAACTAAACGGAAAAGCTCCCTAAAAACTTAAAATCTAAGCTATTTATACACTTTTTTCAAATGATCTTCAAGCCTTGAATTGGGTCTTTGCTCTTGATGGAATTGGGTTGACAAAAGCCTCTGTTGATTGCTCTTGGAGTTGGAGAGAAACCCATTTGTGAACCGGGCCATGAACCAGAAAAGCTTGAGTAAAAGTTTGAGGCAAACTTTTACTCAAGATTTTCATATCAGCTAGCCTCCCTTGCTGTCATCCACGTTTGAGCCAAAGTTTGAGGTCAAACTTTGAGCCAAACGTGGATCCCTCTTGCACGCCTCTTGGGGTGCTACTTTGTCCTCTTGTCAACATTGCCAATTTTATGCCCACTATAGACTATTATATATGGTTGGAAAGCTCTGAATGTTAGCTTTCTAACCCAATTGAAATCACCTCAATTGGACATCTACAACTCAAGTTATTCTTGTTGGAAGTATACCCCTTCAGGCTGTTGTGGCGCCAACGTTTGCCTAAAAGCTTGAGGTCAAACGTTGGCGCAAGCTTTTGCTCCCTCCAGGGTGTGTTTGTTGTGGCGCCAACGTTTGCCTAAAAGCTTGAGGTCAAACGTTGGCGCAAGCTTTTGCTCCCTCCAGGGTGTGTTTGTTGTGGCGCCAACGTTTTCCTAAAAGCTTGAGGTCAAACGTTGGCGCAAGCTTTTGCTCCCTCCAGGGTGTGTTTGTTGTGGCGCCAACGTTTGCCTAAAGCTTGAGGTCAAACGTTGGCGCAAGCTTTTGCTTCCTCCAGGGTGTAGTCAAGCTCCTCTAAAAGTTTGAGCTAAAGTTTGAGGCAAGCTTTAGCTCAAGCTTTTTGTTCTCTCTTGCTCTTTGCCATTCCTTCTTTCTTCAACCTTCTTCAAAGCTCTTTTCACCTATCATCAATCAATCAAAGACATCAAAGCTATGCTTAAAATCATGAGATTGTTATTCTTTCATAATATATTATAGTTATAGCACAAAATCTCATAAAAATGCATCAATTTATCCATGGTTGATTGAATCAAAGGAAACATGAAATTCTACCCAATTGGCTTACTTATGGCTCAAGAAAGGGCATAAAATCTATTGAAAACAAAAGAAAAAGACTAGTGAAACTAGGTTAAGATGACTTGTCATCATCCCTCGGGTTTTTTTTTTTTTCGGTTTTTTTCTACGTTGTGCTGACCCTCGTTCTTTAAATGACGCTATCCCGAGGAGGACACCTCAACGCAAGCCGTAATGGCCTCATCTTCAACTGGCTCCTCCGGTTTTTTTTCCAGATTTTTTTTTACGTTGTGCTGACCCTCGTTCTTTAAATGATGCTATCCTGAGGAGGACACCTAAACGCAAGCCGTAATGGCCTCATCTTCGAAAGGCTCCTCCAGTTTTTTTTTCCGGATTTTTTTTTACATTGTGCTGACCGTCGTTCTTTAAATGATGCTATCCCGAGGAAGACACCTAAAGGCGAGCCGTAATGGCCTCATCTTCGACAAGATCCTCAGGTTTTTTTTTTACGTTGTGCTGACCCTCGTTCTTTAAATGACGCTATCTCGAGGAGGAGACCTAAACGCGAGCCGTAATGGCCTCATCTTCGGCAGGCTCCTCCGGTTTTTTTTTTTTTTTACGTTGTGCTGACCCTCGTTCTTTAAATGACGCTATCACGAGGAAAACACCTAAAGGCGAGACGTAATGGTCTCATCTTTGACAGGTTCCCCCGGGTTTTTTTTCGGGGTTTCTTTTTTTTTTTTTACGTTGTGATGACCCTCGTTATTTAAATGACGCTATCCCGAGGAGGACACCTAAAAGCAAGCCGTAATGGCCTCCTCTTTGACAGGCTCCTTCGGTTTTTTTTTTTCCAGATTTTTTTTACGTTGTGCTGACCCTCATTCTTTAAATGATGCTATCCCGAGGAGGACACCTAAAGGCGAGCCGTAATGGCCTTATCTTCGACAGGCTCCTCCTGTTTTTTTTATTTTTTTACGTTGTGCTGACCCTCGTTCTTTGAATGACGCTATCCCGAGGAGGACACCTAAACGTAAGCCGTAATGGCCTCATCTTCGAAAGGCTCCTCAGGTTTTTTTTTTCTGGATTTTTTTTTTACGTTCTGCTGACCCTCGTTCTTTAAATTATGCTATCCTGAGTAGGACACCTAAACGCAAGCTGTAATGGCCTCATCTTCGGCAGGCTCCTCCAGTTTTTTTTTTCGGATTTTTTTTTACGTTGTGCTGACCCTCGTTCTTTAAATGATGCTATCCCGAAGAGGACACCTAAAGGCGAGCCGTAATGGCCTCATCTTCGACAGGATCCTCAGGTTTTTCTTTTTTATGTTGTGCTGACCCTCGTTCTTTAAATGATGCTATCTCGAGGAGGAGACCTAAACGCGAGCTGTAATGGCCTCATCTTCGGCAGGCTCCTCCGTTTTTTTTTTTTTTTTTACGTTGTGCTGACCCTCATTCTTTAAATGACGCTATCCCGAGGAAAACACCTAAAGGCGAGCCGTAATGGCCTCATCTTTGACAAGTTCCCCAGGGTTTTTTTTCTGGGGTTTTTGTTTTTTTTACGTTGTGCTGACCCTCGTTATTTAAATGACGCTATCCCGAGGAGGACACCTAAACGCAAGCCGTAATGGCCTCCTCTTCGACAGGCAGCTCTGGTTTTTTTTTCCAGATTTTTTTTACGTTGTGCTGACCCTCGTTCTTTAAATGATGCTATCCCGAGGAGGACACCTAAACGCAAGCCGTAATGGTCTCATCTTCGAAAGGCTCCTCCGGTTTTTTTTTCTGGATTTTTTTTACGTTGTGCTGACCCTCGTTCTTTAAATGAGGCTATCCTGAGGAGGACACCTAAAGGCGAGCCGTAATGGCCTCATCTTCGACAGCCTCCTCAGTTTTTTTTTTACGTTGTGCTGACCCTCGTTCTTTAAATGACGGTATCTCGAGGAGGAGACCTAAACGCGAGCCGTAATGGGCTCATCTTCGGCAGGCTCCTCCGATTTTTTTTTTTTTTTACGTTGTGCTGACACTCGTTCTTTAAATGACGCTATCCTGAGGAGGTCACCTTAAGGCGAGCCGTAATGGCCTCATCTTCGGCAGGCTCCTCCAGTTTTTTTTTTTCAGATTTTTTTTTACGTTGTGCTAACCCTCGTTCTTTAAATGATGCTATCCCGAAGAGGACACCTAAAGGCGAGCCGTAATGGCCTCATCTTCGACAGGATCCTCAGGTTTTTTTTTTTTACGTTGTGCTGACCCTCGTTCTTTAAATGACGCTATCCCGAGGAAAACACCTAAAGGCGAGCCGTAATGGCCTCATCTTTGACAGGTTCCCCCGGTTTTTTTTTTCGGGTTTTTTTTTTTTACGTTGTGCTGACCCTCGTTATTTAAATGACGCTATCCCGAGGAGGACACCAAACGCAAGCTGTAATGGCCTCCTCTTCGACAGGCTCCTCTGGTTTTTTTTCCAGATTTTTTTTACGTTGTGCTGACCCTCGTTCTTTAAATGACGCTATCTTGAGGAGGACACCTAAAGGCGAGCCGTAATGGCCTCATCTTCGACAGGCTCCTCAGTTTTTTTTTTACGTTGTGCTGACCCTCGTTCTTTAAATGACGCTATCCTGAGGAGGTCACATTAAGGCAAGCCGTAATGGCCTCATCTTCGGCAGGCTCCTCCGTTTCTTCTTTTTTCAAGTTTTTTTCTTCCTTTTTTTTATTACGTTGTGCAGACCCTCCGTTCTTTAAATGACGCTATCCCGAGGAGGACACCTAAACGCAAGCCGTAATGGCCTCATCTTCGACAGGCTCCTCCGGTTTTTTTTTTCCAGATTTTTTTTTACGTTGTGCTGACCCTCGTTCTTTAAATGATGCTATCCCGAGGAGGACACCTAAAGGCGAGCCGTAATGGCCTTATCTTTGGCAGGTTCCTGCGTTTTTTTTCCTTTTTTTTGCGTTGTGCTGACCCTCGTTCTTTAAATGACGCTATCCCGAGGAGGACACCTAAACGCAAACTGTAATGACCTCATCTTCGGCATGCTCCTCCAGTTCTTTTTTGTCAAATTTTTTTTACGTTGTGCTGACCCTCGTTCTTTAAATGATGCTATCCCGAAGAGGACACCTAAAGGCGAGCCGTAATGGCCTCATCTTCGACAGGATCCTCAGGTTTTTTTTTTTTTACGTTGTGCTGACCCTCGTTCTTTAAATGACGCTATCCCGAGGAAAACACCTAAAGGCGAGCCGTAATGGCCTCATCTTTGACAGGTTCCCCCGGTTTTTTTTTCGGGGTTTTCTTTTTTTCACGTTGTGCTGACCCTCGTTATTTAAATGACGCTATCCCGAGGAGGACACCAAACGCAAGCTGTAATGGCCTCCTCTTCGACAGGCTCCTCTGGTTTTTTTTCCAGATTTTTTTTACGTTGTGCTGACCCTCGTTCTTTAAATGACGCTATCTTGAGGAGGACACCTAAAGGCGAGCCGTAATGGCCTCATCTTCGACAGGCTCCTCAGTTTTTTTTTTTACGTTGTGCTGACCCTCGTTCTTTAAATGACGCTATCCTGAGGAGGTCACATTAAGGCAAGCCGTAATGGCCTCATCTTCGGCAGGCTCCTCCGTTTCTTCTTTTTTCATGTTTTTTTCTTCCTTTTTTTTATTACGTTGTGCAGACCCTCCGTTCTTTAAATGACGCTATCCCGAGGAGGACACCTAAACGCAAGCCGTAATGGCCTCATCTTCGACAGGCTCCTCCGGTTTCTTTTTTCCAGATTTTTTTTTACGTTGTGCTGACCCTCGTTCTTTAAATGATGCTATCCCGAGGAGGACACCTAAAGGCGAGCCGTAATGGCCTTATCTTTGGCAGGTTCCTGCGTTTTTTTTCCTTTTTTTTGCGTTGTGCTGACCCTCGTTCTTTAAATGACGCTATCCCGAGGAGGACACCTAAACGCAAACCGTAATGACCTCATCTTCGGCATGCTCCTCCAGTTTTTTTTTGTCAAATTTTTTTTACGTTGTGCTGACCCTCGTTCTTTAAATGATGCTATCCCGAAGAGGACACCTAAAGGCGAGCCGTAATGGCCTCATCTTCGACAGGATCCTCAGGTTTTTTTTTACGTTGTGCTGACCCTCGTTCTTTAAATGACGCTATCTCGAGGAGGAGACCTAAACGCGAGCCATAATGGCCTCATCTTCGACAGGCTCCTCCGGTTTTTTTTTTTTTTTTTACGTTGTGCTGACCCTCATTCCTTAAATGACGCTATCCCGAGGAAAACAGCTAAAGGCGAGCCGTAATGGCCTCATCTTTGACAGGTTCTCCCGGGTTTTTTTTTCCGGGGTTTTTGTTTTTTTTTACGTTGTGCTGACCCTCGTTATTTAAATGACGCTATCCCGAGGAGGACACCTAAACGCAAGCCATAATGGCCTCATCTTCGATAGGCTCCTCCGGTTTATTTTTCCTGATTTTTTTTTTTACTTTGTGCTGACCCTTGTTCTTTAAATGATGCTATCCCGAGGAGGACACCTAAAGGCGAGCCGTAATGGCCTCATCTTTGGCAGGTTCCTCCGATTTTTTTCCTTTTTTTTTTTTGCGTTGTGCTGACCCTCTTTCTTTAAATGACGCTATCTCGAGGAGGACACCTAAATGCAAGCCGTAATGGCCTCATCTTCGGCAGGCTCCTCCGTTTTTTTTCGGATTTTTTTTTACGTTGTGCTGACCCTCGTTCTTTAAATGATGTTATCCCGAGGAGGACACCTTAAGGCGAGCCGTAATGGCCTCATCTTCGACAGGATCCTCATGTTTTTTTTTACGTTGTGCTAACCCTCGTTATTTAAATGACGATATCCCGAGGACGACACCTAAACGCAAGCCGTAATGGCCTCCTCTTCGACAGGCTCCTCTGGTTTTTTTTTTCCAGATTTTTTTTTACGTTTTGCTGACCCTCGTTCTTTAAATAATGCTATCCCGACGAGGACACCTAAAGGTGAGCCGTAATGGCGTCATATTCGACAGGCTCCTCAAGTTTTTTTTTTTTTTTTACGTTGTGCTGACACTCGTTCTTTAAATGACGCTATCCTGAGAAGGTCACCTTAAGGCGAGCCGTAATGGCCTCATCTTCGGCAGGCTCCTCCGTTTCTTCTTTTTTCAAGTCTTTTTCTTCCTTTTTTTTATTACGTTGTGCTGACCCTTGTTCTTTAAATGACGCTATCCCGAGGAAGACACCTAAAGGCGAGCCGTAATGGTCTCATCTTTGACAGGTTCCCTCGTGTTATTTTTCCGTTTTTTTTTATACGTTGTGCTGACCCTCGTTCTTTAAATGACGATATCCCGAGTAGGACACCTAAACGTAAGCCGTAATGGCCTCATCTTCGACAGGCTCCTCTGGTTTTTTTTTCCAGATTTTTTTTTACGTTGTGCTGACCCTAGTTCTTTAAATGATGCTATCCCGAGGAGGACACCTAAAGGCGAGCCGTAATGGCCACCTCTTTGGCAGGTTCCTCCGGTTTTTTTTTCCTTTTTTTTTGCGTTGTGCTGACCCTCGTTCTTTAAATGACGCTATCCCGAGGTTGACACCTAAATGCGAGCCGTAATGGCCTCATCTTCGGCAGGCTCCTCCGGTTTTTTTTTTTTACGTTGTGCTGACCCTCGTTCTTTAAATGACGCTATCCTAAGGAGGTCACCGTAAGGCGAGCCGTAATGGCCTCATCTTCGGCAGGCTCCTCCGTTTCGTCTTTTTTCAAGTTTTTTTCTTCCTTTATTTTATTACGTTGTGCTGACCCTCATTCTTTTAATGACGCTATCCCGAGGAGGACACCTAAACGCAAGCCGTAATGGCCTCATCTTCAACAGCTCCTCCGGTTTTTTTAATTTTTTATTTTTTTTATGTTGTCCTGACCCTCATTCTTTAAATGACGCTATCCCGAGGAGGACACCTAAACGCAAGGCGTAATGGCCTCATCTTCGAAATGCTCCTCCGGTTTTTTTTTCTGGATTTTTTTTTACGTTGTGCTGACCCTCGTTCTTTGAATGATGCTATCCCGAGGAGGACACCTAAAGGCGAGTCTTAATGGCCTCATCTTCGACAGGCTCCTCAGGTTTTTTTTTTACATTGTGCTCACCCTCGTTCTTTAAATGACACTAGCTCGAGGAGGAGACCTAAACGCGAGCCCTAATAAGCTCATCTTCGGCAGGCTCCTCCCTTTTTTTTTTTTTTTTTTTTTTTTTTTTTTTTTTACGTTGTGCTGACCCTCTTCTTTAAATGACGCTATCCTGAGGAGGTCACCTTAAGGCGAGCCGTAATGGCCTCATCTTTGGCAGGCTCCTCCATTTTTTTTTTCAAGTTTTTTTCTTCCTTTTTTTTATTACTTTGTGCTGACCCTCGTTCTTTAAATGACGCTATCCCGAGGAAGACACCTAAAGGGGAGCCCTAATGGCCTCATCTTTGACAGGTACCCCCGGGTTTTTTTTTTCGGTTTTTTTTTTTGTTTTACGTTGTGCTGACCCTCATTCTTTAAATGACGCTATCCCAAGGAGGACACCTAAACGCAAGCCGTAATGGCCTCATCTTCGATAGGCTCCTCCGGTTTTTTTTTCCTGATTTTTTTTACTTTGTGCTGACCCTTGTTCTTTAAATGATGCTATCCCGAGGAGGACACCTAAATGCAAGCCATAATGGCCTCATCTTCGGCAGGCTCCTCCGTTCTTTTTTTTTTCGGATTTTTTTTACGTTGTGCTGATCCTCGTTATTTAAATGACGCTATCCCGAGGAGGACACCTAAACGCAAGCCGTAATGGCCTCCTCTTCGACAGGCTCCTCAGGTTTTTTTTTTTACATTGTGCTCACCCTCGTTCTTTAAATGACACTAGCTCGAGGAGGAGACCTAAACGCGAGCCCTAATAAGCTCATCTTCGGCAGGCTCCTCCGGTTTTTTTTTTTTTTTTTTTTTTTACGTTGTGCTGACCCTCGTTCTTTAAATGAGGCTATCCTGAGGAGGTCACCTTAAGGCGAGCCGTAATGGCCTCATCTTCGGCAGGCTCCTCCGTTTCTTCTTTTTTCAAGTTTTTTTCTTCCTTTTTTTATTACGTTGTGCTGACCCTCGTTCTTTAAATGACGCTATCCCGAGGAAGACACCTAAAGGCGAGCCGTAATGGCATCATCTTTGACAGGTTCCCCCAGGTTTTTTTTATACGTTGTGTTGACCCTCGTTCTTTAAATGACAATATCCCGAGGAGGACACCTAAACGTAAGCCATAATGGCCTCATCTTCGACAGGCTCCTCTGGTTTTTTTTTCCAGATCTTTTTTTACGTTGTGCTGACCCTAGTTCTTTAAATGATGCTATCCCGAGGAGGACACCTAAAGGCGAGCCGTAATGGCCTCATCTTTGGCAGGTTCCTCCGTTTTTTTTTTCCTTTTTTTTTTGCGTTGTGCTGACGCTCGTTCTTTAAATGACGCTATCCCGAGGTGGACACCTAAACGCAAGTCGTAATGGTCTCATCTTCGGCAGGCTCCTCCGTTTCTTCTTTTTTCAAGTTTTTTTCTTCCTTTTTTTTATTACGTTGTGCTGACCCTCGTTCTTTAAATGACGCTATCCCGAGGAAGACACCTAAAGGCGAGCCGTAATGGCCTCATCTTTGACAGGTTCCCCCGGGTTTTATTTTCCAGTTTTTTTTTACGTTGTGCTGATCCTCGTTCTTTTAATGACGCTATCCCGAGGAGGACACCTAAACGCAAGCCGTAATGGCCTCATCTTCAACAGCTCCTCCGGTTTTTTTTCTAGATTTTTTTTTACGTTGTGCTGACCCTCGTTTTTTAAATGATGCTATCCTGAGGAGGACACCTAAAGGCGAGCCGTAATGGCCTCATCTTCGACAGGCTCCTCTGGTTTTTTTAATTTTTTATTTTTTTTACGTTGTCCTGACCCTCGTTCTTTAAATGACGCTATCCCAAGGAAGACACCTAATGATGGATATTTTTGTGGAAAAACGAATTTCTCCAAAACACCCAAAACTAACCGGCAAGTGCACCGGGTCGCATCAAGTAATAAAACTCACGTGAGTGAGGTCGATCCCACAGGGATTGATGGATCAAGCAACTTTAATGGGTGATTAGTTTAGTCAAGCTAACATTTAAGTGAGATTGGGTGAAACTTAAAGCAACAGAATGTAAATGACAAGGAATTATAAAGTGCAGAAAGTAAATTGTATTGAAACTTAAAGAGCAAGAAAGTAAAAGAGCTGAAACTTAAATTGCAAGAAAAGTAAATTGCATGAAAAGTAAAGGGGGGCTGGGTGTTAGAAATTAAAGAAAGCAATGGATCCAAGGCAAGAAATGTAAATTCAGATTTGCAGCAAGCTCAAAGTTAAAGTGTAGAATGTAAATATGCAGGAAATGTAAATTGGAAGCAATGTAGTAGAAAGTAAAAATTGCAGAGAAGGAAATTGTAGCAGTAAAGTAAATCAGTAAGAAAATTTAAATCAATTGTGAAATCTAGAAAGACAAGTGAAGATCTCAGGGGCTCGATGAGACTAGAAAACAAGTCTAGATCTCAAGTCCTTCCTTGATCCAATAAAGAACAATTTGCAGAAGAAATAGAGATGAAAGCAGTAAACAGAGTGTTGATTCAAATCCTTAATTCACTGAAATTTTGTAGAAGAAGAAAACAGAGAGAATTCTCAAGGTGAGATTGAAACAGAATTTCTTCAATTCTCAACCCAAGATTCAAAACAAAAAGGAAAACTAAAGAGAGAGAGTTCTGTATTCCTAATGCTCCCTAGTGGAGCTCGCCTCCCCTAATAAAATGAAATAGATGCCTATTTATAGGCATTTTTACAAAATGAAAATGAAATTCAAAACAAATTACAATTAAAATGAAATTTCTATTCTAACTATCTCTTGTGCCTTTGAGTGGTGTCAATTGGGCCCTTGCTCTTGGTGGAATTGGGTTGACAAAAGCCTCTGTTGATTGCTCTTGGAGTTGGAGAGAAACCCATTGTGAACCGGGCCATGAATCATAAAAGTTTGAGTAAAAGTTTGAGGCAAACTTTTACTCAAACTTTTTATACCAGCTGCCCTTATTTACTGCTACCAACGTTTGGGCTAAAGTTTGAGGTCAAACTTTTAGCCAAACATTGGGCCTTCTTGCATGCATGTTGGGGTACTACTTTGTCTGCTTGTCAACATTGCAAATTTCATGCCCACTATAGACTATTATATATGGTTAAAAAGCTCTGAATGTCATCTTTCTAACCCAATTGGAATCACCTCAATTGGACATCTACAACTCAAGTTATGCTCATTTGAAGAGGACAAGGTCGCTGGCCTTGGTGTGCAGCGTTTGAGGTAAAGTTTGCCTCAAACGTGGTCGAAAATGCCAGTTCTGGAGGCTCAAACGTATTGTTCACCCCATACTATTATAAATTGTTGGAAAGCCCTGAATGTCTTCTTTCTAATGCCTTTGGAAGCACATCATTTGGAGCTCTACAGCTCGAGTTATACTCCGTCGAAGGTGCAGAGGTCAGTTGGCCTCACTGCAGGTTGCCACCATGTTCATTTATGCTCATTGCGGGGCAGTTTTCTCCCTCAATTTTAGTGTCCACCATGCAGTGCCATATATGCTTGGAAAGCTCTCGATTCCTACTTTCCATTGCTTTTTGAATCACCTCATTTGGAGCTCTGTAGCTCAAGTTATTCTTGTTGGAAGTATACCCCTTGTATGCCTTGTGGCGCCAACGTTTGCCAAAAAGCTTGAGGCAAACGTTGGCGCAAGCTTTTTCTCCCCTGGGTGTTGGTGTGGCGCCAACGTTTGCCAAAAAGTTTGAGGCAAACGTTGGCGCAAGCTTTTCTCCATCCAGGGTGTTTTCAAGCTCCTCCAAAAGTTTGAGCTAAAGTTTGAGGCAAACTTTAGCTCAAGCTTTTTGTCCTCTCTTGCTCTTTGTTTTGAGCCACGCTTTTCTTCCTTTGGGCCACGCTTCTCTTCCTTGATTTGGTCATGGGTCACGCTTTTAGAAGCGTGGCCTAAGCCTCCAAAGTGTGCTCCAACTTCAAAGTGTGCCCAAAATTCCTCTTTTCTTCTTTTTAGCTTATTTTGTGCTCTTTTTGCTTCTTTTTCTTCTTATCTCCTACAAAGTTTATCAAATCAAAAGATCAAAGAAATATACCATTTAAGCACCAAAGAATGCAATATTTAAGCACTAATCATAAATTTCTTGTATGAAAAAGCATAGAAAAACATGACATGGTGACATGTCATCACCTAAACGCAAGCCGCAATGGCCTCATCTTCGAAAGGCTCCTCCGGTTTTTTTTTCCGGATTTTTTTTTTACGTTGTGCTGACCCTCGTTCTTTCAATGATGCTATCCCGAGGAGGACACCTAAAGGCGAGTCGTAATGGCCTCATCTTCGACAGGCTCTTCAGGTTTTTTTTTTACATTGTGCTGACCCTCGTTCTTTAAATGACACTAGCTCGAGTAGGAGACCTAAACGCGAGCCGTAATAGGCTCATCTTCGGCAGCCTCCTCTGTTTTTTTTTTTTTTTTTTTTTTTTTTTTTTTTTTTACGTTGTGCTGACCCTCTTCTTTAAATGACGCTATCCTGAGGATGTCACCTTAAGGCGAGCCATAATAGCCTCATCTTTGGCAGGCTCCTCCGTTTTTTTTTTTCAAGTTTTTTTCTTCCTTTTTTTTTTTATTACTTTGTGCTGACTCTCGTTCTTTAAATGACGCTATCCCGAGGAAGACACCTAAAGGCGAGCCCTAATGGCCTCATCTTTGACAGGTTCCCCCGGGTTTTTTTTTTCGGTTTTTTTTTGTTTTACGTTGTGCTGACCCTCATTCTTTAAATGACGCTATCCCAAGGAGGACACCTAAACGTAAGCCGTAATGGCCTCATCTTCGACTGGCTCCTCTGGTTTTTTTTTCAAGATTTTTTTTTACGTTGTGCTGACCCTAGTTCTTTAAATAATGCTATCCCGAGGAGGACACCTAAAGGCGAGCCGTAATGGCCTCATCTTTGGCAGGTTCCTCCGATTTTTTTTCCATTTTTTTTTGCGTTGTGCTGACCCTCGTTCTTTAAATGACGCTAACCCGAGGTGGACAACTAAACGCAAGCCGTAATGGCCTCATCTTTGGCAGGTTCCTCCGGTTTTTTTTTACGTTGTGCTGGCCCTCGTTCTTTAAATGACGCTATCCTAAGGAGGTCACCTTAAGTCGAGCCGTAATGGCCTCATCTTCGGCAGGCTCCCCCGTTTCTTCTTTTTTCAAGTTTTTTTCTTCCTTTTTCTTATTACATTGTGCTGACCCTCGTTCTTTAAATGACGCTATCCCGAGGAAGACACCTAAAGGCGAGCCGTAATGGCCTCATCTTTGACAGGTTCCCCCGGGTTTTATTTTCCGGTTTTTTTTTTACGTTGTGCTGACCCTCGTTCTTTAAATAACGCTATCCCGAGGAGGACACCTAAACGCAAGCCGTAACGGCCTCATCTTCAACAGCTCCTCGGGTTTTTTTTCTAGATTTTTTTTACGTTGTGCTGACCCTCGTTCTTTAAATGATGCTATCCTGAGGAGGACACCTAAAGGCGAGCCGTAATGGCCTCATCTTCGACAGGCTCCTCCAGATTTTTTAATTTTTTATTTTTTTACGTTGTCCTGACTCTCGTTCTTTAAATGACGCTATCCCGAGGAGGACATCTAAACGCAAGCCGTAATGGCCTCATCTTCGAAAGGCTCCTCCGGTTTTTTTTTTCCGGATTTTTTTTTACGTTGTGCTGACCCTCGTTCTTTAAATGATGCTATCCCGAGGAGGACACCTAAAGGCGAGTCGTAATGGCCTCATCTTCGACAGGCTCCTCAGGTTTTTTTTTTTTTTTACATTGTGCTGACCCTCGTTCTTTAAATGACACTAGCTCGAGGAGGATACCTAAACGCGAGCCGTAATAGGCTCATCTTCGGCAGGATCCTCTAGTTTTTTTTTTTTTTTTTACGTTGTGCTGACCCTCTTCTTTAAATGACGCTATCCTGAGGAGGTCACCTTAAGGCGAGCCGTAATGGCCTCATCTTTGGCAGGCTCCTCCGTTTTTTTTTTCAAGTTTTTTTCTTCCTTTTTTTATTTCTTTGTGCTGACCCTCGTTCTTTAAATAACGCTATCCCGAGGAAGACACCTAAAGGCGAGCCCTAATGGCCTCATCTTTGACAGGTTCCCCCGGGTTTTTTTTTTCGGTTTTTTCTTTGTCTTATGTTGTGCTGACCCTCATTCTTTAAATGACGCTATCCCAAGGAGGACACCTAAACGCAAGCCGTAATGGCCTCATCTTCGATAGGCTCCTCCGGTTTTTTTTTTTCCCAGATTTTTTTTACGTTGTGCTGACCTTCGTTCTTTAAGTGATGCTATCCCGAGGAGGACACCTAAAGGCGAGCCGTAATGGCCTCATCTTCGACAGGCTCCTTCGGGTTTTTTTTTTTTTTTTTACGTTGTGCTGACCCTCGTTCTTTAAATGACGTTATCCCGAGGAAGACACCTAAAGGCGCTCGTAATGGCCTCATCTTTGACAGGTTCCACCGGGTTTTTTTCCGATTTTTTTTATACGTTGTGCTGACCCTCGTTCTTTATATGACGCTATCCCGAGGAGGACACCTAAACGCAAGCCGTAATGGCCTCATATTCAACAGGCTCCTCCGGTTTTTTTTTCCAGATTTTTTTTACGTTGTGCTGACCCTCGTTCTTTAAATGATGCTATCTCGAGGAGGACACCTAAATGCGAGCCGTAATGGCCTCATCTTTGGCAGGTTCCTCCGGTTTTTTTTCCTTTTTTTTTGCGTTGTGTTGACCCTCGTTCTTTAAATGACGCTATCCCGAGGTGGATACCTAAACGCAAGCCGTAATGGCCTCATCTTCGTAAGGCTCCTCCAGTTTTTTTTTTTTTTTTACGTTGTGCTGACCCTCGTTCTTTAAGTGACGCTATTCCGAGGAGGACTCTTAAACGCAAGCCGTAATGGCCTCATCTTCAACAGGCTCCTCCGGTTTTTTTTTTACAGATTTTTTTTACGTTGTGCTGACCCTCGTTCTTTAAATTATGCTATCCCGAGGAGGACACCTAAAGGCGGGCCGTAATGGCCTCATCTTCAACAGGCTCCTCCGGTTTGTTTTGTTTTTTTTTTACGTTGTGCTGACCCTCGTTCTTTAAATGACGCTATCTCGAGGAGGACACCTAAACGCAAGCTGTAATGGCCTCATCTTCAAAAGGCTCCTACGGTTTTTTTTTCCGGATTTTTCTTTGCGTTGTGCTGACCGTCGTTCTTTAAATGATGCTATCCCGAGGAGGACACCTAAAGGCGAGTCGTAATGGCCTCATCTTCGACAGGCTCCTCAGGGTTTTTTTTTTTTTACGTTGTGCTGACCCTCGTTCTTTAAATGGCACTATTCTGAGGAGGTCACCTTAAGGCGAGCCGTAATGGCCTCATCTTTGGCAGGCTCCTCCGTTTTTTTTTTTTCAAGTTTTTTTCTTCCTTTTTTTTTATTTCTTTGTGCTGACCCTCGTTCTTTAAATAACGCTATCCCGAGGAAGACCCCTAAAGGCGAGCCCTAATGGCCTCATCTTTGACAGGTTCCCCCGGGTTTTTTTTTTCGGTTTTTTTTTTGTCTTATGTTGTGCTGACCCTCATTCTTTAAATGACGCTATCCCAAGGAGGACACCTAAACGCAAGCCGTAATGGCCTCATCTTCGATAGGCTCCTCCGGTTTTTTTTTTCCCAGATTTTTTTTACGTTGTGCTGACCTTCGTTCTTTAAATGATGCTATCCCGAGGAGGACACCTAAAGGCTAGCCGTAATGGCCTCATCTTCGACAGGCTCCTTCGGGTTTTTTTTTTACGTTGTGCTGACCCTCGTTCTTTAAATGACGTTATCCCGAGGAAGACACCTAAAGGCGCTCGTAATGGCTTCATCTTTGACAGGTTCCACCGGGTTTTTTTCCGATTTTTTTATACGTTGTGCTGACCCTCGTTCTTTATATGACGCTATCCCGAGGAGGACACCTAAACGCAAGCCGTAATGGCCTCATATTCAACAGGCTCCTCCGGTTTTTTTTTCCAAATTTTTTTTACGTTGTGCTGACCTTCGTTCTTTAAATGATGCTATCTCGAGGAGGACACCTAAATGCGAGCCGTAATGGCCTCATTTTTGGCAGGTTCCTCCGTTTTTTTTTCCTATTTTTTTGCGTTGTGTTGACCCTCGTTCTTTAAATGACGCTATCCCGAGGAGGACACCTAAACGCAAGCCGTAATGGCCTCATCTTCGAAAGGCTCCTCCAGTTTTTTTTTTTTTTTTTTTACGTTGTGCTGACCCTCATTCTTTAAATGACGCTATTCCGAGGAGGACACTTAAACGCAAGCCGTAATGGCCTCATCTTCAACAGGCTCCTCCGGTTTTTTTTTTTTTACAGATTTTTTTTACGTTGTGCTGACCCTCGTTCTTTAAATTATGCTATCCCGAGGAGGACACCTAAAGGCGGGCCGTAATGGCCTCATCTTCAACAGGCTCCTCTGCTTTTTTTTGTTTTTTTTTACGTTGTGCTGACCCTCATTCTTTAAATGACGCTATCTCGAGGAGGACACCTAAACGCAAGCTGTAATGGCCTCATCTTCAAAAGGCTCCTACGGTTTTTTTTTTCCGGATTTTTCTTTGCGTTGTGCTGATCGTCGTTCTTTAAATGATGCTATCCCGAGGAGGACACCTAAAGGCGAGTCGTAATGGCCTCATCTTCGACAGGCTCCTCAGGTTTTTTTTTTTTTTACGTTGTGCTGACCCTCGTTCTTTAAATGACACTAGCTCGAGGAGGAGACCTAAACGCGAACCGTAATAGGCTCATCTTCGGCAGGCTCCTCCGGTTTTTTTTTTTTTTGTGTTGAGCTGACCCTCTTCTTTAAATGACGCTATCCTGAGGAGGTCACCTTAAGGCGAGCCGTAATGGCCTCATCTTTGGCAGGCTCCTCCGTTTTTTTTTCAAGTTTTTTTCTTCCTTTATTTTATTACTTTGTGCTGACCCTCATTCTTTAGATGACGCTATCCCGAGGAAGACACCTCTAGGCGAGCCCTAATGGCCTCATCTTTGACAGGTTCCCCCGGGTTTTTTTTTCGGTTTTTTTTTCTTTTACGTTGTGCTGACCCTCATTCTTTAAATGATGCTATCCCAAGGAGGACACCTAAACGCAAGCCGTAATGGCCTCGTCTTCAATAGGCACCTCCGGTTTTTTTTTCCCAGATTTTTTTCTACATTGTGCTGACCCTCGTTCTTTAAATGATGCTATCCCGAGGACGACACCTAAAGGCGAGCCGTAATGGCCTCATCTTCGACAGACTCGTTCGGTTTTTTTTGTTTTTTTTTACGTTGTGCTGACCCTCGTTCTTTAAATGACGCTATCCCGAGGAAGACACCTAAAGGCGAGCCATAATGTCCTCATCTTTGACAGGTTCCCCCGGGTTTTTTTTTCGGTTTTTTTATACGTTGTGCTGACCCTCGTTCTTTAAATGACGCTATCCCGAGGAGGACACCTAAACGCAAGCCGTAATGGCCTCATCTTTAACTGGCTCCTCCGGTTTTTTTTTTTCCAGATTTTTTTTACGTTTTGCTGACCCTCGTTCTTTAAATGATGCTATCTCGAGGAGGACACCTAAAGGCGAGCCGGAATGGCATCATCTTTGGCAGGTTCCTCCAGTTTTTTTTCCTTTTTTTTTGCGTTGTGCTGACCCTCGTTCTTTAAATGATGCTATCCCGGGGAGGACACCTAAATGCAAGCCGTAGTGGCCTCATCTTCGGAAAGCTCCTCCAGTTTTTTTTTTTTTTTTTACGTTGTGCTGTCCCTTGTTCTTTAAATGACGCTATCCTGAGGAGGACACCTAAACGCAAGCCGTAATGGCCTCATCTTCGAAAGGCTCCTCCGGTTTTTTTTTTCCGGATTTTTTTTTTACGTTGTGCTGACCGTCGTTCTTTAAATGATGCTATCCCGAGGAGGACACCTAAAGGCGAGTCGTAATGGCCTCATCTTCGACAAGCTCCTCAGGTTTTTTTTTTTTTACGTTGTGCTGACCCTCGTTCTTTAAATGACACTAGCTCAAGGAGGAGACCTAAACGCGAGCCGTAATAGGCTCATCTTCGGCAGGCTGCTCCATTTTTTTTTTTCAAGTTTTTTCTTCCTTTTTTTTATTACTTTGTGTTGACCCTCGTTCTTTAGATGACGCTAACCCGAGGAAGACACCTATAGGCGAGCCCTAATGGCCTCATCTTTGACAGGTTCACCCGGGTTTTTTTTTCGGTTTTTTTTTTGTTTTACGTTGTGCTGACCCTCATTCTTTAAATGACGCTATCCCAAGGAGGACACCTAAACGCAAGCCGTAATGGCCTCATCTTCGACAGGCTCCTCCGATTTTTTTTTCCCAGATTTTTTTTACATTGTGCTGACCCTCGTTCTTTAAATGATGCTCTCCCGAGGAGGACACCTAAAGGCGAACCGTAATGGCCTCATCTTCGACAGGCTCCTTCGTTTTTTTTCTTTACGTTGTGCTGACCCTCGTTCTTTAAATGACGCTATCCCGAGGAAGACACCTAAAGGCGAGCCATAATGGCCTCATCTTTGACAGGTTCCCCCGATTTTTTTTTCCATATTTTTTTTACGTTGTGCTGACCCTCGTTCTTTAAATGATGCTATTCCGAGGAGGACACCAAAACGCGAGCCGTAATGGGCTCATCTTCGGCAGGCTCCTCCGGTTTTTTTTTTTTTTTTACGTTGTGCTGACCCTCGCTCTTTAAATGATGCTATCCTAAGGAGGTCACCTAAAGGCGAGCCGTAATAGCCTCATCTTCGGCAGGCTCCTCCGTTTTTTCTTTTTTCAAGTTTTTTTCTTCCTTTTTTTTATTACGTTGTGCTGACCCTTGTTCTTTAAATGATGCTACCCCGAGGAAGACACCTAAAGGCGAGCCGTAATGGCCTCATCTTTGACAGGTTCCCCGGGTTTTTTTTTACGGTTTTTTTTTTTGACGTTGTGCTGACACTCGTTCTTTAAATGACGCTATCCCGAGGAGGACACCTAAACGCAAGCCGTAATGGCCTCATCTTCGACAGGCTACTCCAGTTTTTTTTTCCATATTTTTTTTTACGTTGTGCTGACCCTCGTTCTTTAAATGATGCAATCCCGAGGATGACACCTAAAGGCGAGCCGTAATGTCCTCATCTTCGACAGGCTCCTCCGATTTTTTTTGTTTTTTTTTACGTTGTACTGACCCTCGTTCTTTAAATGACGCTATCCCGAGGAGGACACCTAAACGCAAGCCATAATGGCCTAATCTTTGAAAGGCTCCTCCGGTTTTTTTTTCTGAATATTTTTTACGTTGTGCTGACCCTCGTTCTTTAAATGATGCTATCCCGAGGAGGACACCTAAAGGCGAGCCGTAATGGCCTCATCTTCGACAGGCTTCTCAAGTTTTTTTTTTATTTTTTTTTACGTTGTGCTGACCCTCGTTCTTTAAATGACGCTATCCCGAGGAAGACACCTAAAGGCGAGCCGTAATGGCCTCATCTTTGACAGGTTCCCCCGGGTTTTTTTTTTCGGGTTTTTATTTTTTTTTTACGTTGTGCTGACCCTCGTTCTTTAAATGACGCTATCCCGAGGAGGACACCTAAATGCAAGCCGTAATGGCTTCATCTTCGACAGGCTCCTCTGGTTTTTTTTCCATATTTTTTTTACGTTGTGCTGACCCTCGTTCTTTAAATGATGCTATCTCGAAGAGGACACCTAAAGGCGAGCCGTAATGGCCTCATCTTCGACAGGCTCCTCCGGTTTTTTTGTTTTTTTTTTTTACGTTGTGCTGACCCTCGTTCTTTAAATGACGCTATCCCGAGGAGGACACCTAAACGCAAGCCGTAATGGCCTCATCTTCGACAGGCTCCTCCGGTTTTTTTTCCAGATTTTTTTTTACGTTGTGCTGACCCTCGTTCTTTAAATGATGCTATCTCGAGGAGGACACCTAAAGGCGAGCCGTAATGGCCTCATCTTTGGCAGGTTCCTCCGATTTTTTTTCCTTTTTTTTTTGCGTTGTGCTGACTTTCGTTCTTTAAATGACGCTATCCCGAGGAGGATACCTAAACGCAAGCCCTAATGGCCTCATCTTCGGAAGGTTCCTAAAGTTTTTTTTTTTTTACGTTGTGATGACCCTCATTCTTTAAATGACGCTATCCCGAGGAGGACACCTAAACGCAAGCCGTAATGGCCTCATCTTCAACAGGCTCCTCCGGTTTTTTTTTTTTTACAGATTTTTTTTACGTTGTGCTGACCTCGTTCTTTAAATGATGCTATCCCGAGGAGGACACCTAAAGGCGAGCCGTAATGGCCTCATCTTTGGCAGGCTCCTCCGTTTTTTTTTTCAAGTTTTTTCTTCCTTTTTTTTATTACGTTGTGCTGACCCTCGTTCTTTAAATGACGCTATACCGAGGAAGACACCTAAAGGCGAGCCCTAATGGCCTTATCTTTGATAGGTTCCCCCGGGTTTTTTTTTTCGGTTTTTTTTGTTTTACGTTGTGCTGACCCTCATTCTTTAAATGACGCTATCCCAAGGAGGACACCTAAACGCAAACCGTAATGGCCTCAACTTCGACAGGCTCCTCCGGTTTTTTGTTCACAGATTTTTTTTTACGTTGTTCTGACCCTCGTTCTTTAAATGATGCTATCCCGAGGAGGACACCTAAAGGCGAGCCGTAATGGCCTCATCTTTGACAGGCTCCTCCGGTTTTTTTTTTGTTTTTTTTTTTTTACGTTGTGCTGACTCTCGTTCTTTAAATGACGCTATCCCGAGGAAGACACCTAAAGGCGAGCCGTAATGGCCTTATCTTCAGAAGGTTCCTAATGTTTTTTTTTTTACGTTGTGCTGACCCTCATTCTTTAAATGACGCTATCCCGAGGAGGACACCTAAACCCAAGCCGTAATGGCCTCATCTTCAACAGGCTCCTCCAGTTTTTTTTTACAGATTTTTTTTTACGTTGTGCTGACCCTCGTTCTTTAAATGATGCTATCCTGAAGAGGACACCTAAAGGCGGGCCGTAATGGCCTCATCTTCGACAGGCTCCTCCGTTTTTTTTTTTTTTACGATGTGCTGACCCTCGTTCTTTAAATGACGCTATCCCGAGGAGGACACCTAAACGCAAGCCGTAATGGCCTCATCTTCGAAAGTCTCCTCCGTTTTTTTTTTCGGATTTTTTTTTACGTTGTGCTGACCCTCGTTCATTAAATGATGCTATCCCGAGGAGGACAGCTAAAGGCGAGCCATAATGGCCTCATCTTCGGCAGGCTTCTGCGTTTTTTTTTTCAAGATTTTTTCTTCCTTTTTTTTATTACGTTGTGCTGACCCTCGTTTTTTAAATGACGCTATCCCGAGGAAGACACCTAAAGGCGAGCCTTAATAGCCTCATCTTTGATAGGTTCCCTCGGGTTTTTTCAGTTTTTTTTTGTTTTAGTTTGTGCTGACCCTCGTTCTTTAAATGACGCTATCCCGAGGAGGACAACTAAACGCAAGCCGTAATAGCCTCATCTTCGGAAGGCTCCTCCCGTTTTTTTTTTTTTTTACGTTGTGCTGACCCTCGTTTTTTAAATGACGCTATCCCGAGGAGGACACCTAAACGCAAGCCGTAATGGCCTCATCTTCAACAGGCTCCTCCGGTTTTTTTTCCAGATTTTTTTTTACGTTGTGCTAACCGTCGTTCTTTAAATGATGCTATCCCGAGGAGGACACCTAAAGGCGAGCCGTAATGGCCTCATCTTCGACAGGCTCCTCCGATTTTTTTTGTTTTTTTTTACGTTGTGCTGATCCTCATTCTTTAAATGATGCTATCCCGAGGAGGATAGCTAAAGGCGAGCCGTAATGGCCTCATCTTCGACAGGCTCCTCAGGTTTTTTTTTTTTTACGTTGTGCTGACCCTCGTTCTATAAATGACACTATCTCGAGGAGGAGACCTAAACGCGAGCCGTAATGGCCTCATCTTCGGCTGGCTCCTCTGGTTTTTTTTTTTTTTTACATTGTGCTGTCCCTCGTTCTTTAAATGACGCTATCCCGAGGAAGATACCTAAAGGTGAGCCGTAATGTCCTCATCTTTGACAGGTTCCCCCGGGTTTTTATTTTCGGGTTTCTATTTTTTATTTTTTACGTTGTGCTGACCCTCGTTTTTTAAATGACACTAGCTCGAGGAGGAGACCTAAACGCGAGCCGTAATAGGCTCTTCTTGGGCATGCTCCTCCGTTTTTTTTTTTACATTGTGCTGACCCTCTTCTTTAAATGACGCTATCCCGAGAAGGACACCTAAACGCAAGCCGTAATGGCCTCATCTTCGAAAGGCTCCTCCGGTTTTTTTTTTTTCGGATTTTTTTTACGTTGTGCTGACCCTCGTTCTTTAAATGATGCTATCCCAAGGAGGACAGCTAAAGGCGAGCCGTAATGGCCTCATCTTTGGCAGGCTCCTCCGTTTTTTTTTCAAGTTTTTTTCTTCCTTTTTTTCATTACGTTGTGCTGACCCTCGTTCTTTAAATGATGCTATCCCGAGGAAGACACCTAAAGGCGAGCCCTAATGGCCTCATCTTTGACAGGTTCCCCCGGGTTTTTTTTTCAATTTTTTTTTCTTTTACGTTCTGCTGACCCTCGTTCTTTAAATGACGCTATCTCGAGGAGGAGACCTAAACGCGAGCCGTAATGGCCTCATCTTCGGCAGGCTCCTCCGGTTTTTTTTTTTTTACATTGTGCTGACCCTTGTTCTTTAAATGACGCCATCCCGAGGAAGACACCTAAAGGCGAGCCGTAATGGCCTCATCTTTGACAGGTATCCCTGGGTTTTTTTTTCTGGGTTTTTATTTTTTTTTACGTTGTGTTGACCCTCGTTCTTTAAATGACGCTATCCCGAGGAGGACACCTAAACGCAAGCCGTAATGAACTCATCTTCGACAGGCTCCTCCGATTTTTTTTTTCCAGATTTTTTTTTACGTTGTGCTAACCCTCATTCTTTAAATGATGCTATCCCGAGGAGGACACCTAAAGGCGAGCCGTAATGGCCTCATCTTCTTTAGGCACCTCCGGTTTTTTTGTTTTTTTTTTTAAGTTGTGCTGACCCTCGTTCTTTAAATGACGCTATCCCGAGGAGGACACCAAAATGCAAGCCGTAATGCCCTCATCTTCAAAAGGCTCCTCCGGTTTTTTTTTTTTACGATGTGCTGACCCTCGTTCTTTAAATGACGCTATCCCGAGGAGGACACCTAAACGCAAGCCGTAATGGCCTCATCTTCGAAAGGCTCCTCTGGTTTTTTTTTTTCGGATTTTTTTTTACGTTGTGCTGACCCTCGTTCTCTAAATGATGCTATCCCGAGGAGGACAGCTAAAGGTGAGCCGTAATGGCCTCATCTTTGGCAGGCTTCTGCGTTTTTTTTTTCAAGATTTTTTCTTCCTTTTTTTTATTACGTTGTGCTGACCCTCGTTCTTTAAATGACGCTATCCCGAGGAGGACACCTAAACGCAAGCCGTAATAGCCTCATCTTCGGAAGGCTCCTCCAGTTTTTTTTTTTTTACGTTGTGCTGACCCTCATTCTTTAAATGACGCTATCCCGAGGAGGACACCTAAACGCAAGCCGTAATGGCCTCATCTTCAACAGGCTCCTCCGGTTTTTTTTTCCAGATTTTTTTTACGATGTGCTGACCCTCGTTCTTTAAATGATGCTATCCCGAGGAGGACACCTAAAGGCGAGCCGTAATGGCCTCATCTTCGACAGGCTCCTCCGATTTTTTTTTGTTTTTTTTTTTACGTTGTGCAGACCCTCGTTCTTTAAATGACGCTATCCTGAGGAGGACACCTAAACGCAAACCGTAATGGCCTCATCTTCGAAAAGATCCTATGATTTTTTTTTTCGGATTTTTTTTTACGTTGTGCTGACCCTCATTCTTTAAATGATGCTATCCCGAGGAGGACAGCTAAAGGCGAGCCGTAATGGCCTCATCTTCGACAGGCTCCTCAGGTTTTTTTTTTTTTTTACGTTGTGCTGACCCTCGTTCTATAAATGACACTATCTCGAGGAGGAGACCTAAACGCGAGCCGTAATGGCCTCATCTTTGGCAGGCTCCTCCGTTTTTTTTTTCAAGTTTTTTTCTTCCTTTTTTTCATTACGTTGTGCTGACCCTCGTTCTTTAAATGACGCTATCCCGAGGAAGACACCTAAAGGCGAGCCCTAATGGCCTCATCTTTGACAGGTTCCCCCGGGTTTTTTTTTCAATTTTTTTTTCTTTTACGTTCTGCTGACCCTCGTTCTTTAAATGACGCTATCTCGAGGAGGAGACCTAAACGCGAGCCGTAATGGCCTCATCTTCGGCAGGCTCCTCCGGTTTTTTTTTTTTTTTACATTGTGCTGACCCTTGTTCTTTAAATGACGCCATCCCGAGGAAGACACGTAAAGGCGAGCCGTAATGGCCTCATCTTTGACAGGTATCCCCGGGTTTTTTTTTCTGGGTTTTTATTTTTTTTTACGTTGTGCTGAGCCTCGTTCTTTAAATGACGCTATCCCGAGGAGGACACCTAAACGCAAGCCGTAATGAACTCATCTTCGACAGGCTCCTCCGATTTTTTTTTCCGGATTTTTTTTTACGTTGTGCTAACCCTCATTCTTTAAATGACGCTATCCCGAGGAGGACACCTAAACGCAAACCGTAATGGCCTCATCTTCGAAAGGATCCTATGATTTTTTTTTTCGGATTTTTTTTTTACGTTGTGCTGACCCTCATTCTTTAAATGATGCTATCCCGAGGAGGACAGCTAAAGGCGAGCCGTAATGGCCTCATCTTCGACAGGCTCCTCAGGTTTTTTTTTTTTACGTTGTGCTGACCCTCGTTCTATAAATGACACTATCTCGAGGAGGAGACCTAAACGCGAGCCGTAATGGCCTCATCTTCGGCTGGCTCCTCCGGTTTTTTTTTTTTTTTACATTGTGCTGTCCCTCATTCTTTAAATGACGCTATCCCGAGGAAGACACCTAAAGGCGAGCCGTAATGGCCTCATCTTTGACAGGTTCCCCCGGGTTTTTATTTTCGGGTTTCTATTTTTTATTTTTTACGTTCTGCTGACCCTCGTTCTTTAAATGACGCTACCCCGAGGAGGCCACCTAAACGCAAGCCGTAATGGCCTCATCTTCGGCAGGCTCCTCCGGTTTTTTTTTCAGATTTTTTTTTACGTTGTGCTGACCCTCGTTCTTTAAATGACACTAGCTCGAGGAGGAGACCTAAACGCGAGCCGTAATAGGCTCTTGTTGGGCAGGCTCGTCCATTTTTTTTTTTACATTGTGCTGACCCTCTTCTTTAAATGACGCTATCCCGAGGAGGACACCTAAATGCAAGCCGTATTGGCCTCATCTTCGAAAGGCTCCTCCGGTTTTTTTTTTTGGATTTTTTTACGTTGTGCTGACCCTCGTTCTTTAAATGATGCTATCCCAAGGAGGACAGCTAAAGGCGAACCGTAATGGCCTCATCTTTGGCAGGCTCCTCTGTTTTTTTTTTCAAGTTTTTTTCTTCCTTTTTTTCATTTCGTTGTGCTGACCCTCGTTCTTTAAATGACGCTATCCCGAGGAAGACACCTAAAGGCGAGCCCTAATGGCCTCATCTTTGACAGGTTCCCCCAGGTTTTTTTTTCGGTTTTTTTTCTTTTACGTTGTGCTGACCCTCGTTCTTTAAATGACGCTATCTCGAGGAGGAGACCTAAACGCGAGCCGTAATGGCCTCATCTTCGGCAGGCTCCTCCGGTTTTTTTTTTTTTTTTTTTACATTGTGCTGACCCTCGTTCTTTAAATGACACTATCCCGAGGAAGACACATAAAGGCGAGTCGTAATGGCCTCATCTTTGACAGGTATCCCCGGGTTTTTTTTCCGGGTTTTTATTTTTTTTTACGTTGTACTGATCCTCGTTCTTTAAATGACGCTGTCCCGAGGAGGACACCCAAACGCAAGCCGTAATGAACTCATCTTCGACAGGCTCCTCCGATTTTTTTTTCCAGATTTTTTTTACGTTGTGCTAACCCTCATTCTTTAAATGATGCTATCCCGAGGAGGACACCTAAAGGCGAGCCGTAATGGCCTCATCTTCTATAGGCGCCTCCGGTTTTTTTGTTTTTTTTCAGTTGTGCTGACCCTCGTTCTTTAAATGACGCTATTCCGAGGAGGACACCAAAATGCATGCCGTAATGCCCTCATTAAATGATGCTATCTCGAGGAGGACACCTAAAGGCGAGCCGTAATGGCCTCATCTTTGGCAATTTCCTCCGGTTTCTTTTCCTTTTTTTTTTGCGTTTTGCTGACCGTCGTTCTTTAAATGATGCTATCTCGAGGAGGACACCTAAAGGCGACCCGTAATGGCCTCATCTTTGGCAATTTCCTCCGGTTCTTTTTCCTTTTTTTTTTTTGGGTTTTGCTGACCCTCGTTCTTTAAATGACGCTATCCCGAGGAGGACACCTAAACGCAAGCCTTAATGGCCTCATCTTCTTAAGGCTCCAACAGTTTTTTTTTATGTTATGCTGACCCTCGTTCTTTAAATGATGGTATCCCGAGGAGGACACCTAAAGGCGAGCCGTAATGGCCTCATCTTCGACAGGCTCCTCCGATTTTTTTGTTTTTTTTGTTACGTTTTGCTGACCCTCGTTCTTTAAATGACGCTATACCGAAGAGGACCCCTAAATGCAAGTCGTAATGGCCTCATCTTCGAAAAGCTCATACGATTTTTTTTTTCGGATTTTTTTTACGTTGTGCTGACCCTCGTTCTTTATATGATGCTATCCCGAGGAGGACACCTAAATGCGAGCCGTAATGGCCTCATCTTCGACAGGCTCCTTAGTTTTTTTTTTTTACGTTGTGCTTAAATGACGCTATCCCGAGGAAGACACCTAAAGGCGAGCCGTAATGGTCTCATCTTTGACAGGTTCCCCCGGGTTTTTTTTTTCGGGTTTTTATTTTTTTTTTTACGTTGTGCTGACCCTCGTTCTTTAAATGACGCTAACCCAAGGAGGACACCTAAATGCAAGCCGTAATGGCTTCATCTTCGACAGGCTCCTCCGGTTTTTTTTTTTCCAGATTTTTTTTTACGTTGTGCTGACCCTCGTTCTTTAAATGATGCTATCCCAAGGAGGACAGCTAAAGGCGAACCGTAATGGCCTCATCTTTGGCAGGCTCCTCTGTTTTTTTTTTCAAGTTTTTTTCTTCCTTTTTCTCATTTCGTTGTGCTGACCCTCGTTCTTTAAATGACGCTATCCCGAGGAAGACACCTAAAGGCGAGCCCTAATGGTCTCATCTTTGACAGGTTCCCCCAGGTTTTTTTTCGGTTTTTTTTCTTTTACGTTGTGCTGACCCTCGTTCTTTAAATGACGCTATCTCGAGGAGGAGACCTAAACGCGAGCCGTAATGGCCTCATCTTCGGCAGGCTCCTCCGGTTTTTTTTTTTTTTTTACATTGTGCTGACCCTCGTTCTTTAAATGACACTATCCCGAGGAAGACACATAAAGGCGAGTCGTAATGGCCTCATCTTTGACAGGTATCCCCGGGTTTTTTTTCCGGGTTTTTATTTTTTTTTACGTTGTACTGATCCTCGTTCTTTAAATGACGCTGTCCCGAGGAGGACACCCAAACGCAAGCCGTAATGAACTCATCTTCGACAGGCTCCTCCGATTTTTTTTTCCAGATTTTTTTTACGTTGTGCTAACCCTCATTCTTTAAATGATGCTATCCCGAGGAGGACACCTAAAGGCGAGCCGTAATGGCCTCATCTTCTATAGGCGCCTCCGGTTTTTTTGTTTTTTTTTCAGTTGTGCTGACCCTCGTTCTTTAAATGACGCTATTCCGAGGAGGACACCAAAATGCATGCCGTAATGCCCTCATTAAATGATGCTATCTCGAGGAGGACACCTAAAGGCGAGCCGTAATGGCCTCATCTTTGGCAATTTCCTCCGGTTTCTTTTCCTTTTTTTTTGCGTTTTGCTGACCGTCGTTCTTTAAATGATGCTATCTCGAGGAGGACACCTAAAGGCGACCCGTAATGGCCTCATCTTTGGCAATTTCCTCCGGTTCTTTTTCCTTTTTTTTTTTGGGTTTTGCTGACCCTCGTTCTTTAAATGACGCTATCCCGAGGAGGACACCTAAACGCAAGCCTTAATGGCCTCATCTTCTTAAGGCTCCAACAGTTTTTTTTTATGTTATGCTGACCCTCGTTCTTTAAATGATGGTATCCGAGGAGGACACCTAAAGGCGAGCCGTAATGGCCTCATCTTCGACAGGCTCCTCCGATTTTTTTGTTTTTTTTGTTACGTTTTGCTGACCCTCGTTCTTTAAATGACGCTATACCGAAGAGGACCCCTAAATGCAAGTCGTAATGGCCTCATCTTCGAAAAGCTCATACGATTTTTTTTTTCGGATTTTTTTTACGTTGTGCTGACCCTCGTTCTTTATATGATGCTATCCCGAGGAGGACACCTAAATGCGAGCCGTAATGGCCTCATCTTCGACAGGCTCCTTAGTTTTTTTTTTTTACGTTGTGCTTAAATGACGCTATCCCGAGGAAGACACCTAAAGGCGAGCCGTAATGGTCTCATCTTTGACAGGTTCCCCCGGGTTATTTTTTTCGGGTTTTTATTTTTTTTTTTACGTTGTGCTGACCCTCGTTCTTTAAATGACGCTAACCCAAGGAGGACACCTAAATGCAAGCCGTAATGGCTTCATCTTCGACAGGCTCCTCCGGTTTTTTTTTTCCAGATTTTTTTTTACGTTGTGCTGACCCTCGTTCTTTAAATGATGCTATCCCAAGGAGGACAGCTAAAGGCGAACCGTAATGGCCTCATCTTTGGCAGGCTCCTCTGTTTTTTTTTTCAAGTTTTTTTCTTCCTTTTTTTCATTTCGTTGTGCTGACCCTCGTTCTTTAAATGACGCTATCCCGAGGAAGACACCTAAAGGCGAGCCCTAATGGCCTCATCTTTGACAGGTTCCCCCAGGTTTTTTTTTCGGTTTTTTTTCTTTACGTTGTGCTGACCCTCATTCTTTAAATGACGCTATCTCGAGGAGGAGACCTAAACGCGAGCCGTAATGGCCTCATCTTCGGCAGGCTCCTCCGGTTTTTTTTTTTTTTTACATTGTGCTGACCCTCGTTCTTTAAATGACACTATCCCGAGGAAGACACATAAAGGCGAGTCGTAATGGCCTCATCTTTGACAGGTATCCCCGGGTTTTTTTTCCGGGTTTTTATTTTTTTTTACGTTGTACTGATCCTCGTTCTTTAAATGACGCTGTCCCGAGGAGGACACCCAAACGCAAGCCGTAATGAACTCATCTTCGACAGGCTCCTCCGATTTTTTTTTCCAGATTTTTTTTACGTTGTGCTAACCCTCATTCTTTAAATGATGCTATCCCGAGGAGGACACCTAAAGGCGAGCCGTAATGGCCTCATCTTCTATAGGCGCCTCCGGTTTTTTTGTTTTTTTTTCAATTGTGCTGACCCTCGTTCTTTAAATGACGCTATTCCGAGGAGGACACCAAAATGCATGCCGTAATGCCCTCATTAAATGATGCTATCTCGAGGAGGACACCTAAAGGCGAGCCGTAATGGCCTCATCTTTGGCAATTTCCTCCGGTTTCTTTTCCTTTTTTTTTTGCGTTTTGCTGACCGTCGTTCTTTAAATGATGCTATCTCGAGGAGGACACCTAAAGGCGACCCGTAATGGCCTCATCTTTGGCAATTTCCTCCGGTTCTTTTTCCTTTTTTTTTTTTGGGTTTTGCTGACCCTCGTTCTTTAAATGACGCTATCCCGAGGAGGACACCTAAACGCAAGCCTTAATGGCCTCATCTTCTTAAGGCTCCAACAGTTTTTTTTTATGTTATGCTGACCCTCGTTCTTTAAATGATGGTATCCCGAGGAGGACACCTAAAGGCGAGCCGTAATGGCCTCATCTTCGACAGGCTCCTCCGATTTTTTTGTTTTTTTGTTACGTTTTGCTGACCCTCGTTCTTTAAATGACGCTATACCGAAGAGGACCCCTAAATGCAAGTCGTAATGGCCTCATCTTCGAAAAGCTCATACGATTTTTTTTTTCGGATTTTTTTTACGTTGTGCTGACCCTCGTTCTTTATATGATGCTATCCCGAGGAGGACACCTAAATGCGAGCCGTAATGGCCTCATCTTCGATAGGCTCCTTAGTTTTTTTTTTTTTACGTTGTGCTTAAATGACGCTATCCCGAGGAAGACACCTAAAGGCGAGCCGTAATGGTCTCATCTTTGACAGGTTCCCCCGGGTTATTTTTTTCGGGTTTTTATTTTTTTTTTTACGTTGTGCTGACCCTCGTTCTTTAAATGACGCTAACCCAAGGAGGACACCTAAATGCAAGCCGTAATGGCTTCATCTTCGACAGGCTCCTCCGGTTTTTTTTTCCAGATTTTTTTTACGTTGTGCTGACCCTCGTTCTTTAAATGATGCTATCCCAAGGAGGACAGCTAAAGGCGAACCGTAATGGCCTCATCTTTGGCAGGCTCCTCTGTTTTTTTTTTCAAGTTTTTTTCTTCCTTTTTTTCATTTCGTTGTGCTGACCCTCGTTCTTTAAATGACGCTATCCCGAGGAAGACACCTAAAGGCGAGCCCTAATGGCCTCATCTTTGACAGGTTCCCCCAGGTTTTTTTTTCGGTTTTTTTTCTTTTACGTTGTGCTGACCCTCGTTCTTTAAATGACGCTATCTCGATGAGGAGACCTAAACGCGAGCCGTAATGGCCTCATCTTCGGCAGGCTCCTCCGGTTTTTTTTTTTTTTTTACATTGTGCTGACCCTCGTTCTTTAAATGACACTATCCCGAGGAAGACACATAAAGGCGAGTCGTAATGGCCTCATCTTTGACAGGTATCCTCGGGTTTTTTTTCCGGGTTTTTATTTTTTTTTACGTTGTACTGATCCTCGTTCTTTAAATGACGCTGTCCCGAGGAGGACACCCAAACGCAAGCCGTAATGAACTCATCTTCGACAGGCTCCTCCGATTTTTTTTTCCAGATTTTTTTTACGTTGTGCTAACCCTCATTCTTTAAATGATGCTATCCCGAGGAGGACACCTAAAGGCGAGCCGTAATGGCCTCATCTTCTATAGGCGCCTCCGGTTTTTTTGTTTTTTTTTTCAGTTGTGCTGACCCTCGTTCTTTAAATGACGCTATTCCGAGGAGGACACCAAAATGCATGCCGTAATGCCCTCATTAAATGATGCTATCTCGAGGAGGACACCTAAAGGCGAGCCGTAATGGCCTCATCTTTGGCAATTTCCTCCGGTTTCTTTTCCTTTTTTTTTTGCGTTTTGCTGACCGTCGTTCTTTAAATGATGCTATCTCGAGGAGGACACCTAAAGGCGACCCGTAATGGCCTCATCTTTGGCAATTTCCTCCGGTTCTTTTTCCTTTTTTTTTTTTGGGTTTTGCTGACCCTCGTTCTTTAAATGACGCTATCCCGAGGAGGACACCTAAACGCAAGCCTTAATGGCCTCATCTTCTTAAGGCTCCAACAGTTTTTTTTTATCTTATGCTGACCCTCGTTCTTTAAATGATGGTCTCCCGAGGAGGACACCTAAAGGCGAGCCGTAATGGCCTCATCTTCGACAGGCTCCTCCGATTTTTTTGTTTTTTTTGTTACGTTTTGCTGACCCTCGTTCTTTAAATGACGCTATACCGAAGAGGACCCCTAAATGCAAGTCGTAATGGCCTCATCTTCGAAAAGCTCATACGATTTTTTTTTTCGGATTTTTTTTACGTTGTGCTGACCCTCGTTCTTTATATGATGCTATCCCGAGGAGGACAACTAAATGCGAGCCGTAATGGCCTCATCTTCGACATGCTCCTTAGTTTTTTTTTTTTTACGTTGTGCTTAAATGACGCTATCCCGAGGAAGACACCTAAAGGCGAGCCGTAATGGTCTCATCTTTGACAGGTTCCCCCGGGTTTTTTTTTTCGGGTTTTTATTTTTTTTTTTACGTTGTGCTGACCCTCGTTCTTTAAATGACGCTAACCCAAGGAGGACACCTAAATGCAAGCCGTAATGGCTTCATCTTCGACAGGCTCCTCCGGTTTTTTTTTTCCAGATTTTTTTTTACGTTGTGCTGACCCTCGTTCTTTAAATGATGCTATCTCGAAGAGGACACCTAAAGGCGAGCCGTAATGGCCTCATCTTCGACATGCTCCTCCGGTTTTTTTGTTTTTTTTTTTTACGTTGTGCTGACCCTCGTTCTTTAAATGACGCTATCCCGAGGAGGACACCTAAACGCAAGCCGTAATGGCCTCATCTTCGACAGTCTCCTCCGATTTTTTTTTCCAGATTTTTTTTTTACGTTGTGCTAACCCTCATTCTTTAAATGATGCTATCACGAGGAGGACACCTAAAGGCGAGCCGTAATGGCCTCATCTTCTACAGGCGCCTCCGGTTTTTTTGTTTTTTTTTAAGTTGTGCTGACCCTCGTTCTTTAAATGACGCTATTTCGAGGAGGACACCTAAACACAAGCCTTAATGGCCTCATCTTCGAAAGGCTCCTCCGGTTTTTTTTCCGGATTTTTTTTTACGTTGTGCTGACCCTCGTTCTTTAAATGATGCTATCCCGAGGAGCACACCTAAAGGCGAGCCGCAATGGCCTCATCTTCGACAGGCTTCTCAGGTTTTTTTTTATTTTTTTTTACGTTGTGCTGACCCTCGTTCTTTAGATGACTCTATCTCGAGGAGGAGACCTAAACGCGAGCCGTAATGGGCTCATCTTCTGCAGGCTCTTCCGGTTTTTTTTTTTTTTACGTTGTGCAGACCCTCGTTCTTTAAATGACCCTCGTTCTTTAAGGGAGAACGAAGGATTCTAAGTTTGGTGTTCCACCAAAATTACATCATAAAACGCATTCTCACTTTCTGCATAATGCTAGCTTCAAGCATGTTGGATGAACTAGTTAACTCTTCTGCTGTTTCCTAGTTTTCAGTTTTATTGCTTTTGAAAAAGAAAAAAAAAAAGAAAAAGAGTTTCACATATGGTTAATTCAGTGCATGGGAACCATTGGCAAGGTACTAAGTTTGGTGTTCCCACACCAAAGTAAGTTCAAAAGCCCACAAATAAATCATGCAAGCTAACCATTGTTTCTAAGTGCTTGGGGAACAAGCAACTTTCAATATCACTGCAGAGCATCATACAAGCTTTTGGAAAAATTAAGCATCATGAATCAAGGAGATAAAAGAGGAATGTAAAGATTGGCAATGATGATGAGGAAGAGGAAAGCAAGCGAACTCCAAAAGGTTGTATTGTTCAGTGATTATTTTGTATCAGATGCTGCTAAATTGAAAGTTACATAATACCCCTGCCTGCCTGCATAGCATAACTTTTCTGTAATTCAATAACTAAGATGCTTGATTATTCACAACATTTTTCTCTTCAAAACTTGTTTGCACTCAATGTTCAAAAAATTGCATCACATGAAAGTTCTTTGAAAGAAGGATTGAGGAATTAAACAATTTTGAGGCAAGCAAAAGATTAGGAGAAGTGGTGGTTCTAGTTGTATGAATGTGTATTGAGGTTGCATGCTTGTGAAAACTTGCATGGGAGCTCATAGGCAGGACATGAAGTTCAAAGAAATATTGTGGAGATTCTCAAAAATCAATTGATCCGAGAAGCAGCAAGCAAAACAAAAAGAAAATAAAGAAAATACAAAAGCAAAAAGAACATGGCCCAAGGCTCTGAGCATCAATTACTAGGCAGAAAAAGAAAGAAGAAACAAAACTCAAAGAGTTGTTAGCCTAGTAAATGCTTGTGGTTGAGCTGTGTCAAGGAAAGAGGCTTGAGCAAGTAAATCCTTAGGGGTGCTTTAACACCTAATACCTTAAAACCAACTGGTTTCGGAGTATTGATTGAAAGCTTATCTAAAGAGCCGCTTTGAGACATGATACTTAGAGTCGAGGCCAAAGCACAGAAACTATAAGCTGCTTCAAGGTGATTACATATAAAGAGATCTCCATGGTACCATTTGGATGAAAATCCTAAAGACCTAAGACTCCCAATATGTGAGGACTAGTAAGCACTGAAGCCCTTGCAAGAGCACCTGATTTAGAGTTCACCCCACTGTACCTGATCACTTCACTCACTGGACTTTACAAGTTATTCTTCAATCCATCTTAATTGAAAGAACCCTGGAGCATAAATTTATTTCTTGCTTGAGGACAAGCAAGCTTTAAGTTTGGTGTTGTGATGACAGGTCATCTTAGCCTATTTTAACTCGTCTTTTTCTTTTGTTTTCATTAGAATTATGCACTTTCTTGAGCCACAAGCAAGCCAATTAGGTAGATTTTCATGTTTCCTTTGATTTAATCAACCATGTATGAATTCATGCTATTTCATGAGGTTTTATACTATAATTGTTACATATTATGAAAGAATGAATATCTCATGATTTTAAGCATAGCTTTGATGTGTTTGGTTGATTAATAATAGGTGAAGAAAGCTTGGAGAAAGGTTGAAGCAAGAAGAAATAGCTAGGAGTAAAGAGAAGACAATGGAATAAGTGAAATTGAACCAGGAAGCAAAAAGCTGGACCTAAAGTTAGCCTCAAACTGAAGAGGCTTGAGCAAGTAAATCCTTAGGGGTGCTTTAACACCTAATACCTTAAAACCAACTGGTTTCGGAGTATTGATTGAAAGCTTATCTAAAGAGCCGCTTTGAGACATGATACTTAGAGTCGAGGCCAAAGCACAAAAACTATAAGCTGCTTCAAGGTGAATACATATAAAGAGATCTCCATGGTACCATTTGGATGAAAATCCTAAAGACCTAAGACTCCCAATATGTGAGGACTAGTAAGCACTGAAGCCCTTGCAAGAGCACCTGATTTAGAGTTCACCCCATTGTACCTGATCACTTCACTCACTGGACTTTACAAGTTATTCTTCAATCCATCTTAATTGAAAGAACCCTGGAGCATAAATTTATTTCTTGCTTGAGGACAAGCAAGCTTTAAGTTTGGTGTTGTGATGACAGGTCATCTTAGCCTATTTTAACTAGTCTTTTTCTTTTGTTTTCATTAGAATTATGCACTTTCTTGAGCCATAAGCAAGCCAATTTGGTAGATTTTCATGTTTCCTTTGATTTAATCAACCATGTATGAATTCATGCTATTTCATGAGGTTTTATACTATAATTGTTACATATTATGAAAGAATGAATATCTCATGATTTTAAGCATAGCTTTGATGTGTTTGGTTGATTAATGATAGGTGAAGAAAGCTTGGAGAAAGGTTGAAGCAAGAAGGAATAGCTAGGAGTAAAGAGAAGACAATGGAATAAGTGAAATTGAACCAGGAAGCAAAAAGCTGGACTTAAAGTTAGCCTCAAACTTTTGCACAAACTTTTGGGTGAAAAGTTAGCCCCAACGTTAGCCCCTAACTTTTGGGCTAACGTTGGAACTTGAAAATCACTCCCTGGGTACCAAAAGTTTGCGCCAACGTTAGCCCCTAACTTTGAGGCTAACGTTGGCACATGAAAATCACCCCTGGGCACCAAAAGTTTGCGCCAACGTTAGCCCCTAACTTTGAGGCTAACATTGGCATGAAGAAAACCTCCCTGGGCACCAAAAGTTTGCGCCAACGTTAGCCCCCTAACTTGGTGGCTAACGTTGGCACATGAAAATCACAAGTGGAGGAGCAAAAGTTTGCGCCAACGTTAGCCCCTAACTTGGTGGCTAACGTTGGCGCCACAAGAGCACAAGGTAAGGCCAACGTTAGGGCCAAAGTTAGACCCCTAACTTTGGCACCAACGTTGGTATCAGATGGATATAGCTGCTGATATGAAAAGTTTGGGCAAAAGTTAGCCCCCTAACTTTTGCTCAAACTTTTGGTCCAACTTTTGCAAAACTCAAACCCGGTTCAATTGGTTCGTTTTGGTTCCTCTTCAAACTCCAAGAGCAATCAACCAAGGCCTCTTTCAACCCAATTCCACCAAGAGCAAAGGCCCAACTCAAGGCTTGAAGATCATTGGAAGAAAGTGTATAAATAGGATAGAATTCAAGTTCTTCGGGGAGCTTTTCTTTTGGAATTTTCATAATAGTTTTCGGAGAGCTTTTGATATTGAGTGATCTTTAATTTCTTTGTCTTGGGGAAGGAGAATACAGTTCTCTTCCTCTCAGTTTTATTGCTTTCAATTTCAATTACAATTGTCTTGGATTTTTGGGTTGGAGAATTGAAGAAATTCTGTTTCAATCTCAACCTTGGATCTGACTGCTTTGTTTACTGCTTGATTAAATTTCAATTTCTGTTAATTGCTCTTCATCCACTCTCTTTGAATTTCAATTTCAATTTCTTGTTGGATCTAGGAAGGCATTGAGATCTAGACTTGCTTTTCTAGTCTCTGGGTCCTGAGATCTAATTTCCCAATTTTACATTTTCTCTTTACTGTTTTCATGTTCATTTACTTTTCTGCTTCAAGATCCAATCTAACCCAAACCTTCTTCTACTTCTCTGCTTGATGCAATTTACTTTTCCTTGTTTAAATTCTGCAAATCCAATCCCCAATTCCCTTTACAATTCCAGCTGTTTACATTTCTTGCACTTTAAGATTCCGCTATTTACATTTCTTGCATTCTAAGTTTCTGCTATTTAATTTCTTGTTCTTTAAGATTCAGCACTTTAATTCCCTGTTCTCTTTACTTCCATGCAATTTAATTTCTGCAAATCACAAAACACTCAACCAAATCTTGATTCGCTTGACTAATTTAACCACTAAGCTAAAATTGCTCAATCCTTCAATCCCTGTGGGATCGACCTCACTCCCGTGAGTTTTTATTACTTGATACGACCCGGTACACTTGCCGGTTAGATTTGTGCGTTTTGGGAGAAATTTATTTTTCACCAAAATACTCATCAAGTTTTTGGCACCGTTGCCGGGGATTGATTAGATTGACAATGATTAAGTGAGGTGGCAATTTAGATCAAGCACTTTTTCTTTAATTTTTGACTGACACACTAACTGTTTGAATTTTTGCCTGAGCTAATTGAAACCTCACTTTAGCAATAGAGTGAAGTTTCCTTGGTTTATCATGCTGAATATGATTCTCATAGCTTGATAAATAAACGAGAGAAGTGATTTTCGTTCATTAATCTCTCAAGTTTACCAACTGTTTGACACATGGTGTCAACTAATCCTCTGACTACATTCTGGCATGAGAATATCCAATTTTCATTTGGATTGTTTGTGATTGTGCAGGTCATGGAGGAAAGGAATCCTACATCAAGAGGAGAGAAACTGAGGCATTATGATTTCCAGCCTCCATAATCAAAGAGCAAGATGTCAAGCTAGTGACAATAAAAGAGCGCTTGTTGGGAGGCAACCCAACCTGAGGTAGTTTTCTTTCCATAGTTATTTTAATAAAAAGGTTAATTAACTTCATCTATATTGCAAGAAGCTAAGTTTGGTGTTACACACCAAAACAATCTAAGGGAGAACGAAGGATTCTAAGTTTGGTGTTCCACCAAAATTACATCATAAAACGCATTCTCACTTTCTGCATAATGCTAGCTTCAAGCATGTTGGATGAACTAGTTAACTCTTCTGCTGTTTCCTAGTTTTCAGTTTTATTGCTTTTGAAAAAGAAAAAAAAAAAGAAAAAGAGTTTCACATATGGTTAATTCAGTGCATGGGAACCATTGGCAAGGTACTAAGTTTGGTGTTCCCACACCAAAGTAAGTTCAAAAGCCCACAAATAAATCATGCAAGCTAACCATTGTTTCTAAGTGCTTGGGGAACAAGCAATTTTCAATATCACTGCAGAGCATCATACAAGCTTTTGGAAAAATTAAGCATCATGAATCAAGGAGATAAAAGAGGAATGTAAAGATTGGCAATGATGATGAGGAAGAGGAAAGCAAGCGAACTCCAAAAGGTTGTATTGTTCAGTGATTATTTTGTATCAGATGCTGCTAAATTGAAAGTTACATAATACCCCTGCCTGCCTGCATAGCATAGCTTTTCTGTAATTCAATAACTAAGATGCTTGATTATTCACAACATTTTTCTCTTCAAAACTTGTTTGCACTCAATGTTCAAAAAATTGCATCACATGAAAGTTCTTTGAAAGAAGGATTGAGGAATTAAACAATTTTGAGGCAAGCAAAAGATTAGGAGAAGTGGTGGTTCTAGTTGTATGAATGTGTATTGAGGTTGCATGCTTGTGAAAACTTGCATGGGAGCTCATAGGCAGGACATGAAGTTCAAAGAAATATTGTGGAGATTCTCAAAAATCAATTGATCCGAGAAGCAGCAAGCAAAACAAAAAGAAAATAAAGAAAATACAAAAGCAAAAAGAACATGGCCCAAGGCTCTGAGCATCAATTACTAGGCAGAAAAAGAAAGAAGAAACAAAACTCAAAGAGTTGTTAGCCTAGTAAATGCTTGTGGTTGAGCTGTGTCAAGGAAAGAGGCTTGAGCAAGTAAATCCTTAGGGGTGCTTGATGAGTATTTTGGTGAAAAATAAATTTCCAACAAAACACACAAATCTAACCGGCAAGTGTACCGGGTCGCATCAAGTAATAATAACTCACATGAGTGAGGTCGATCCCACAGGGATTGAAGGATTGAGCAATTTTAGTTTAGTGGTTGATTTAGTCAAGTGAATCAAATATTGGTTGAGCATTTGTGATTAACAGAAACTAAATTGCATGAAATGTAAAGGGGAAAGGGAAAATTGCAATAAACTAAAGAGCAGGAAAATAAAGAAACTGAATCTTAAAGAGCATGTAAAATAAAGTGCAGAAACTTAACTTGCAGGGAATATAAATGACTGAAGCTTAAAGTGCAAGAAATGTAAATTGCTTGAATCATAAAAGGGATTGGGACGTGGACTTGCAGGAATTAAACAAGAAACAAGTAAATGGCATTAAACATAAAAGAGAAAATTGAAGTGCAGTGAAGTAGATCTTAACAGAAAAGTAAAATGACTTGAGAATTTAAAGAACTAGAAAGCAGTGCTTAAGTTGCAGCAAATTAAAAGGGGTTGAGATCTCAGGAGTGGAAGAGACTAGATAACAAGTCTAGATCTCAAATCCTTCCTTGATCCAACAAGAGCAATTGCAAAAGAAGTAAAGAAAAGTAAATTGCAGAAACAAAGTAGATGAAGAAGCAGTAAACAGAAATTCAAATTCAATTATGCAGAAAGAAAATAAACAAGGGATCTCAAGGTGAGATTGAAACAGAATTTCTTCAATTCTCCACCAAAGATCCAAAGCAAGAAAATTAAAGAGTGTTCAAGCAAGAACCAAGAAGAAGAGAGATCAATTCTCCTCCCAAGTTCTCTGAAATCTAAATTCAAAACTAAAAGCTCAAAATGAAAATGAAAGGAAAATTCAAAAGTAAAATTCAGCTCTCCAATTACATCAAACTAACTCCTATTTATACACTTTCTATTCTTGGATATTGGAATTTGGATGGGCTTTTGATTTGGTGAAGATTTGAATTAAATTGGATTTTTGGTTGAATTTTCAGCCCATGAAGAAATTGCTTCCAGGGGAGTGCTCAGCTCACAAAGTGAGCTGAGCTTTGACACTTAGTGTGGGGAAGCATTGATAGCGTGCTGCTGTCTTGGGGTGCATCAGGGGAGAGCTCAGCTCACTTTGTGAGCTGAGCATTGGTGCCTTAGTGCCAATTTGTTGTGCTGCCCCTTGGACCGTGTCATGCGCTCCACTCCTTCCCTGGCCGTGTCAAGATGTGCCCCCATGCATCAAGAAGTAGCGCTCAGCTCACTTTGTGAGCTGAGCTTTGGTGTATCCAAGGAAGGGTCCCTGGTTCGAAACCCATGGGAAGCATGCGCTGAAGCTTTTCTTGGTGAAGGAAGTGGCGCTTTGAAATATTTCGCGTGCCAAGTCTTGGACAACATCAGGGTAGCGCCCAAGTGGTGCTAGGAGCGCACCTTCCTTGCTGAAGCTTCCGTGTTCGAAACTTGCTGGGAGCATTTTGGCCAATTTTGGCTTATTTTCCTTGCAAGGAGTAGCGTTCCCCCATCCCCTTTGGTCATGGGTTCAAGTCTTGGAGCATGCATTTGCCAAACATTTTCCTTGAATTTTTCCTCTAGCGCTCTCGATAATGCTCACTTTGTGAGCTGAGCTTGGTTCCTCATTTCCTTATTTCTTGGCCTTTGTTGTGCTCAGCTCACTTTGTGAGCTGAGCTTTGTGCCTTGGTCCCTTGGAAGTGAGTATAGCGCTCTCTTAGTGCTTGGTGCTCTTGGAATGAGTTCCATGGTTTGTTGCACCACACTTCCTCCTTTCTTGGCCACACTTCCTATTCCTTGAACCACGCTTCTTAGGTCACGCTTTTCTTCTTTTCTTCACCTACAATTAATCAAAACAACCAATCAAAGTATCACCAAATTCACAAGGTTTACAAATCATCAAACTGCAATTAAATTTAGCCTAAACCTCATGATTTAGCATCAATTATATGGTGGTTGTTTGATTAAGAGAAGTTATGCATTTCCATTCCAAATTACTTACTTAGAGTACAAGAAAGTGCATAAAACCAAATGAAAATAAAGAAAAAGACTATTAAAAAGGGTATATGATGACTTGTCATCACAACACCAAACTTAAAACTTGCTTGTCCCCAAGCAAGCATCAAACATAAGAGAAGATAGAATGAAATAGATAAGTGTATATGTTCTTATTAGGCAGATAGTTGAACTTGGTCTATGGGGCTTTATGCAGATCAAAAGTAGCTCATTTATTACTTGCTGTCAAAACAAACAATGTTCCTTTAAGAGTTCACTAAGATTGCTGCCATGAATCCTCACTTTTTGTTCATTCCCTTGTTAGTTTTTCCTCTTTCTTTTGCATTACAGAGCTTATTTCTTATTGAAGACTTGGTGTCAAATGTTGCAGTGACCTTTGGCCTTATTTTACTCAACATTTCTTCACCACAGACACATGGCTCACTTTTTCCTCCTAGGGTCATTGATGCCCAGCATCTCTTTGGATCACTAAATGTTTTGTAGCTAGGTTGCTCTTTATTGTGGACTTTCAGTTGGCAATCCCAAATCAGTTGATCTAAGTTGCCAAGTTTTAGAATACTCCTTAGAACTTACTTGTCCAAGCAGATCCCAGTACACAAACACCACAGGCATATGTCCTAGGGTCCAAGCTATTGGTGTCTAGCCTTATTGTTTGTTTCTTTGCCACTTTCTTTGGCTTTTTCTTCTTTCTCTTTTCTCTGTTTTGATTTATTTTCAAGGGACTTTCAATAATTGAGAGGTCACAGCAGCAAACTAGCTTAGGCTTTAAGTAACAAGTCATTTCACAACATTTATTCTATGAGCTATCAATTAAATCAAACACATATACCACCACTAACTTTTATTCTCACTTCTGCAACATTGAACAGTTACTTTTCTAAATCAAACATCTCTCTTTTATTCAAACAGCAAGGGAAACAAAACAAAGTATTCAAGTTGTTGAGTGATGACAATTATTATGCAGATAGCTTTCAAGCAAAATTTAAGCAGATAGCTTTCTTCAACATGTACTTCCACTTGCAACTACATGATCATTTCAGCCAGACATAAAGGACTCTCTGAATTAAATGATTACACAACAACAAGGATCAAGTATAAATACAACCTGTTGGGTTGCAGTTTTTCATTCTTCCTTCTGTTTGTTCCTTGTAAGTCATAATGCAGATGTTCCCTGATTTGTTGGCTATTTTCCTGCATACTCCTCAAATTCTGCTTGCTTTTCAACTCCTTTAGGTATTCGGCTAATCTGCAAGACTTATTTGTGGGCTCTTGAACTTACTTTGGTGTGTGAACACCAAACTTAGTTCCTTGCCAATACTTCTTATGCAACAAATTAGCTATATGCAAAATCTCTCTTTTTTTTTTTCTTTTTTTTTTCTTTTTTCTTTTTTTTTTTTTTTTCAAAAGCAATAAAACTAATAACTAGAAAGCAGCAGAATAGTCAACTAGTTTATCTGAATGCTTGAAGCTAGCTTTGTGCAGGAAGTGAGAATGTGTTTTATGATGGGATTTTGGTGGAACACCAAACTTAGAATCCTTCATTCCCTCTTTGATTGTTTTGGTGTGTAACACCAAACTTAGCTTCTTGCAATACAGATAAAGCTAATTAACCTCTTTATTGAAATAACTATGGAAAGAAACTACCTCAGGTTGGGTTGCCTCCCAACAAGCGCTTCTTTATTGTCATTAGCTTGACATTTCATCCTTTGATCATGGGGGTTGAAAATCATAGTGCCTCAGCTTTTCTCCTCTTACTGTGAACCTCCTTCCGGTCTCCTCTTTGATAATCTCTAGGTGTTCAAGTGAAAGGACCCGGTTTACAGTGTAGTATTCAGATGATTGTGGGGACACCTTCATTGGTTGGGTGTTTAACACTACTTTATCCCCTGGTGAAAAGCCTTCAGTAGGGATCTTCTTGTTTCTCCACCCTCTTGGCCTCTTCTTCTTTTCTTTCTCAAAAGATACTCCCTGCCTTGGTGGTTCCTTTTCTGAGATGTTGAATTTCTCATCTGGAGGTTTTGGATCTAGTTCCTCCTTGATTTCTTTGGTTTGTTGCACCATCTCTACTGCTTTCAAGCATGGATTTAGAAGTCTTGGAGCTGACTCATTGACTACCTCCTTCAAACTTTGATCTCTGCCCTTATTCTTCATAGAATCTTTTTCTTGAATTGGCTCATGCAAGGTTTTAAAAACATGGAATGCTAGGTGCTCATCATGCACTCTTAGCAACAATTCCCCCTTTTCAACATCTATCAATGCTCTGCCCGTAGCTAGGAAAGGCCTCCCCAGGATGATGGGAGTGTTAGGGTCTTCATCCATATCCAGGATGACAAAATCAGCTGGGAGAAAGAATTTTCCCACTTTTACCAACACATTCTCCACAACTCCCAGTGCTTGCTTAATGGATTTGTCAGCCATTTGGAGAACTATTCGTGTGGACTTCAGCTCAGAAATTTGAAGTTTCCTCATTAGAGACAACGGCATCAAGTTTATACCTGCACCGAGGTCACAAAATGACTTCTCAATTGTTATGTTTCCTATGGTGCAAGGTATGTAAAAACTCCCAGGATCATCTTTCTTTGAGCTTTTTGCATTCTTGGTCTTTCTCTCCTCTTCACTTCTCTCTTCTGTCTCTTCTTGTGGAACTTCTCTGTTGTGTTCTTCTTGATTGATGGCTTCCTTCTCCCTAGTCTTTTCACTTCCCACTATGATTGCTTTGCACTCCTCCCACTTTGTAGCTTTTCCTTTGTCCTTTGGATTGGAGATTGTATCACTTGGGAGAACATTGGTTGGCCGTTCAGCTTGTTTGGCCAATTGTCCCACTTGTCGTTCAAGGTTCTTCATGGTAGCTTCATTTCTCTCTTGCATTTTGACCAAGCTCTGAGTGGACTGAGCAATTGCTTGTATGGCTGCCTCAAGACTTGAAATTCTACTTTCATGATGGTCTATTGGTGGTATGATGGGGGTGGAATGTGGTTGCTGGAAGTTATTTTGATGAGTTTGTGGATTGTGGTGGGGTGGTTGATATGTATTCTGTGGTTTCTTGTATTGATTATTATTAGCGTTTTGCTGGTCGTGGTTTGAGTAAGTTGTGTTTCTTGAGTTGTTTTGGTTTGAGTTTTTCTGCCACGGTTGCTGGCTGTGGGTGTGGTTATCTCCCCATCTGAGATTTGGATGGTTCTTCCAGGATGGATTGTAGGTGTCACCATAAACCTCATTTTGGCATGAGCCTTGGTTGTGCACATATTGAGGTTGTTCCTGCTGCTGATTTTCTTGGTTTTCTTCATTTTGTCCCCATGTGGTTGATGGTTGGCTTGTATTCACTGCTGCAACTTGTAAACTATCAATCTTTTTAGCCATCTGCTCAAATTGTTCTTGAATCTGCTGCTGCATTATCTTGTTTTGAGCTAGGAGGGTGTCAACCCCTTCCATTTCTAACACTCCTTTCCTTAGTGCTGGTTGGTGTTGTCTCTGATGGCCAAAGAAATATTGGTTGTTAGCCACCATGTCAATGAGGTTCTGAGCTTCTTCAGCTGTCTTCATGAGTTGCATTGAGCCTCCTGCTGAATAGTCAAGTGCCTCTTGAGCTTTCATTGTCAGTCCTTCATAGAAATTTTGGAGTTTATCCCATTCATTAAACATCTCAGGAGGGCACTTCCTGATTAAAGCTTTATATCGTTCCCATGCCTCATACAAGGGTTCAGCATCCATTTGTGTGAATGTTTGTACTTCAGTCTTCAATCTAATAACTCTTTGAGGTGGGTAAAACTTGGCAAGAAACTTGGTTACTAGATCATCCCAGTTGTTGATGCTATCTCTTGGAAATGACTCCAACCATTGAGTGGCTTTGTCTTTGAGGGAAAATGGAAATAGCAGCAATTTGTAACTGTCAGGATGCACACCATTGGTCTTCACTGTGTTACATATCCTCAGGAAGGTGGATAGGTGCTGGTTTGGATCTTCCAAGGGGCCTCCTCCATAGGAACAGTTGTTCTGCACCAAGGTGATGAGTTGGGGCTTCAATTCAAAGTTATTTGCATCGACATTTGGGTTAAGGATGCTACTCCCACAATGCCTTGGATTAGCAAGTGTATATGAAGCCAAGACTCTCCTCTGGGGTTGACCATTGTTGTTGGCCATTCTCACTGGTGGATTTGTTGGATCTGTTGAGTGTTCCTCCAATTCATGATATTCTTCATCTGATTCTTCCTCTCCAGCAACATTTTTTTCTCTTGCTTCTGTTCTTAGCCTTCGGAGAGTTCTCTGGTCAGTTTCAGATAAAACAGGGATGGATCTCCCTGCACCTGACATACAAGCAGAACATAAGAAATGCACAGAATCAGTGGCACTTCAATCTATTGCTAGAATGAAGTTCCAGTTAGCTTAAGCAAAAATTCAAATAGTTAGTGGGTTAGTCAAAATTAGAGAAAAATAAAGAAAAAGTGCTTGATCTAGATCACCACCTCACTTAATCATTGTCAATCTAAATCAATCCCCGGCAACGGCGCCAAAAACTTGATGAGTATTTTGGTGAAAAATAAATTTCCAACAAAACACACAAATCTAACCGGCAAGTGTACCGGGTCGCATCAAGTAATAATAACTCACATGAGTGAGGTCGATCCCACAGGGATTGAAGGATTGAGCAATTTTAGTTTAGTGGTTGATTTAGTCAAGTGAATCAAATATTGGTTGAGCATTTGTGATTAACAGAAACTAAATTGCATGAAATGTAAAGGGGAAAGGGAAAATTGCAATAAACTAAAGAGCAGGAAAATAAAGAAACTGAATCTTAAAGAGCATGTAAAATAAAGTGCAGAAACTTAACTTGCAGGGAATATAAATGACTGAAGCTTAAAGTGCAAGAAATGTAAATTGCTTGAATCATAAAAGGGATTGGGACGTGGACTTGCAGGAATTAAACAAGAAACAAGTAAATGGCATTAAACATAAAAGAGAAAATTGAAGTGCAGTGAAGTAGATCTTAACAGAAAAGTAAAATGACTTGAGAATTTAAAGAACTAGAAAGCAGTGCTTAAGTTGCAGCAAATTAAAAGGGGTTGAGATCTCAGGAGTGGAAGAGACTAGATAACAAGTCTAGATCTCAAATCCTTCCTTGATCCAACAAGAGCAATTGCAAAAGAAGTAAAGAAAAGTAAATTGCAGAAACAAAGTAGATGAAGAAGCAGTAAACAGAAATTCAAATTCAATTATGCAGAAAGAAAATAAACAAGGGATCTCAAGGTGAGATTGAAACAGAATTTCTTCAATTCTCCACCAAAGATCCAAAGCAAGAAAATTAAAGAGTGTTCAAGCAAGAACCAAGAAGAAGAGAGATCAATTCTCCTCCCAAGTTCTCTGAAATCTAAATTCAAAACTAAAAGCTCAAAATGAAAATGAAAGGAAAATTCAAAAGTAAAATTCAGCTCTCCAATTACATCAAACTAACTCCTATTTATACACTTTCTATTCTTGGATATTGGAATTTGGATGGGCTTTTGATTTGGTGAAGATTTGAATTAAATTGGATTTTTGGTTGAATTTTCAGCCCATGAAGAAATTGCTTCCAGGGGAGTGCTCAGCTCACAAAGTGAGCTGAGCTTTGACACTTAGTGTGGGGAAGCATTGATAGCGTGCTGCTGTCTTGGGGTGCATCAGGGGAGAGCTCAGCTCACTTTGTGAGCTGAGCATTGGTGCCTTAGTGCCAATTTGTTGTGCTGCCCCTTGGACCGTGTCATGCGCTCCACTCCTTCCCTGGCCGTGTCAAGATGTGCCCCCATGCATCAAGAAGTAGCGCTCAGCTCACTTTGTGAGCTGAGCTTTGGTGTATCCAAGGAAGGGTCCCTGGTTCGAAACCCATGGGAAGCATGCGCTGAAGCTTTTCTTGGTGAAGGAAGTGGCGCTTTGAAATATTTCGCGTGCCAAGTCTTGGACAACATCAGGGTAGCGCCCAAGTGGTGCTAGGAGCGCACCTTCCTTGCTGAAGCTTCCGTGTTCGAAACTTGCTGGGAGCATTTTGGCCAATTTTGGCTTATTTTCCTTGCAAGGAGTAGCGTTCCCCCATCCCCTTTGGTCATGGGTTCAAGTCTTGGAGCATGCATTTGCCAAACATTTTCCTTGAATTTTTCCTCTAGCGCTCTCGATAATGCTCACTTTGTGAGCTGAGCTTGGTTCCTCATTTCCTTATTTCTTGGCCTTTGTTGTGCTCAGCTCACTTTGTGAGCTGAGCTTTGTGCCTTGGTCCCTTGGAAGTGAGTATAGCGCTCTCTTAGTGCTTGGTGCTCTTGGAATGAGTTCCATGGTTTGTTGCACCACACTTCCTCCTTTCTTGGCCACACTTCCTATTCCTTGAACCACGCTTCTTAGGTCACGCTTTTCTTCTTTTCTTCACCTACAATTAATCAAAACAACCAATCAAAGTATCACCAAATTCACAAGGTTTACAAATCATCAAACTGCAATTAAATTTAGCCTAAACCTCATGATTTAGCATCAATTATATGGTGGTTGTTTGATTAAGAGAAGTTATGCATTTCCATTCCAAATTACTTACTTAGAGTACAAGAAAGTGCATAAAACCAAATGAAAATAAAGAAAAAGACTATTAAAAAGGGTATATGATGACTTGTCATCAGTGCTTTAACACCTAATACCTTAAAACCAACTGGTTTCGGAGTATTGATTGAAAGCTTATCTAAAGAGCCGCTTTGAGACATGATACTTAGAGTCGAGGCCAAAGCACAGAAACTATAAGCTGCTTCAAGGTGATTACATATAAAGAGATCTCCATGGTACCATTTGGATGAAAATCCTAAAGACCTAAGACTCCCAATATGTGAGGACTAGTAAGCACTGAAGCCCTTGCAAGAGCACCTGATTTAGAGTTCACCCCACTGTACCTGATCACTTCACTCACTGGACTTTACAAGTTATTCTTCAATCCATCTTAATTGAAAGAACCCTGGAGCATAAATTTATTCCTTGCTTGAGGACAAGCAAGCTTTAAGTTTGGTGTTGTGATGACAGGTCATCTTAGCCTATTTTAACTCGTCTTTTTCTTTTGTTTTCATTAGAATTATGCACTTTCTTGAGCCACAAGCAAGCCAATTAGGTAGATTTTCATTTTTCCTTTGATTTAATCAACCATGTATGAATTCATGCTATTTCATGAGGTTTTATACTATAATTGTTACATATTATGAAAGAATGAATATCTCATGATTTTAAGCATAGCTTTGATGTGTTTGGTTGATTAATGATAGGTGAAGAAAGCTTGGAGAAAGGTTGAAGAAAGAAGGAATAGCTAGGAGTAAAGAGAAGACAATGGAATAAGTGAAATTGAACCAGAAAGCAAAAAGCTGGACCTAAAGTTAGCCTCAAACTTTTGCACAAACTTTTGGGTGAAAAGTTAGCCCCAACGTTAGCCCCTAACTTTTGGGCTAACGTTGGAACTTGAAAATCACTCCCTGGGTACCAAAAGTTTGTGCCAACGTTAGCCCCTAACTTTGAGGCTAACGTTGGCACATGAAAATTACCCCTGGGCACCAAAAGTTTGCGCCAACGTTAGCCCCTAACTTTGAGGCTAACGTTGGCATGAAGAAAACCTCCCTGGGCACCAAAAGTTTGCACCAACGTTAGCCCCCTAACTTGGTGGCTAACGTTGGCACATGAAAATCACAAGGGGAGGAGCAAAAATTTGCGCCAACGTTAGCCCCTAACTTGGTGGCTAACGTTGGCGCCACAAGAGCACAAGGTAAGGCCAACGTTAGGGCCAAAGTTAGACCCCTAACTTTGGCACCAACGTTGGTATCAGATGGATATAGCTGCTGATATGAAAAGTTTGGGCAAACGTTAGCCCCCTAACTTTTGCTCAAACTTTTGGTCCAACTTTTGCAAAACTCAAACCCGGTTCAATTGATTCGTTTTGGTTCCTCTTCAAACTCCAAGAGCAATCAACTAAGGCCTCTTTCAACCCAATTCCACCAAGAGCAAAGGCCCAACTCAAGGCTTGAAGATCATTGGAAGAAAGTGTATAAATAGGATAGAATTCAAGTTCTTCGGGGAGCTTTTCTTTTGGAATTTTCATAATAGTTTTCGGAGAGCTTTTGATATTGATTGATCTTTAATTTCTTTGTCTTGGGCAAGGAGAATACACTTCTCTTCCTCTCAGTTTTATTGCTTTCAATTTCAATTACAATTGTCTTGGATTTTTGGGTTGGAGAATTGAAGAAATTCTGTTTCAATCTCAACCTTGGATCCGACTGCTTTGTTTACTGCTTGATTGAATTTCAATTTCTGTTAATTGCTCTTCATCCACTCTCTTTGAATTTCAATTTCAATTTCTTGTTGGATCTAGGAAGGCATTGAGATTTAGACTTGGTTTTCTAGTCTCTGGGTCCTGAGATCTAATTTCCCAATTTTACATTTTCTGTTTACTGTTTTCATGTTCATTTACTTTTCTGCTTCAAGATCCAATCTAACCCAAACCTTCTTCTACTTCTCTGCTTGATGCAATTTACTTTTCCTTGTTTAAATTCTGCAAATCCAATCCCCAATTCCCTTTACAATTCCAGCTGTTTACATTTCTTGCACTTTAAGATTCCGCTATTTACATTTCTTGCATTCTAAGTTTCTGCTATTTAATTTCTTGTTCTTTAAGATTCAGCACTTTAATTCCCTGTTCTCTTTACTTCCATGCAATTTAATTTCTGCAAATCACAAAACACTTAACCAAATCTTGATTCGCCTGACTAATTTAACCACTAAGCTAAAATTGCTCAATCCTTCAATCCCTGTGGGATCGACCTCACTCCCGTGAGTTTTTATTACTTGATACGACCCGGTACACTTGCCGGTTAGATTTGTGCGTTTTGGGAGAAATTTATTTTTCACCAAAATACTCATCAAGGACACCTAAACGCAAGCCGTAATGGCCTCATCTTCGATAGGCTCCTCCGGTTTATTTTTCAGATTTTTTTTTACGTTGTCCTGACCCTCGTTCTTTAAATGATCCTATCCCGAGGAGGACACCTAAAGGCGAGCCGTAATGGCCTCATCTTCGACAGGCTCCTCCGGTTTTTTTTGTTCATTTTTTATACGTTGTGTTGACCCTCGTTCTTTAAATGACGCTATCTCAATGAGGAGACCTAAACGCGAGCCGTAATGGCCTCATCTTCGGCAGGCTCCTCCGGTTTTTTTTTTTTACGTTGTGCTGACCCTCGTTCTTTAAATGACGCTCTCCCGAGGAAGACACCTAAAGGCGAGCCGTAATGGCCTCAACTTTGATAGGTTCCCCCGGGTTTTTCTTTCGGTTTTTTTTTGTTTTTTACGTTGTGCTGACCCTCGTTCTTTAAATGATGCTATCCCGACGAGGACACCTAAACGCAAGCCGTAATGGCGTCATCCTCGACAAGCTCCTCCGGTTTTTTTTCCAGATTTTTTTTTACGTTGTGCTGACCCTCGTTCTTTAAATGATGCTATCCCGAGGAGGACACCTAAAGGCGAGCCGTAATGGCCTCATCTTCGACAGGCTCCTACGGTTTTTTTGTTTTTTTTTTAACGTTGTGCTGACCCTCTTCTTTAAATGATGCTATTCCGAGGAGGACACCTAAAGGCGAGCCGTAATGGCCTCATCTTCGACAGGCTCCTCAGGTTTTTTTTTTTTACATTGTGCTGACCCTCGTTCTTTAAATGATGCTATTCCGAGGAGGACACCAAAACGCGAGCCGTAATGGGCTCATCTTCGGCAGGCTCCTTCGGTTTTTTTTTTTTTTTACGTTGTGCTGACCCTCGCTCTTTAAATGATGCTATCCTAAGGAGGTCACCTAAAGGCGAGCCGTAATAGCCTCATCTTCGGCAGGCTCCTCCGTTTTTTCTTTTTTCAAGTTTTTTTCTTCCTTTTTTTTATTACGTTATGCTGACCCTCGTTCTTTAAATGATGCTACCCCGAGGAAGACACCTAAAGGCGAGCCGTAATGGCCTCATCTTTGACAGGTTCCCCGGGTTTTTTTTTCCGGTTTTTTTTTTTACGTTGTGCTGACACTCGTTCTTTAAATGACGCTATCCCGAGGAGGACACCTAAACGCAAGCCGTAATGGCCTCATCTTCGACAGGCTACTCCAGTTTTTTTTTCCATATTTTTTTTTACGTTGTGCTGACCCTCGTTCTTTAAATGATGCAATCCCGAGGATGACACCTAAAGGCGAGCCGTAATGTCCTCATCTTCGACAGGCTCCTCCGGTTTTTTTGTTTTTTTTTGACGTTGTACTGACCCTCGTTCTTTAAATGACGCTATCCTGAGGAGGACACCTAAACGCAAGCCATAATGGCCTAATCTTTGAAAGGCTCCTCCGGTTTTTTTTCCAGATTTTTTTTTACGTTGTGCTGACCCTCGTTCTTTAAATGATGCTATCCCAAGGAGGACACCTAAAGGCGAGCCGTAATGGCCTCATCTTCGACAGGCTCCTACGGTTTTTTTGTTTTTTTTTTTTACGTTGTGCTGACCCTCGTTCTTTAAATGACGCTATTCCGAGGAGGACACCTAAAGGCGAGTCGTAATGGCCTCATCTTCGACAGGCTCCTCAGGTTTTTTTTTTTTTACATTGTGCTGACCCTCGTTCTTTAAATGATGCTATTCCGAGGAGGACACCAAAACGCGAGCCGTAATGGGCTCTTCTTCGGCAGGCTCCTTCGGTTTTTTTTTTTTTTACGTTGTGCTGACCCTCGTTCTTTAAATGACGCTATCCTGAGGAGGTCACCTTAAGGCGAGCCGTAATGGCCTCATCTTCGGCAGGCTCCTCCGTTTCTTCTTTTTTCAAGTTTTTTTCTTCCCTTTTTTTTATTGGGTTGTACTGACCGTCGTTTTTTTAATGACGCTATCCCGAGAAAGACACCTAAAGGCGAGCCGTAATGGCCTCATCTTTGACAGGTTCCCCCGGTTTTTTTTTCCGGTTTTTTTTATACGTTGTGCTGACCCTCGTTCTTTAAATGACGCTATCCCAAGGAGGACACCTAAACGCAAGCCGTAATGGCCTCATCTTCGACAGGCTCCTCCGGTTTATTTTTCAGATTTTTTTTTACGTTGTGCTGACCCTCGTTCTTTAAATGATCCTATCCCGAGGAGGACACCTAAAGGCGAGCTGTAATGGCCTCATCTTCGATAGGTTCCTCCGGTTTTTTTTGTTTTTTTTTATACATTGTGCTGACCCTCGTTCTTTAAATGACGCTATCTCAATGAGGAAACCTAAACGCGAGCCGTAATGGCCTAATCTTCGACAGGCTCCTACGGTTTTTTTGTTTTTTTTTTAACGTTGTGCTGACCCTCTTCTTTAAATGATGCTATTCCGAGGAGGACACCTAAAGGCGAGCCGTAATGGCCTCATCTTCGACAGGCTCCTCAGGTTTTTTTTTTTACATTGTGCTGACCCTCGTTCTTTAAATGATGCTATTCCGAGGAGGACACCAAAACGCGAGCCGTAATGGGCTCATCTTCGGCAGGCTCCTCCGGTTTTTTTTTCTTTTACGTTGTGCTGACCCTCGCTCTTTAAATGATGCTATCCTAAGGAGGTCACCTAAAGGCGAGCCGTAATAGCCTCATCTTCGGCAGGCTCCTCCGTTTTTTCTTTTTTCAAGTTTTTTTCTTCCTTTTTTTTATTACGTTGTGCTGACCCTCGTTCTTTAAATGATGCTACCCCGAGGAAGACACCTAAAGGCGAGCCGTAATGGCCTCATCTTTGACAGGTTCCCCGGGTTTTTTTTTCCGGTTTTTTTTTTTACGTTGTGCTGACACTCGTTCTTTAAATGACGCTATCCCGAGGAGGACACCTAAACGCAAGCCGTAATGGCCTCATCTTCGACAGGCTACTCCAGTTTTTTTTTCCATATTTTTTTTTACGTTGTGCTGACCCTCGTTCTTTAAATGATGCAATCCCGAGGATGACACCTAAGGGCGAGCCGTAATGTCCTCATCTTCGACAGGCTCCTCCGGTTTTTTTGTTTTTTTTTTAACGTTGTACTGACCCTCGTTCTTTAAATGATGCTATCCTGAGGAGGACACCTAAACGCAAGCCATAATGGCCTAATCTTTGAAAGGCTCCTCCGGTTTTTTTTCCAGATTTTTTTTTACGTTGTGCTGACCCTCGTTCTTTAAATGATGCTATCCCAAGGAGGACACCTAAAGGCGAGCCGTAATGGCCTCATCTTCGACAGGCTCCTACGGTTTTTTTGTTTTTTTTTTACGTTGTGCTGACCCTCGTTCTTTAAATGACGCTATTCCGAGGAGGACACCTAAAGGCGAGTCGTAATGGCCTCATCTTCGACAGGCTCCTCAGGTTTTTTTTTTTTTACATTGTGCTGACCCTCGTTCTTTAAATGATGCTATTCCGAGGAGGACACCAAAACGCGAGCCGTAATGGGCTCTTCTTCGGCAGGCTCCTTCGGTTTTTTTTTTTTTCCGTTGTGCTGACCCTTGTTCTTTAAATGACGCTATCCTGAGGAGGTCACCTTAAGGCGAGCCGTAATGGCCTCATCTTCGGCAGGCTCCTCCGTTTCTTCTTTTTTCAAGTTTTTTTCTTCCCTTTTTTTTATTGGGTTGTACTGACCGTCGTTTTTTTAATGACGCTATCCCGAGAAAGACACCTAAAGGCGAGCCGTAATGGCCTCATCTTTGACAGGTTCCCCCGGTTTTTTTTTCCGGTTTTTTTTATACGTTGTGCTGACCCTCGTTCTTTAAATGACGCTATCCCAAGGAGGACACCTAAACGCAAGCCGTAATGGCCTCATCTTCGACAGGCTCCTCCGGTTTATTTTTCAGATTTTTTTTACGTTGTGCTGACCCTCGTTCTTTTAATGATCCTATCCCGAGGAGGACACCTAAAGGCGAGCTGTAATGGCCTCATCTTCGATAGGTTCCTCCGGTTTTTTTTGTTTTTTTTATACGTTGTGCTGACCCTCGTTCTTTAAATGACGCTATCTCAATGAGGAAACCTAAACGCGAGCCGTAATGGCCTAATCTTCGGCAGGCTCCTCCGGTTTTTTTTTTTTTTTACGTTGTGCTGACCCTCGTTCTTTAAATTACGCTATCCCGAGGAAGACACCTAAAGGCAAGCCGTAATGGCCTCATCTTCGACAGGCTACTCCAGTTTTTTTTTCCATATTTTTTTTACGTTGTGCTGACCCTCGTTCTTTAAATGATGCAATCCCGAGGATGACACCTAAAGGCGAGCCGTAATGTCCTCATCTTCGACAGGCTTCTCCGGTTTTTTTTGTTTTTTTTTACGTTGTACTGACCCTCGTTCTTTAAATGACGCTATCCAGAGGAGGACACCTAAACGCAAGCCATATTGGCCTCATCTTTGAAAGGCTCCTCCGGTTTTTTTTTCCGAATTTTTTTTTTACGTTGTGCTGACCCTCGTTCTATAAATTATGCTATCCCGAGGAGGACACCTAAAGGCGAGCCGTAATGGCCTCATCTTCGACAGGCTCCTCAAGTTTTTTTTTTAATTTTTTTTACGTTGTGCTGACCCTCGTTCTTTAAATGACGCTATCTAGAGGAGGAGACCTAAACGCAAGCCGTAATGGGCTCATTTTCGGCAGGCTCCTCCGGTTTTTTTTTTTTTTGACGTTGTGCTGACCCTCGTTCTTTAAATGACGCTATCCTGAGGAGGTCACCTTAAAGCGAGCCGTAATGGCCTCATCTTCGGCAGGCTCCTCCGTTTCTTCTTTTTTCAAGTTTTTTTTCCCTTTTTTTATTACGTTGTGCTGACCCTCGTTCTTTAAATGACGCTATCCCGAGGAAGACACCTAAAGGCGAGCCGTAATGGCCTCATCTTTGACAGGTTCCCCCGGGTTTTTTTTTTCGTTTTTTTTTTTTTTACGTTGTGCTGACCCTCGTTCTTTAAATGATGCTATCCCGACGAGGACACCTAAACGCAAGCCGTAATGGTGTCATCTTCGACAAGCTCCTCCGGTTTTTTTTTCCAGATTTTTTTTACGTTGTGCTGACCCTCGTTCTTTAAATGATGCTATCCCGAGGAGGACACTTAAAGGCGAGCCGTAATGGCCTCATCTTCGACAGGCTCCTCCGGTTTTTTTGTTTTTTTTGTTTTTTTTACGTTGTACTGACCCTCATTCTTTAAATGACGCTATCCCGAGGAGGACATCTAAACGCAAGCCATAATTGCCTCATCTTTGAAAGGCTCCTCCGGTTTTTTTTTCCGAATTTTTTTTACGTTGTACTGACCCTCGTTCTTTAAATGATGCTATCCCGAGGAGGACACCTAAAGGCGAGCCGTAATGGCCTCATCTTCGACAGGCTCCTCAAGTTTTTTTTTTTATTTTTTTTACGTTGTGCTGACCCTCGTTCTTTAAATGACGCTATCTAGAGGAGGAGACCTAAACGCAAGCCGTAATGGGCCCATCTTCGGCAGGCTCCTCCGGTTTTTTTTTTTTGACGTTGTGCTGACCCTCGTTCTTTAAATGACGCTATCCTGAGGAGGTCACCTTAAAGCGAGCCGTAATGGCCTCATCTTCGGCAGGCTCCTCCGTTTCTTCTTTTTTCAAGTTTTTTTTCCCTTTTTATTACGTTGTGCTGACCCTCGTTCTTTAAATGACGCTATCCCGAGGAAGACACCTAAAGGCGAGCCGTAATGGCCTCATCTTTGACAGGTTCCCCCGGGTTTTTTTTTCGGTTTTTTTTTTTTACGTTGTGCTGACCCTCGTTCTTTAAATGATGCTATCCCGACGAGGACACCTAAACGCAAGCCGTAATGGCGTCATCTTCGACAAGCTCCTCCGATTTTTTTTTCCAGATTTTTTTTACGTTGTGCTGACCCTCGTTCTTTAAATGATGCTATCCCGAGGAGGACACCTAAAGGCGAGCCGTAATGGCCTCATCTTCGACAGGCTCCTCCGGTTTTTTTGTTTTTTTTTATTTTTTTTACGTTTTACTGACTCTCGTTCTTTAAATGACGCTATCCCGAGGAGGACATCTAAACGCAAGCCATAATTGCCTCATCTTTGAAAGGCTCCTCCGGTTTTTTTTTCCGAATTTTTTTTACGTTGTGCTGACCCTCGTTCTTTAAATGATGCTATCCCGAGGAGGACACCTAAAGGCGAGCCGTAATGGCCTCATCTTCGACAGGCTGCTCAAGTTTTTTTTTATTTTTTTTACGTTGTGCTGACCCTCGTTCTTTAAATGACGCTATCTAGAGGAGGAGACCTAAACGCAAGCCGTAATGGGCTCATCTTCGGCAGGCTCCTCCGGTTTTTTTTTTTGACGTTGTGCTGACCCTCGTTCTTTAAATGACGCTATCCTGAGGAGGTCACCTTAAAGCAAGCCGTAATGGCCTCATCTTCGGCAGGCTCCTCCGTTTCTTCTTCTTTAAAGTTTTTTTTCCCTTTTTTTATTACGTTTTGCTGACCCTTGTTCTTTAAATGACGTTATCCCGAGGAAGACACCTAAAGGCGAGCCGTAATGGCCTCATCTTTGACAGGTTGCCCCGGGTTTTTTTTTTCGGTTTTTTTTTCCGTTGTGCTGACTCTCGTTCTTTAAATGATGCTATCCCGACGAGGACCCCTAAACGCAAGCCGTAATGGCGTCATCTTCGACAAGGTCCTCTGGTTTTTTTTTTCGAGATTTTTTTACGTTGTGCTAACCCTCGTTCTTTAAATGATGCTATCCCGAGGAGGACACCTAAAGGCGAGCCATAATGGCCTTATCTTCGATAGGCTCCTCCGGTTTTTTTGTTTTTTTGTTTTTTTTACGTTGTGCTGACCCTCTTTCTTTAAATGATGCTATTCCGAGGAGGACACCTAAAGGCGAGCCGTAATGGCCTCATCTTCGACAGGCTCCTCAGTTTTATTTTTTTTTACATTGTGCTGACCCTCATTCTTTAAATGACGCTATCTCGAGGAGGAAACCTAAACACGAGCCGTAATGGGCTCATCTTCGGCATGCTCCTCCGGTTTTTTTTTTATGTTGTGCTGACCTTCGCTCTTTAAATGATGCTATCCTGAGGAGGTTACCTAAATGCGAGCCGTAATGGCCTCATCTTCGGCCGGCTCCTCCGTTTTTTATTTTTTCAAGTTTTTTTCTTCCTTTTTTTTATTACGTTGTGCTGACCCTCGTTCTTTAAATGATGCTACCCCGAGGAAGACACCTAAAGGCGAGCCGTAATAGCCTCATCTTTGACAGGTTCCCCCGGGTTTTTTTTTTCCGGATTTTTTTTTTACGTTGTGCTGACCCTCGTTCTTTAAATGATGCTATCCTGAGGAGGACACCTAAACGCAAGCCGTAATGGCCTCATCTTCGACAGGCTCCTCCGGTTTTTTTTTTCCAGATTTTTTTTTGCGTTGTACTGACCCTCGTTCTTTAAATGATGCAATCCCGAGGATGACACCTAAAGGCGAGCCGAAATGGCCTCATCTTCGACAGGCTCCTCCGGTTATTTTGTTTTTTTTTAACGTTGTACTGACCCTCGTTCTTTAAATGACGCTATCCCGAGGAGGACACCTAAACGCAAGCCATAATGGCCTCATCTTTGAAAGGCTCCTCCGGTCTTTTTTTTGGATTTTTTTTACGTTGTGCTGACCCTCGTTCTTTAAATGATGCTATTCCGAGGAGGACACCTAAAGGCGAACCGTAATGGCCTCATCTTCGACAGGCTCCAGAGGTTTTTTTTTTTACGTGTGCTGACCCTCGTTGTTTAAATGACGCTATCCTGAGGAGGTCACTTTAAGGCGAGCCGTAATGGCCTCATCTTCGGCAGGCTCCTCCGTTTCTTCTTTTTTCAAGTTTTTTTCTTCCCTTTTTTTTATTGGGTTGTACTGACCGTCGTTTTTTAAATGACGCTATCCCGAGAAAGATACCTAAAGGCGAGCCGTAATGGCCTCATCTTTGACAGGTTCCCCCGGTTTTTTTTTCCGGTTTTTTTTATACGTTGTGCTGACCCTCGTTCTTTAAATGACGCTATCCCAAGGAGGACACCTAAACGCAGGCCGTAATGGCCTCATCTTCGACAGTCTCCTCCGGTTTTTTTTATTTTTTTTTATACGTTGTGCTGACCCTCGTTCTTTAAATGACGCTATCTCAATGAGGAGACCTAAACGCGAGTCGTAATGGCCTCATCTTCGGCAGGCTCCTCCGGTTTTTTTTTTTTTTTTACGTTGTGCTGACCCTCGTTCTTTAAATGACGCTATCCCGAGGAAGACACCTAAAGGCGAGCCGTAATGGCCTCATCTTTGACAGGTTCCCCCGGGTTTTTCTTTCGGTTTTTTTTTATTTTTTACGTTGTGCTGACCCTCGTTCTTTAAATGATGCTATCCCGACGAGGACAGCTAAACGCAAGCCGTAATGGCGTCATCCTCGACAAGCTCCTCCGGTTTTTTTTCCAGATTTTTTTTTACGTTGTGCTGACCCTCGTTCTTTAAATGATGCTATCCCGAGGAGGACACCTAAAGGCGAGCCGTAATGGCCTCATCTTCGACAGGCTCCTACGGTTTTTTTGTTTTTTGTTTTTTACGTTGTGCTGACGCTCTTCTTTAAATGATGCTATTCCGAGGAGGACACCTAAAGGCGAGCCGTAATGGCCTCATCTTCGACAGGCTCCTCAGGTTTTTTTTTTTACATTGTGCTGACCCTCGTTCTTTAAATGATGCTATTCCGAGGAGGACACCAAAACGCGAGCCGTAATGGGCTCAACTTCGGCAGGCTCCTCCGGTTTTTTTTTTTTTTTTACGTTGTGCTGACCCTCGCTCTTTAAATGATGCTATCCTAAGGAGGTCACCTAAAGGCGAGCCGTAATAGCCTCATCTTCGGCAGGCTCCTCCGTTTTTTCTTTTTTCAAGTTTTTTTCTTCCTTTTTTTTATTACGTTGTGCTGACCCTCGTTCTTTAAATGATGCTACCCCGAGGAAGACACCTAAAGGCGAGCCGTAATGGCCTCATCTTTGACAGGTTCCCCCGGTTTTTTTTTCCGGTTTTTTTTATACGTTGTGCTGACCCTCGTTCTTTAAATGACGCTATCCCAAGGAGGACACCTAAACGCAGGCCGTAATGGCCTCATCTTCGACAGGCTCCTCCGGTTTATTTTTCAGATTTTTTTTACGTTGTGCTGACCCTCATTCTTTAAATGATCCTATCTCGAGGAGGACACCTAAAGGCGAGCCGTAATGGCCTCATCTTCGACAGGCTCCTCCAGTTTTTTTTGTTTTTTTTATACGTTGTGCTGACCCTCGTTCTTTAAATGACGCTATCTCAATGAGGAGACCTAAACGCGAGCCGTAATGGCCTCATCTTCGGCAGGCTCCTCCGGTTTTTTTTTTTTTTACGTTGTGCTGAGCTCGTTCTTTAAATGACGCTATCCCGAGGAAGACACCTAAAGGCGAGCCGTAATGGCCTCATCTTTGACAGGTTCCCACGGGTTTTTCTTTCGTTTTATTTTGTTTTTTACGTTGTGCTGACCCTCGTTCTTTAAATGATGCTATCCCGATGAGGACACCTAAACGCAAGCCGTAATGGCGTCATCCTCGACAAGCTCCTCCGGTTTTTTTTCCAGATTTTTTTTTACGTTGTGCTGACCCTCGTTCTTTAAATGATGCTATCCCGAGGAGGACACCTAAAGGCGAGCCGTAATGGCCTCATCTTCGACAGGCTCCTACGGTTTTTTTGTTTTTTTTTTTTTACGTTGTGCTGACCCTCTTCTTTAAATGATGCTATTCCGAGGAGGACACCTAAAGGCGAGCCGTAATGGCCTCATCTTCGACAGGCTCCAAAGTTTTTTTTTTTACATTGTGCTGACCCTCGTTCTTTAAATGATGCTATTCCGAGGAGGACACCAAAACGCGAGCCGTAATGGGCTCATCTTCGGCAGGCTCCTCCGTTTTTTCTTTTTTCAAGTTTTTTTCTTCCTTTTTTTTATTACGTTGTGCTGACCCTCGTTCTTTAAATGATGCTACCCCGAGGAAGACACCTAAAGGCGAGCCGTAATGGCCTCATCTTTGACAGGTTCCCCGGGTTTTTTTTTTCAGTTTTTTTTTACGTTGTGCTGATACTCGTTCTTTAAATGACGCTATCCCGAGGAGGACACCTAAACGCAAGCCATAATGGCCTCATCTTCGACAGGCTACTCCAGTTTTTTTTTCCATATTTTTTTTACGTTGTGCTGACCCTCGTTCTTTAAATGATGCAATCCCGAGGATGACACCTAAAGGCGAGCCGTAATGTCCTCATCTTCGACAGGCTCCTCCGGTTTTTTTTGTTTTTTTTTTACGTTGTACTGACCCTCGTTCTTTAAATGACGCTATCCCGAGGAGGACACCTAAACGCAAGCCATAATGGCCTAATCTTTGAAAGGCTCCTCCGGTTTTTTTTTCCGAATTTTTTTTTACGTTGTGCTGACCCTCGTTCTTTAAATGATGCTATCCCGAGGAGGACACCTAAAGGCGAGCCGTAATGGCCTCATCTTCGACAGGCTTCTCAAGTTTTTTTTTTATTTTTTTTTACGTTGTGCTGACCCTCGTTCTTTAAATGACGATATCTAGAGGAGGTCACCTTAAAGCGAGCCGTAATGGCCTCATCTTCGGCAGGCTCCTCCGTTTCTTCTTTTTTCAAGTTTTTTTTCCTTTTTTTATTACGTTGTGCTGACCCTCGTTCTTTAAATGACGCTATCCCGAGGAAGACACCTAAAGGTGAGCCGTAATGGCCTCATCTTTGACAGGTTCCCCCGGGTTTTTTTTTTCAGTTTTTTTTTTTTTTACGTTGTGCTGACCCTCGTTCTTTAAATGATGCTATCCCGACGAGGACACCTAAACGCAAGCCGTAATGGCGTCATCTTCGACAAGCTCCTCCGGTTTTTTTTTCCAGATTTTTTTCACGTTGTGCTGACCCTCATTCTTTAAATGATGCTATCCCGAGGAGGACACCTAAAGGCGAGCCGTAATGGCCTCATCTTCGACAGGCTCCTCCGGTTTTTTTGTTTTTTTTGTTTTTTTTACGTTGTGTTGACCCTCTTTCTTTAAATGATGCTATTCCGAGGAGGACACCTAAAGGCGAGCCGTAATGGCCTCATCTTAGACAGGCTCCTCAGGTTTTTTTTTTTTTTTTACATTGTGCTGACCCTCGTTCTTTAAATGACGCTATCTCGAGGAGGAGACCTAAACGCGAGCCGTAATGGGCTCACCTTCGGCAGGCTCCTCTGGTTTTTTTTTTTTTTACGTTGTGCTGACCCTCGCTCTTTAAATGACGCTATCCTGAGGAGGTCACCTAAATGCGAGCCATAATGGCCTCATTTTCGCCAGGCTCCTCCGTTTTTTCTTTTTTCAAGTTTTTTTCTTCCTTTTTTTTATTACGTTGTGCTGACCCTCGTTCTTTAAATGATGCTACCCCGAGGAAGACACCTAAAGGCGAGCCGTAATGGCCTCATCTTTGACAGGTTTCCCCAGGTTTTTTTTTTCGGATTTTTTTTTACGTTGTGCTGACCCTCGTTCTTTAAATGATGCTATCCCGAGGAAGACACCTAAACGCAACCCGTAATGGCCTCATCTTCGACAGGCTCCTCTGGTTTTTTTTTTCCAGATTTTTTTTTGCGTTGTGCTGACCCTCGTTCTTTAAATGATGCAATCCCGAGGATGAAACCTAAAGGCGAGCCGAAATGGCCTCATCTTCGACAGGCTCCTCCGGTTTTTTTTGTTTTTTTTTTAACGTTGTACTGACCCTCGTTCTTTAAAAGACGCTATCCCGAGGAGGACACCTAAACGCAAGCCATAATGGCCTCATCTTTGAAAGGCTCCTCCGGTTTTTTTTTTCGGATTTTTTTTTACGTTGTGCTGATCCTCGTTCTTTAAATGATGCTATTCCGAGGAGGACACCTAAAGGCGAACCGTAATGGCCTCATCTTCGACAGGCTCCACAGGTTTTTTTTTTACATTGTGCTGACCCTCGTTCTTTAAATGGCGCTATCTCGAGGAGGAGACCTAAACGCGAGCCGTAATGGGCTCTTCTTCGGCAGGCTCCTCCGGTTTTTTTTTTTTTTTTTTTTTTACGTTGTGCTGACCCTCGCTCTTTAAATGACGCTATCCTGAGGAGGTCACCTTAACGCGAGCCGAAATGGCCTCATCTTCGGCAGGCTCCTCCGTTTTTTCTTTTTTAAAGTTTTTTCTTCCTTTTTTTATTACGTTGTGCTGATCCACGTTCGTTAAATGTTGCTACCCCAAGGAAGACACCTAAAGGCGAGCCGTAATGGCCTCATCTTTGACAGGTTCCCCCGGGTTTTTTTTTTCGGATTTTTTTTTTTACGTTGTGCTGACCCTCGTTCTTTAAATGACGCTATCCCGAGGAGGACACCTAAACGCAAGCCGTAATGGCCTCATCTTCTATAGGCTCCTCCGGTTTTTTTTTCAGATTTTTTTTTTACGTTGTGCTGACCCTCGTTCTTTAAATGATGCAATCCCGAGGAGGACACCGAAAGGCGAGCCGTAATGGCCTCATCTTTGACAGGATCCTCCGGTTTTTTTTTGTTTTTTTTTACGTTGTACTGACCCTCGTTCTTTAAATGACGCTATCCCGAGGAGGACACCTAAACCCAAGCAATAATGGCCTCATCTTCGAAAGGCTCCTCCGGTTTTTTTTTCGGATTTTTTTTTACGTTGTGCTGATCCTCGTTCTTTAAATGATGCTATTCCGAGGAGGACACCTAAAGGCGAGCCGTAATGGAGTCATCTTCGACAGGCTCCTCAGGTTTTTTTTTCTTTTACGTTGTGCTGACCCTCGTTTTCTTTAAATGACGCTATCTTGAGGAGGAGACCTAAACGTGAGCCGTAATGGCCTCATCTTCGGCAGGCTCCTCTGGTTTTTTTTTTTTTTTTTTTTTACGTTGTGCTGACCATTGTTCTTTAAATGACGCTATCCCGAGGAAGACACCTAAAGGTGAGCCATAATGGCCTCATCTTTGACAGGTTCCCCCGGGTTTTTTTTTTCCGGGTTTTTATTTTTTTTTAAGTTGTGCTGACCCTCGTTCTTTAAATGATGCTATCCCGAGGAGGACACCTAAACGCAAGCCGTAATGGCCTCATCTTCGACAGGCTCCTACGGTTTTTTTTCCAGATTTTTTTTTACGTTGTGCTGACCCTCGTTCTTTAAATGATGCTCTCCCGAGGAGGACACCTAAAGGTGAGCCGTAATGTCCTCATCTTCGACAGGCTCCTCCGGTTTTTTTTGTTTTTTTTTACGTTGTGCTGACATTCATTCTTTAAATGTCGCTATTCCGAGGAGGACACCTAAATGCAAGCCGTAATGGCCTCATCTTCGAAAGGCTCCTCCGATTTTTTATTTCCGGTTTTTTTTTTACGTTGTGCTTACACTCGTTCTTTAAATGACGCTATCCTGAGGAGGTCACCTTAAGGCGAGCCGTAATGGCCTCATCTTCGGCAGGCTCCTCTGTTTCTTCTTTTTTCAAGTTTTTTTCTTCCCTTTTTTTTATTACGTTGTGCTGACCCTCGTTCTTTAAATGACGTTATCCCGAGGAAGACACCTAAAGGAAAGCCGTAATGGCCTCATCTTTGACAGGTTCCCCCGGGGTTTTTTTTTTCCGTTTTTTTTTTATATGTTGTGCTGACCCTCGTTCTTTAAATGCCGCTATCCCGAGGAGGACACCTAAACGCAAGCCGTAATGGCCTCATCTTCGATAAGCTCCTTCGATTTTTTTTTTCCAGATTTTTATTTACGTTGTGCTGAGCCTCGTTCTTTAAATGATCCTATCCCGAGGAGGACACCTAAAGGGGAGCCGTAAAGGCCTCATCTTCGACAGGCTCCTCTGGTTTTTTTTTGTTTTTTTTTTTACGTTGTGCTAACCCTCGTTCTTTAAATGACACTATCCCGAGGAGGATACCTAAACGCAAGCCGTAATGGCCTCATCTTCAACAGGCTCCTCAGGTTTTTTTTTTTTTTTTACGTTGTGCTGACCCTCGTTCTTTAAATGACGCTATCCTGAGGAGGATACCTAAATGCAAGCCGTAATGGCCTCATCTTCGGTAGGCTCCTCCGGTTTTTTTTTTTCGTTGTGCTGACCCTCGTTCTTTAAATGACGGTATCCCGAGGAAGACACCAAAAGGCGAGCTGTAATGGCCTCATCTTTGACAGGTTCCCCTCGGTTTTTTTTCCTTTTTTTTTTTACGTTGTGTTGACCCTCGTTCTTTAAATGACGCTATCTCGAGGAGGACACCTAAACGCAAGCCGGAATGGCCTCATCCTCGACAGGCTCCTCCGATTTTTTTTTTCCAGATTTTTTTTTACGTTGTGCTGACCCTCGTTCTTTAAATGATGCTATCTCGAGGAGGACACCTAAAGGCAAGCCGTAATGGCCTCATCTTCGACAGGCTCCTCCGATTTTTTTTGTTTTTTTTTTACGTTGTGCTGACTCTCTTTCTTTAAATGACGCTATCCCGAGGAGGACACCTAATTGTAAGCCGTAATGGCCTCATCTTCGAAAGGCTCCTCCGGTTTTTTTTCCGGATTTTTTTTTTACGTTGTGCTGACCCTCCTTCTTTAAATGATGCTATCCCGAGGAGGACACCTAAAGGCGAGCATCTTCGACAGGCTCCTCAGGTTTTTTTATTTTTTTTATTTTCTTTTTTACGTTGTGCTATCCCTCTTTCTTTAAATGACACTATCTCGAGTAGTCCTAAACGCGAGCCGTAATGGCCTCATCTTTGGCAAGCTCCTCCGGTTTTTTTTTTTTTTTTTTTTTTTTTTTTTTTTTTTTTTTTTTTTTTTTTTACGTTGTGTTAACCCTCGTTCTTTAAATGACGCTATCCCGAGGAAGACACCTAAAGGCGAGCCGTAATGGTCTCATCTTTGAAAGGTTTCCCCGGGTTTCTTTTTTCTTTTTTTTTACGTTGTGCTGAGTCTCGTTCTTTAAATGACACTATCTCGAGGAGGACACCTAAACGCAATCCGTAATTGCCTCATCTTCGACAGGCTCCTCCGGTTTTTTTTTTCCAGATTTTTTTTACGTTGTGCTGACTCTCGTTCTTTAAATGACGCTATCCCGAGGAGGACACCTAAACGCAATCCGTAATGGCCTCATCTTCGACAAACTCCTCATTTTTTTTTTTTTTACGTTATGCTAACCCTCGTTCTTTAAATGACGCTATCCCGACGAGGGCACCTAAACGCAAGCTGTAATGGCCTCATCTTCGGCAGGCTCCTCCGGTTTTTTTTTCCAGAATTTTATTTTACGTTGTGCTGACCCTCGTTCTTTAAATGATGCTATCCCGAGGAGGACCTTAAAGGCGAGCCGTAATGGCCTCAACTTCGGCAGGCTCCTCCAGGTTTTTTTTTTTTTTTACATTGTGCTAACCCTCGTTCTTTAAATGACGCTATCCCGAGGAGGACACCTAAACGCGAGCCATAATGGCCTCATCTTCGGCAGGATCCTCTGGTTTTTTTCCCTTGTACTAACTGTCGTTCTTTAAATGACGCTATCCTGAAGAGGACATCTAAAGGCGAGCCGTAATGGCCTCTTCTTCGGCAGGCTCCCCCCATTTTTTTTCCCTTGTGCTGACCGTCGTTCTTTAAATGACGCTATCCTGAGGAGGACACCTAAAGGCGAGCCGTAATGGCTTCATCTTCGGTAGGCTCCTCCGTTTTTTTTTAGTTGTGCTGACCCTCGTTTTTTAAATGACGCTATCCCGAGGAGGACACCTAAAGGCGAGCCGTAATGGGATCATCTTCGGCAGGCTCCTCCGATTTTTTTTCCAGTTTTTTCCCAAATTTTTTTTATTTTTTACGTTGTGCTGACCCTCGTTATTTAAATGACGCTATCCCAAGGAGTACACCTAAAGGCGAGCCGTAATGGCCACATCTTTGGCAGGCTCCTCCGGTTTTTTTTTTCCAATTTTTTTCCCTTTTTTTTATACGTTGTGCTGTCCCTCGTTCTTTAAATGATGCTATCTCGAGGAGGAGACCTAACCGCGAGCCGTAATGGGCTCATCTTCGGCAGGCTCCTCCGTTTTTTTTTCTACGTTGTGCTGACCCTCGTTCTTTAAATGACGCTATCCTGAGGAGGTCACCTTAAGGCGAGCCGTAATGGCCTCATCTTCGGCAGGCTCCTACGTTTCTTCTTTTCTCAAGTTTTTTATTACGTTGTGCTGACCCTCGTTCTTTAAATGACGCTATCCCGAGGAAGACACCTAAAGGCGAGCCGTAAAGGCCTCATCTTTGACAAGTTCCCCCGGGTTTTTTTTTCCAGTTTTTTTTATTCGTTGTACTGACCCTCGTTCTTAAAATGATGCTATACCGAGGAGGACACCTAAAGGCGAGCCGTAATGGCCTCATCTTCGACAGGCTCCTCCGTTTTTTTTTTGTTTATTTTTTTTACGTTGTGCTGACTCTCGTTCTTTAAATGACACTATCCCGATGAGGACACCTAAACGCAATCCGTAATGGCCTCATCTTCGACAAACTCCTCAGTTTTTTTTTTTACGTTATGCTGACCCTCGTTCTTTAAATGATGCTATTCCGACGAGGGCACCTAAACGCAAGCCGTAATGGCCTCATCTTCGGCAGGCTCCTCCGGTTTTTTTTTTTCCGGAATTTTATTTTACGTTGTGATGGCTCTCGTTCTTTAAATGATGCTATCTCGAGGAGGACACTTAAAGGCGAGCCGTAATGGCCTCATCTTCGGCAGGCTCCACCAGGTTTTTTTTTTTTTTTTTTTTTACGTTGTGCTAACCCTCGTTCTTTAAATGACGCTATCCCGAGGAGGACACCTAAACGCGAGCCATAATGGCCTCATCTTCAGCAGGCTCCTCCGGTTTTTTTTTCCCTTGTGCTAACCGTCGTTCTTTAAATGACGCTATCCTGAGGCGGACACCTAAAGGTGAGCCGTAATGGCCTCTTCTTCGGCAGGCTCCTCCTGTTTTTTTTCCCTTGTGTTGACCGTCGTTCTTTAAATGACGCTATCCTGAGGAGGACATCTAAAGGCGAGCCGAATGGCCTCATCTTCGGTAGGCTCCTCCTTTTTTTTTTAGTTGTGCTGACACTCGTTTTTTAAATTATACTATCCCGAGGAGGACACATAAAGGCGAGCCGTAATGGCCTCATCTTCGGCAGGCTCCTCCGGTTTTTTTTCCAGTTTTTTCCTGATTTATTTTTATTTTTTACGTTGTGCTGACCCTCATTATTTAAATGACGCTATCCCAAGGAGGACACCTAAAGGCGAGCCGCAATGGCCACATCTTTGGCAGGCTCCTCTGGTTTTTTTTTCCAATTTTTTAACTTTTTTTTTATACGTTGTGCTGACCCTCGTTCTTTAAATGATGCTATCTCGAGGAGGAGACCTAAATGCGAGCCGTAATGGGCTCATCTTCGGCAGGCTCCTCCGGTTTTTTTTTTCTACGTTGTGCTGACCCTCGTTCTTTAAATGACGCTATCCTGAGGAGGTCACCTTAAGCCGAGCCGTAATGGCCTCATCTTCGGCAGGCTCCTCCGTTTCTTCTTTTCTCAAGTTTTTTATTACGTTGTGCTGACCCTCATTATTTAAATGACGCTATCCCAAGGAGGACACCTAAAGGCGAGCCGTAATGGCCTCATCTTTGACAGGTTCCCCCGGGTTTTTTTTCCAGTTTTTTTTTTATTCGTTGTACTGACCCTCGTTCTTAAAATGATGCTATCCCGAGGAGGACACCTAAAGGCGAGCCGTAATGGCCTCATCTTCTACAGGCTCCACCGGTCTTTTTTATTTTTTTTTTACGTTGTGCTGACCCTCGTTCTTTAAACGACGCTATCCCGAGGAGGACACCTAAACGCAAGCCGTAATGGCCTCATCTTCGAAAGGCTCCTCCGGTTTTTTTTCGGATTTTTTTTTACGTTGTACTGACCCTCGTTCTTTAAATGATGCTATCCCGAGGAGGACACCTAAAGGCGAGCCGTAATGGCCTCATCTTCGACAGGCTCCTCAGGTTTTTTTTTTTTTTACGTTGTGCTGACCCTCGTTCTTTAAATGACGCTATCTCAAGGAGGAGACCTAAACGCAAGCCGTAATGGCCTCATCTTCGGCAGACTCCTCCGGCTTTTTTTTTTACGTTGTGCTGACCATCGTTCTTTAATTGACGCTATCCCAAGGAAGACACCTAAAGGCGAGCCGTAATGGCATCATCTTTGACAGGGTCCCCTGGGTTTTTTTTTCGGGTTTTTTTTTTACGTTGTGCTGACCCTCGTTCTTTAAATGACGCTATCCCGACGAGGACACCTAAACGCAAGCCGTAATGGCGTCATCTTCGACAAGCTTCTCCGGTTTTTTTTCGGATTTTTTTTACGTTGTGCTGACCCTCGTTCTTTAAATGATGCTATCCCGCAGAGGACACCTAAAGGCGAGCCGTAATGGCCTAATCTTCGACAGGCTCCTCCGATTTTTTGTTTTTTTTTTTACGTTGTGCTGACCCTCGTTCTTTAAATGACGCTATCCTGAGGAAGACACCTAAATGCGAGCCGTAATTGCCTCATCTTCGAAAAGCTCCTCCGGTTTTTTTTTTCAGATTTTTTTTACGTTGTGATGACCCTCGTTCTTTAAACGATGCTATTCCGAGGAGAACACCTAAAGGTGAGTCGTTATGGCCTCATCTTCGACAGACTCCTCAGGTTTTATTTTTTCTTTTTTTTATGTTGTGCTGACACTCGTTCTTTAAATGATGCTATCTCGAGGAGGAGACCTAAATGCGAGCCGTAATGGGCTCATCTTCGGCAGGCTCCTCCAGTTTTTTTTTTTTTTTTTACGTTGTGCTGACCCTCACTCTTTAAATGACGCTATCCTGAGGAGGTCACCTTAAGGTGAGCCGTAATGGCCTCATCTTCGGCAGGCTCCTCCGTTTTTTCTTTTTTCAAGTTTTTTTCTTCCTTTTTTTTATTACGTTCTGCTGACCCTCGTTCTTTAAATGACGCTACCCCGAGGAAGACACCTAAACGCGAGCCGTAATGGCCTCATCTTTGACAGGTTCCCTCGGGTTTTTTTTTGTTTTTTTTATACGTTGTGCTGACCCTCGTTCTTTAAATGACGCTAACCCGAGGAGGACACCTCAACGCAAGCCGTAATGGCCTCATCTTCGAAAGGCTCCTCCAATTTTTTTCAGATTTTTTTTACGTTGTGTTGATCCTCGTTCTTTAAATGATGCTATCCCGAGGAGGACACCTAAAGAAATGCAAAAGAAAAAGCTAACAAGGGGATTAAGCAAAAGGGTAAGGAATCATAGCAGCAACCTTGGTGAACCCTTAAGGAAGCATAGTTATTTTGACAGCAAGTAATAAATGAGCTATTTTTGATCTGCATAAAACCCCATAAACAAAATTCCACTATTTGCATAATAAGGACATGCATGCCTATCTATTTCATTCTATCTTCTCTTATGTTTAAGTGCTTGCTTGGGGACAAGCAAGTTTTAAGTTTGGTGTTGTGATGACAAGTCATCTTAGCCTAATTTCACTAGCCTTTTTCTTTGTTTTTATTAAGTTTTATGCACTTTCTTGCATTCTAAGTAAGAAATTTGGAATGAAAATGCATGACTTCTTTAAATCAAACAACCACCATGTAATTGATGCTAAATCATGAGGTTTAAGCTAAATTTAATTGAATTTTAATGAATTATAAACCTTGTGAATTTAGTGATACTTTGATTGGTTGTTTTGATTACTTGCAGGTGAAGAAAGAAAAAAAAGAAGAAAAGCGTGGCTCAAGAAGCATGCCCAAAGAAAGAGAAAGCGTGCCAAAAGGAAAGAAAAAGCGTGGCCAACATCAAGGAAGAATGGAAGCTAAGTTGGGAAAGTGAACCGAGCTTCACAAGGAACCAAAAAGGAAGCAAGGCACAAAAGCTAAGTTAACTTAGTCAACTGAGCATCCAAGAAAGCAAGGAATTGGTGCAAAGCTAAGTTAACTAAGTTAACTTTATCGGGGACCTCTTCAAATTAATTCAAGATGAAATCCCATGAGTGAAGCCACCAAGATTCGAACCAAGGACCAAGGAGAAGGCAAGGAACGTTCCTCACAAAAGAATTCAAGAAGAAATAGCCAAAATGCATCCTCCATGGTTCGAACTTGGAACCACACGCTACTCCTTGCAAGCGAATTTGAGAATAAATAGCTAGAATGCTTCCTCCAGGACATGAACTTGGGTATTCTTTGAAACATAAGGAAGGAGTGCCACCAAGCTAGCAAGGAAAATCAAGGGAAAATAGCTTAAATGCTTCCTCCATGACTTGAACTTGGGTATTCTTTGAAACATAAGGAAGGAGTGCCACCAAGCTAGCAAGGAAAATCAAGGGAAAAAAGCTGAAATGCTTGAGCCAAGTTTCGAACCAAGGAGCTCTTGGAAACACAAGGAAGGAGCGTCCATCTCTTCCAAAATAAATTGGCCTCCACTTCCTCCACCAGGATTCGAACTTGGAACATTGAGGCCATGAGCTAAGCGTTACAAGAAAAACCAACTAAGCATTGCTTCTCCCATTCTTCCCCACACTTTGGCGCACAAGTTTGCACACCAAGGGAGCTGTGACACACATTTTGGCGCACCAAGAAGGAAGCCTTGCGCATCATGGCACGGTCTAAAGCTAAGTTGGATTTTCCAACTTAGCTCTAAGGCAATTGGCACTCAAACAAGGCTGGGCACACCACACTTGACACGGATGGAGCATGCTTGAAAGCTAAGTTGGATTTTCCAACTGAGCTTTCCCCTGGAGGTGCAATTTGGGCTAGAAATTGGATTAAAAATCCAATTTAATTCATTTCTTCACCAAATCAAAAGCCCATCCAAATTCCAAAATCCAAGAATAGAAAGTGTATAAATAGGAGTTAGTTTGATGTAATTAGGACCTTTTGACACTTTGAGATTTTACTTTGAATTTTCCTTTTAATTGTCATTTTCATTTTTGAGCTTTTACTTTGAATTTTCTGGGAGAATTGAGAAGGAGAATTGATCTCTCTTCTTCTTGGTTCTTGCTTGAGCACTCTTTTATTTTCTTGCTTTGGATCTTGGGTGAAGAATTGAAGAACTTCTGTTTCAATCTCACCTTGAGATCTCTTGTTTACTTTCTCTGCATAATTGAATTTCACTTTCTGTTTACTGCTTCATCTTCTCTTCAATTCTGCAATTTACTCTTCTTCACTTCTTTTGCAATTGTTCTTGTTGGATCAAGGAAGGATTTGAGATCTAGACTTGTTATCTAGTCTCTTCCACCCTGAGATCTTCAACCACTTTTACTTTGCTGCAAATTAAGCACTGCCTTTCTGTCTTTATAATTCTCAAAGCACTTTTACTCTTCTGTTTGAGATCCATTCCAATTTAATTCATCTTTTACTTTGCTGTTTGATGCAATTTAATTCTGCTTGTTTAATTTCTGCAATTCCAACTCCCAATCCCTTTTACAATTCAAACAATTTACATTTCTTGCACTTTAAGATTCAGTCCTTTACATTTCTTGCAATCTAAGTTTCTGCAATTTATTTTACTTGTTCTTTAAGATTCAGCACATTTACTTTCCTGCTCTTTCATTTACTGCAATTTACCCCTCTCCCTTTACATTTCAAGCAATTTAGTTTCTGTCAATTACAAATCACTCAAATCACTCAACCAAATCTTGATTCGCTTGACTAAATCAACCACTAAACAAAAATTGCTCAATCCTTCAATCCCTGTGGGATCGACCTCACTCATGTGAGTTATTATTACTTGATGCGACCCGGTACACTTGCCGGGGAGTTTTGTGTTGGATCATTCTCCACACTATCAGCTATCTCAAAGAGGAGACCTAAACGCGAGCCGTAATGGCCTCATCTTCGGCAGGCTCCTCCGGTTTTTTTTTTTTTACGTTGTGCTGACCCTCGTTCTTTAAATGACGCTATCCTGAGGAGGTCACCTTAAGGCGAGCCGTAATGGCCTCATCTTCGGCAGGCTCCTCCGTTTCTTCTTTTTTCAAGTTTTTTTCTTCCCTTTTTTTATTACGTTGTGCTGACCCTCGTTCTTTAAATGACGCTATCCGAGGAAGATACCTAAAGGCGAGCCGTAATGGCCTCATCTTTGACAGGTTCCCCCGGGTTTTTTTTCCGGGTTTTTTTTTACGTTGTGCTGACCCTCGTTCTTTAAATGACGCTATCCCGACGAGGACACCTAAACGCAAGCTGTAATGGTGTCATCTTCGACAAGCTCCTCCGGTTTTTTTTTCCAGATTTTTTTTACGTTGCGCTGACCCTCGTTCTTTAAATGATGCTATCCCGAGGAGGACACCTAAAGGCGAGCCGTAATGGCCTCATCTTCGAAAGGCTCCTCCGGTTATTTTTTTCGGATTTTTTTTACGTTGTGATGACCCTCGTTCTTTAAATGATGCTATTCCGAGGAGGACACCTAAAGGCGAGTCGTATTGGCCTCATCTTCGACAGACTCCTCAGGTTTTATTTTTTCTTTTTTTTTATGTTGTGCTGACCCTCGTTCTTTAAATAACGCTATCTCGAGAAGGAGACCTAAAGGCGAGCCGTAATGGGCTCATCTTTGGCAGGCTCCTCCGGTTTTTTTTTTTTACGTTGTACTGACCCTCGCTCTTTAAATGACGCTATCTTGAGGAGGTCACCTTAAGGCGAGCCGTAATTGCCTCATCTTCGGCAGGCTCCTCTGTTTTTTCTTTTTCCAAGTTTTTTTCTTCCTTTTTTTTATTACGTTCTGCTGACCCTCGTTCTTTAAATGACGCTACCCCGAGGAAGACACCTAAAGGCGAGCCGTAATGGCCTCATCTTTGACAGGTTCCCCCGGGTTTTTTTTTTCCGGTTTTTTTTATACGTTGTGCTGACCCTCGTTCTTTCAATGATGCTAACCGAGGAGGACACCTCAACGCAAGCCGTAATGGCCTCATCTTCGACAGGCTCCTCAGGTTTTTTTCTTCCTTTTTTTTTTTACGTTATGCTGACCCTCGTTCTTTAAATGACGCTATCTCGAGAAGGAGACCTAAACGCGAGCCGTAATGGCGTCATCTTCGGCAGGCTCCTCCGGTTTTTTTTTTTTTTTTACGTTGTGCTGACCCTCGCTCTTTAAATGACGCTATCCTGAGGAGGTCACCTTAAGGCGAGCCGTAATTGCCTCATCTTCGGCAGGCTCCTCCGGTTTTTTTTTTCGGATATTTTTTTACGTTGTGCTGACCTTCGTTCTTTAAATGATGCTATTCCGAGGAGGACACCTAAAGGCGAGTCGTAATGGCCTCATCTTCGACAGACTCCTCAGGTTTTATTTTTTCTTTTTTTTATGTTGTGCTGACCCTCGTTCTTTAAATAACGCTATCTCGAGGAAGAGACCTAAACGCGAGCCGTAATGGGCTCATCTTCGGCAGGCTCCTCCGGTTTTTTTTTTTTTTTTTTTTTTTTTTTTACGTTGTGCTGACCCTTGCTCTCTAAATGACGCTATCCTGAGGAGGTCACCTTAAGGCGAGCCGGAATTCCCTCATCTTCGGCAGGCTCCTCCGTTTTTTCTTTTTCGAAGTTTTTTTCTTCCTTTTTTTATTACGTTCTGCTGACCCTCGTTCTTTAAATGACGCTACCCCGAGGAAGACACCTAAAGGCGATCCGTAATGGCCTCATCTTTGACATCTTCCCCCAGGTTTTTTTTTTCGGTTTTTTTTATACGTTGTGCTGACCCTCGTTCTTTAAATGACGCTAACCCGAGGAGGACACCTCAAGGCAAGCCTTATTGGCCTCATCTTCGACAGGCTCCTCAGGTTTTTTTTTTTCAAATTTTTTTTACGTTGTATTGACCCTCGTTCTTTAAATGATGCTATCCCGAGGAGGACACCTAAAGGCGAGCCGTAATGGCCTCATCTTCGACAGGCTCCTCCGGTTTTTTTTTTTTTGGATTTTTTTTACGTTGTGCTGACCCTCGTTCTTTAAATGATGCTATTCCGAGGAGGACACCTAAAGGCGAGTCGTAATGGCCTCATCTTCGACAGACTCCTCAGGTTTTATTTTTTCTTTTTTTTTTATGTTGTGCTGACCCTCGTTCTTTAAATGACGCTATCTCGAGGAGGAGACCTAAACGCGAGCCGTAATGGGCTCATCTTCGGCAGGCTCCTCTGGGTTTTTTTTTTTTTTACGTTGTGCTGACCCTCGCTCTTTAAATGACGCTATCCTGAGGCGGTCACCTTAAGGCGAGCCGTAATGGCCTCATCTTCGGCAGGCTCCTCCGTTTTTTCTTTTTTCAAGTTTTTTTCTTCCTTTTTTTTATTACGTTCTACTGACCCTTGTTCTTTAAATGACGCTACCCCGAGGAAGACACCTAAAGGCGAGCCGTAATGGCCTCATCTTTGACAGGTTCCCCCGGGTTTTTTTTTTCCATTTTTTTTATACGTTGTGCCGACCCTCGTTCTTTAAATGACGCTAACCCGAGGAGGACACCTCAACGCAAGCCGTAATGGCCTCATCTTCGAAAGGCTCCTCCGGTTTTTTTCGGAGTTTTTTTTACGTTGTGTTGATTCCTGTTCTTTAAATGATGCTATCCCAAGGGGGACACCTAAAGGCAAGCCGTAATGGCCTCATCTTCGACAGGCTCCTCATGTTTTTTTTTTTTTTTACGTTATGCTGACCCTCGTTCTTTAAATGACGCTATCTCGAGGAGGAAACCTGAACGCGAGCCGTAATGGCCTCATCTTCGGCAGGCTCCTCCGGATTTTTTTTTTTACGTTGTGCTGACCCTCGTTCTTTAAATGACGCTATCCCGAGGAAGACAACTAAAGGCGAGCCGTAATGGCCACATCTTTGACAGGTTCCCCCGGGTTTTTTTTCTGGGTTTTTTGTTTTTTTTGACGTTGTTCTGACTCTCGTTCTTTAAATGACGCTATCCCGACGAGGACACCTAAACGCAAGCCGTAATGGCGTCATCTTCGACAAGTTCCTCCGGTTTTTTTTACAGATTTTTTTTACGTTGTGCTGACCCTCGTTCTTTAAATGATGCTATCCCGAGGAGGACACCTAAAGGCGAGCCGTAATCGCCTCATCTTTGACAGGCTCCTCCGGTTTTTTATTTTTTGTTTTTACCTTGTGCGGACCCTCGTTCTTTAAATGATTCTATCCCGAGGAGGACACTTAAAGGCGAGCCGTAATGGCCTCATCTTCGACAGGCTCCTCCGGTCTTTTTTGTTTTTTTTTTACGTTATGCTGACCCTCGTTCTTTAAATGACGCTATCCGAGGAGGACACCTAAACGCAAGTCGTAATGGCCTCATCTTCGAAAGGCTCCTCCGATTTTTTTTTTCGGATTTTTTTTACGTTGTATTGACCCTCGTTCTTTAAATGATGCTATCCTGAGGAGGACACCTAAAGGCGAGCCGTAATGGCCTCATATTCGACAGGTTCCTCAGGTTTTTTTTTTCTTTACGTTGTGCTGACCCTCGTTCTTTAAATGACACTATCTCAAGGAGGAGACCTAAACGCGAGCCGTAATGGACTCATCTTCGACAGGCTCCTCCGGTTTTTTTTTTTTTTTACGTTGTGCTGACCCTCGTTCTTTAAATGACGCTATCCCGAGGAAGACACCTAAAGGAGAGCCGTAATGGCCTCATCTTCGACAGACTCCTCAGGTTTTATTTTTTCTTTTTTTTATGTTGTGCTGACCCTCGTTCTTTAAATGACGCTATCTCGAGGAGGAGACCTAAACGCGAGCCGTAATGGGCTCATCTTCGGCAGCCTCCTACTGTTTTTTTTTTTTTTTTTTTACGTTGTGCTGACCCTCGCTCTTTAAATGACGCTATCCTGAGGCGGCCACCTTAAGGCGAGCCGTAATGGCCTCATCTTCGGCAGGCTCCTCCGTTTTTTTCTTTTTTCAAGTTTTTTTCTTCCTTTTTTTTATACGTTGTGCTGACCCTCGTTCTTTAAATGACGCTAACTCGAGGTGGACACCTCAACGCAAGCCGTAATGGCCTCATCTTCGAAAGGCTCCTACGGTTTTTTTTCGGATTTTTTTTACGTTGTGTTGATTCCTGTTCTTTAAATGATGCTATCCCAAGGGGGACACCTAAAGGCAAGCCGTAATGGCCTCATCTTCGACAGGCTCCTCAGGTTTTTTTTTTTTTTTTACGTTGTGCTGACCCTCGTTCTTTAAATGATGCTATCCCGAGGAGTACACCTAAAGGCGAGCCGTAATGGCCTCATCTTCGACAGGTTCCCCCGGTTTTTTGTTTTTTTGTTTTTACGTTGCGCTGACCCTCGTTCTTTAAATGACGCTATCCTGAGGAGGACACCTAAATACGAACCGTAATGGCCTCATCTTCGAAAGGCTCCTCCGATTTTTTTTTCGGATTTTTTTTACGTTGTGCTGACCCTCGTTCTTTAAATGATGCTATTCCGAGGAGGACACCTAAATGCGAGTCGTAATGGCCTCATCTTCGACAGACTCCTCAGGTTTTATTTTTTCTTTTTTTTATGTTGTGCTGACCCTCGATCTTTAAATGACGCTATCCTGAGGAGATCACCTTAAGGCGAGCCATAATGGCCTCATCTTCGGCAGGCTCCTCCGTTTTTTCTCTTTTCAAGTTTTTTTCTTCCTTTTTTTTATTACGTTCTACTGACCCTCATTCTTTAAATGACGCTACCCCGAGGAAGACACCTAAAGGCGAGCCGTAATGGCCTCATCTTTGACAGGTTCCCCCGGGTTTTTTTTTTCCAGTTTTTTTTATACGTTGTGCCGACCCTCGTTCTTTTAATGACGCTAACCCGAGGAGGACACCTCAACGCAAGCCGTAATGGCCTCATCTTCGACAGGCTCCTCATGTTTTTTTTTTTTTTACGTTATGCTGACCCTCATTCTTTAAATGACGCTATCTCGAGGAGGAAACCTAAACGTGAGCCGTAATGGCCTCATCTTCGGCAGGCTCCTCCGGTTTTTTTTTTTTACGTTGTGCTGACCCTCGTTCTTTAAATGACGCTATCCCGAGGAAGACAACTAAAGGCGAGCCGTAATGGCCTCATCTTTGACAGGTTCCCCTGGGTTTTTTTTCCGGGTTTTTTGTTTTTTTTGACGTTGTGCTGACCCTCGTTCTTTAAATGACGCTATCCCGACGAGGACACCTAAACGCAAGCCGTAATGGCGTCATCTTCGACAAGTTCCTCCGGTTTTTTTTCCAGATTTTTTTTTACGTTGTGCTGACCCTCGTTCTTTAAATGATGCTATCCCGAGGAGGACACCTAAAGGCGAGCCGTAATCGCCTCATCTTTGACAGGCTCCTCCGGTTTTTTGTTTTTTATTTTTACCTTGTGCAGACCCTCGTTCTTTAAATGATTTTATCCCGAGGAGGACACCTAAAGGCGACCCGTAATGGCCTCATCTTCGACAGGCTCCTCCGGTCTTTTTTGTTTTTTTTACGTTATGCTAACCCTCGTTCTTTAAATGACGCTATCCCGAGGAGGACACCTAAACGCAGGCCGTAATGGCCTCATCTTCGAAAGGCTCCTCCGATTTTTTTTTTCGGATTTTTTTTTACGTTGTATTGACCCTCGTTCTTTAAATGACGCTATCCTGAGGAGGACACCTAAAGGCGAGCCGTAATGGCCTCATATTCGACAGGTTCCTCAGGTTTTTTTTTTCTTTACGTTGTGCTGACCCTCGTTCTTTAAATGACACTATCTCAAGGAGGAGACCTAAACGCGAGCCGTAATGGACTCATCTTCGGCAGGCTCCTCCGGTTTTTTTTTTTTTTTTTTTACGTTGTGCTGACCCTCGCTCTTTAAATGACGCTATCCTGAGGCGGTCACCTTAAGGCGAGCCGTAATGGCCTCATCTTCGGCAGGCTCCTCCGTTTTTTCTTTTTTCAAGTTTTTTTCTTCCTTTTTTTTATACGTTGTGCTGACCCTCGTTCTTTAAATGACGCTAACCCGAGGAGGACACCTCAACGCAAGCCCTAATGGCCTCATCTTCGAAAGGCTCCTACGGTTTTTTTCGGATTTTTTTTTACGTTGTGTTGATTCCTGTTCTTTAAATGATGCTATCCCTAGGGGGACACCTAAAGGCAAGCCGTAATGGCCTCATCTTCGACAGGCTCCTCAGGTTTTTTTTTTTTTTTTTATGTTGTGCTGACCCTCGTTCTTTAAATGATGCTATCCCGAGGAGTACACCTAAAGGCGAGCCGTAATGGCCTCATCTTCGACAGGTTCCCCCGGTTTTTTGTTTTTTTGTTTTTACGTTGTGCTCACCCTCGTTCTTTAAATGACGCTATCCTGAGGAGGACACCTAAATGCGAGCCGTAATGGCCTCATCTTCGAAAGGCTCCTCCGATTTTTTTTTCGGATTTTTTTTTACGTTGTGCTGACCCTCGTTCTTTAAATGATGCTATTCCGAGCAGGACACCTAAATGCGAGTCGTAATGGCCTCATCTTCGACAGACTCCTCAGGTTTTATTTTTTTCTTTTTTTTATGTTGTGCTGACCCTCGATCTTTAAATGACGCTATCCTGAGGAGATCACCTTAAGGCGAGCCATAATGGCCTCATCTTCGGCAGGCTCCTCCGTTTTTTTCTTTTTTCAAGTTTTTTTCTTCCTTTTTTTTATTACGTTCTACTGACCCTCATTCTTTAAATGACGCTACCCCGAGGAAGACACCTAAAGGCGAGCCGTAATGGCCTCATCTTTGACAGGTTCCCCCGGGTTTTTTTTTTCCAGTTTTTTTTATACGTTGTGCCGACCCTCGTTCTTTTAATGACGCTAACCCGAGGAGGACACCTCAACGCAAGCCGTAATGGCCTCATCTTCGACAGGCTCCTCATGTTTTTTTTTTTTTACGTTATGCTGACCCTCGTTCTTTAAATGACGCTATCTCGAGGAGGAAACCTAAACGCGAGCCGTAATGGCCTCATCTTCGGAAGGCTCCTCCGGTTTTTTTTTTTTACGTTGTGCTGACCCTCGTTCTTTAAATGACGCTATCCCGAGGAAGACAACTAAAGGCGAGCCGTAATGGCCTCATCTTTGACAGGTTCCCCTGGGTTTTTTTCCGGGTTTTTTGTTTTTTTTGACGTTGTGCTGACCCTCGTTCTTTAAATGACGCTATCCCGACGAGGACACCTAAACGCAAGCCGTAATGGCGTCATCTTCGACAAGTTCCTCCGGTTTTTTTTCTAGATTTTTTTTTACGTTGTGCTGACCCTCGTTCTTTAAATGATGCTATCCCGAGGAGGACACCTAAAGGCGAGCCGTAATCGCCTCATCTTTGACAGGCTCCTCCGGTTTTTTGTTTTTTATTTTTACCTTGTGCAGACCCTCGTTCTTTAAATGATTTTATCCCGAGGAGGACACCTAAAGGCGACCCGTAATGGCCTCATCTTCGACAGGCTCCTCCGGTCTTTTTTGTTTTTTTTTTACGTTATGCTGACCCTTGTTCTTTAAATGACGTTATCCCGAGGAGGACACCTAAACGCAGGCCGTAATGGCCTCATCTTCGAAAGGCTCCTCCGATTTTTTTTTCGGATTTTTTTTACGTTGTATTGACCCTCGTTCTTTAAATGATGCTATCCTGAGGAGGACACCTAAAGGCGAGCCGTAATGGCCTCATATTCGACAGGTTCCTCAGGTTTTTTTTTTCTTTACGTTGTGCTGACCCTCGTTCTTTAAATGACACTATCTCAAGGAGGAGACCTAAACGCGAGCCGTAATGGACTCATCTTCGGCAGGCTCCTCCGGTTTTTTTTTTTTTTTACGTTGTGCTGACCCTCGTTCTTTAAATGACGCTATCCCGAGGAAGACACCTAAAGGCGAGCCGTAATGGCCTCATCTTCGACAGACTCCTCAGGTTTTATTTTTTCTTTTTTTTATGTTGTGCTGACCCTCGTTCTTTAAATGACGCTATCTCGAGGAGGAGACCTAAACGCGAGCCGTAACGGGCTCATCTTCGGCAGCCTCCTACTATTTTTTTTTTTTACGTTGTGCTGACCCTCGCTCTTTAAATGACGCTATCCTGAGGCGGTCACCTTAAGGCGAGCCGTAATGGCCTCATCTTCGGCAGGCTCCTCCGTTTTTTCTTTTTTCAAGTTTTTTTCTTCCTTTTTTTTATACGTTGTGCTGACCCTCGTTCTTTAAATGACGCTAACCCGAGGAGGACACCTCAACGCAAGCCGTAATGGCCACAACTTCAAAAGGCTCCTACGGTTTTTTCGGATTTTTTGTACGTTGTGTTGATTCCTGTTCTTTAAATGATGCTATCCCAAGGGGGACACCTAAAGGCAAGCCGTAATGGCCTCATCTTCGACAGGCTCCTCAGGTTTTTTTTTTTTTTTTACGTTGTGCTGACCCTCGTTCTTTAAATGATGCTATCCCGAGGAGGACACCTAAAGGCGAGCCGTAATGGCCTCATCTTCGACAGGTTCCCCCGGTTTTTTGTTTTTTTGTTTTTACGTTGTGCTGACCCTCGTTCTTTAAATGACGTTATCCTGAGGAGGACACCTAAATGCGAGTCGTAATGGCCTCATCTTTGAAAGGCTCCTCCGGTTTTTTTTTCGGATTTTTTTTACGTTGTGCTTACCCTCGTTCTTTAAATGATGCTATTCCGAGGAGGACACCTAAATGCGAGTCGTAATGGCCTCATCTTCGACAGACTCCTCAGGTTTTATTTTTTCTTTTTTTTATGTTGTGCTGACCCTCGATCTTTAAATGACATTATCCTGAGGAGATCACCTTAAGGCGAGCCATAATGGCCTCATCTTCGGCAGGCTCCTCCGTTTTTTTTCTGGTTTTTTTTATACGTTGTGCTGACCCTCGTTCATTAAATGACGCTAACCCGAGGAGGACACCTCAACGCAAGTCGTAATGGCCTCATCTTCGAAAGGCTCCTCCGGTTTTTTCGGAGTTTTTTTTACGTTGTGTTGATTCCTGTTCTTTAAATGATGCTATCCCAAGGGGGACACCTAAAGGCAAGCCGTAATAGCCTCATCTTCGACAGGCTCCTCATGTTTTTTTTTTTACGCTATACTGACCCTCGTTCTTTAAATGACGCTATCTCGAGGAGGAAACCTAAACGCGAGCCGTAATGGCCACATCTTCGGCAGGCTCCTCCGGTTTTTTTTTTTTTACGTTGTGCTGACCCTCGTTCTTTAAATGACGTTATCCCGAGGAAGACAACTAAAGGCGAGCCGTAATGGCCTCATCTTTGACAGGTTCCCCCGGGTTTTTTTTCGGGTTTTTTGTTTTTTTTGACGTTGTGCTGACCCTCGTTCTTTAAATGACGTTATCCCGACGAGGACACCTAAACGCAAGCCGTAATGGCGTCATCTTCGACAAGTTCCTCCGGTTTTTTTTTCCAGATTTTTTTTACGTTGTGCTGACCCTCGTTCTTTAAATGACGCTATCTCGAGGAGGAGACCTAAACGCGAGCCATAATGGCCCCATCTTCGGCAGGCTCCTCCAGTTTTTTTTTTTTTTTTATGTTGTGCTGACCTTCGTTCTTTAAATGACGCTATCCGGAGGAAGACACCTAAAGGCGAGCCGTAATGGCCTCATCTTTGACAGGTTCCCCCGATTTTTTTTCCGGGTTTTTTGTTTTTTTTTTACGTTGTGCTGACCCTTGTTCTTTAAATGACGCTATCCCGACGAGGAAACCTAAACGCAAGCCGTAATGGCGTCATCTTCGACAAGTTCCTCCGGTTTTTTTTTTCCAGATTTTTTTTGACGTTGTGCTGACCCTCGTTCTTTAAATGATGCCATCCCGAGGAGGACACCTAAAGGCGAGCCGTAATGGCCTCATCTTTGACAGGCTCCTCCGGTTTTTTGTTTTTTTTTTTTACGTTGTGCTGACCCTCGTTCTTTAAATGATGCTATCCCGAGGAGGACACCTAAAGGTGAGCCGTAATGTCCTCATCCTCGACAGGCTACTCCGGTCTTTTTTTTTTTTACCTTATGCTGACCCTCGTTCTTTAAATGACGCTATCCCGAGGAGGACACCTAAACGCAAGCCGTAATGGCCTCATCTTCGAAAGGCTCCTCCAATTTTTTTTTCAGATTTTTTTTTACGTTGTATTGACCCTCGTTCTTTAAATGATGCTATCCCGACGAGGACACCTAAAGGCGAGCCGTAATGGCCTCATATTCGACAGGTCCTCAGGTTTTTTTTTTTTTTTTTTACGTTGTGCTGACCCTCGTTCTTTAAATGACACTATCTCAAGGAGGAGACCTAAACGCGAGCCGTAATGGCCTCATCTTCTGCAGGCTCCTCCGGTTTTTTTTTTTACATTGTGCTGACCCTCGTTCTTTAAATGATGCTATCCTGAGGAAGACACCTAAAGGCGAGCCGTAATGGCGTCATCTTCGACAGACTCCTCAGGTTTTATTTTTTCTTTTTTTTTATGTTGTGCTGACCCTCGTTCTTTAAATGACGCTATCTCGAGGAGTAGACCTAAACGCGAGCCGTAATGGGCTCATCTTCGGCAGGCTCCTCCGTTTTTTCTTTTTTTTTACGTTGTGCTGACCCTCGCTCTTTAAATGACACTATCCTGAGGCGGTCACCTTAAGGCGAGCCGTAATGGCCTCATCTGCGGCAGGCTCCTCCGTTTTTTCTTTTTTCAAGTTTTTTTCTTCCTTTTTTTATTACGTTCTCCTGACCCTCGTTCTTTAAATGACGCTACCCCGAGGAAGTCACCTAAAGGCGAGCCGTAATGGCCTCATCTTCGACAGGTTCCCCCGGTTTTTTGTTTTTTTTTTTTACGTTGTGCTGACCCTCGTTCTTTAAATGACGCTATCCTGAGGAGGACACCTAAATGCGAGCCGTAATGGCCTCATCTTCGGAAGGCTCCTCCGGTTTTTTTTTTCGGATTTTTTTTACATTGTGCTGACCATCGTTCTTTAAATGATGCTATTCCGAGGAGGACACCTAAAGGCGAGTCGTAATGGCCTCATCTTCGACAGACTCCTCAGCTTTTATTTTTTCTTTTTTTTTTTTATGTTGTGCTGACCCTCGATCTTTAAATGACGCTATCCTGAGGAGATCACCTTAAGGCGAGCCATAATGGTCTCATCTTCGACAGGCTCCTCCGTTTTTTCTTTTTTCAAGTTTTTTTCTTCCTTTTTTTTATTACGTTCTGCTGACCCTCGTTCTTTAAATGACGCTACCCCTAGGAAGACACCTAAAGGCGAGCCGTAATGGCCTCATCTTTGACAGGTTCTCCCGTGTTTTTTTTCTGGTTTTTTTTATATTTTGTGCTGACCCTCGTTCTTTAAATGACGCTAACCCGAGGAGGACACCTCAACGCAAGCCGTAATGGCCTCATCTTCGAAAGGCTCCTCCGGTTTTTTTTGGATTTTTTTTTATGTTGTGTTGATTCCTGTTCTTTAAATGATGCTATCCCAAGCAGGACACCTAAAGGCAAGCCCTAATGGCCTCATCTTCGACAGGCTCCTCAGGTTTTTTTTTTTATACGTTGTGCTGACCCTCGCTCTTTAAATGACGCTATCTCGAGGAGGAGACCTAAACGCGAGCCGTAATAGCCTCATCTTCGGCAGGCTCCTCTGGTTTTTTTTTTTATGTTGTGCTGACCCTCGTTCTTTAAATGACGCTATCCCGAGGAAGACACCTAAAGGCGAGCCGTAATGGCCTCATCTTTGAGAGGTTCCCCCGGGTTTTTTTTTCGGGTTTTTTTTTTTTTACGATGTGCTGACCCTCGTTCTTTAAATGACGCTATCCCGACGAGGACACCTAAACGCAAGCCGTAATGGCGTCATCTTCGACAAGCTCCTCCGGTTTTTTTTTCCAAATTTTTTTACGTTGTGCTGACCCTCGTTCTTTAAATGATGCTATCTCGAGGAGGACACCTAAAGGCGAGTCGTAATGGCCTCATCTTCGACAGACTCCTCAGGTTTTATTTTTTCTTTTTTTTATGTTGTGCTGACCCTCGATCTTTAAATGACGCTATCCTGAGGAGGTCACCTTAAGGCGAGCCATAATGGCCTCAACTTCGGTAGGCTCCTCCGTTTTTTCATTTTTCAAGTGTTTTCTTCCTTTTTTTTATTACACTCTGCTGACCCTCGTTCTTTAAATGACGCTACCCCGAGGAAGACACCTAAAGGCGAGCCGTAATGGCCTCATCTTTGACAGGTTCCCCCAGTTTTTTTTTCCGATTTTTTTATACGTTGTGCTGACCCTCGTTCTTTAAATGTTGCTAACCTCGAGGAGGAGACCTAAGCACTAGCCGTAATGGCCTCATCTTCGGCAGGCTCCTCCGGTTCTTTTTTTTTACGCTGTGTTGACCCTCGTTCTTTAAATGACGCTATCCCGAGGAAGACACCTAAAGGCGAGGCGTAATGGCCTCATCTTTGACAGGTTCCCCCGGGTTTTTTTTTTTTTTACATTGTGCTGACCCTTGTTCTTTAAATGATGCTATCCAGACGAGGACACCTAAACGCAAGCCGTAATGGCGTCATCTTCGACAAGCTCCTCCGGTTTTTTTTCCATATTTATTTTTACGTTGTGCTGACCCTCGTTCTTTAAATGATGCTATCCCGAGGAGGACACCTAAAGGCGAGCCGTAATGGCCTCATCTTCGACAGACTCCTCAGGTTTTTTTTTGTTTTTTTTTTTTACGTTGTGCTGACCCTCGTTCTTTTAATGACGCTATCCTAAGGAGGTCACCTTAAGGCGAGCCGTAATGGCCTCATCTTCGCAGGCTCCTCTGTTTCTTCTTTTTTCAAGTTTTTTTCTTCCCTTTTTTTTTATTACGTTGTGCTGACCCTCATTCTTTAAATGACGCTATCCCAAGGAAGACACCTAAAGGCGTGCCGTAATGGCCTCATCTTTGACAGGTTCCCCCGGGTTTTTTTTTCCGGTTTTTTTTATACGTTGTACTGACCCTCGTTCTTAAAATGACGCTATTCCGAGGAGGACACCTAAACGCAAGCCGTAATGGCCTCATCTTCGACGGGCTCCTCTGGTGTTTTTTTTTCCAGATTTTTTTTACGTTGTGCTGACCCTCGTTATTTAAATGATGCTATCCCGAGGAGGACACCTAAAGGCGAGCCGTAATGGCCTCATCTTCGACAGGCTCCTCCGGTCTTTTTTGTTTTTTTTACGTTGTGCCGACCCTCGTTCTTTAAATGACGCTATCCCGAGGAGGACACCTAAACGCAAGCCGTAATGGCCTCATCTTCGAAAGGCTCCTCCAATTTTTTTTTCGGATTTTTTTTACGTTGTATTGACCCTCGATCTTTAAATGATGCTATCTCGAGGAGGACACCTAAAGGTGAGCCGTAATGGCCTCATATTCGACAGGCTCCTCAGGTTTTTTTTTTACGTTGTGCTGACCCTTGATGTGTGGAAAACGATCCAACACAAAACTCACCGGCAAGTGTACCGGGTCACATCAAGTAATAATAACTCACATGAGTGAGGTCGATCCCACAGGGATTGAAGGATTGAGCAATTTTAGTTTAGTGGTTGATTTAGTCAAGCGAATCAAGTGTTGAGTTGAGTGATTTGTGATTGTAGAAACTAAATTGCTTGAAATGTAAAGGGAGAGGGGTAGATTACAGGAAATTAAAGAGCAAAGAAAGTAAATAAGCTGAATCTTAAAGAACAAGTAATGTAAATTGCAGAAACTTAGATTGCAAGAAATGTAAATGGCTGAATCTTAAAGTGCAAGAAATGTAAATTGCTTGAATTATAAAAGGAGTTGGGAATTGGGATTGCAGAAATTAAACAAGGTAAAGTAAATTGCAACAAGCAGGGAAGTAAAAGATGAATTTAATTCCAGTAGATCTCAAACAGAAAATGTAAATTGCTTGAAGAAGCGTTCAACAGAGAAATCAAAAGGAAATTTCAGATCTCAGGACTCAAGAGACTAGATAACCAAGTCTAGATCTCAATATCTTTCTAGATCCAATTCAGAAATCAATTGCAAGAGAATTTAAAAATCAAACAGAAGAAGAAGTAAAACCAAATTCAATTTCCAAAAGTTGCGGTAAAGTGAGACAGAGAGATCTCAAGGTGAGATTGAGACAGAATTTCCTCAATTCTTCAACCCAAGATTCAAGACAAGTGTAAATGAAATTGAAAAAAAGAAAACTAAGAGGAAGAGAATTCAATTCTCCTTCCCCAAGACTTAGAATCTCAAAATAACTCTCAACCCAAAAGCTCTCCAAAACTATCCAGCAAAACTAAAAGGAAAAGCTCTTTTCACCTATCATCAATCAATCAAAAACATCAAAGCTATGCTCAAAATCATGAGATTGTTTCTCTTTCATAATATATGACAATTATAGCATAAAATCTCATGAAAATGCATTAATTTATCCATGGTTGATTGAATCAAAGGAAACATGAAATTCTACCCAATTGGCTTACTTATGGCTCAAGAAAGTGCATAAAATCTATTGAAAACAAAAGAAAAAGACTAGTGAAACTAGGCTAAGATGACTTGTCATCACAACACCAAACTTAAAGCTTGCTTGTCCCCAAGCAAGAAAGGAATTATTGAGAAGAAAGAATGAAATGGGAGAGGATGTTTATGCTAGCAGAGTATTATTGGTAGCTCATGGGGTTTTATGTAGATATGTAAATACTCACTTCTTATTGACATTTAGGCCTAGAAAGCCTTCTCCAAGCATCAGGCAACACACTGCTATGACCTCTTATTTTTCCTTTGTCCTTGGTTACTATTTTTTTTTCTATAAGCTTTAGTTCAGTGTCATGTGTAACAAGCTCTTTTCTTTGTTTATGCTTGACACATTATTCACTATAGACACTTGGCTCACATTCCTTCTTAGAACATTGATGCCCAGCACCTCTTTGGGTTACTAAATGCCTTGTAGTTAGGGTACTCTTGATAGTGGACTTTCAGTTGATAATCCCGGGTTAGTTAACCTAAGTTACCAAGTGTTGATGCACTCCAAAGAACTTAATAATCCAAGCAGATCCTAGTACAAAGACACCGCAGGCATATTTTCTAAGGTTCAAGCTATTGGTGTTTAGCTTTATTTCTTTTTTTTTTTTGCTGCCACCTTTGGCTTTTTCTTTTCTCTTTTTGTTTTTCTTTTTAACCAAGGACTTTTATTTTATTGAGATTCATAGACAGTAAGCTACTTTCTACTTAAAAGGAGACAGTATGGTTCTTTTATTCACTAAAAGTGAGCTATCATACAATCACACATACATACCACCACTTACTATTATTGTACTTCCAGCTAACAAAGAACTATCTTACTTCACATTCCAAACATTTCTTTTATTGAATTAAAGATGCAGGGGACAAAGCATGCATTTAGTTAAGTGAAAGTAAACACACAAGCACACACTTAGACTAGCTCACTTATTGCAAAGAGTGATTCTACTTGTACTAGATGAACAAGAGTTAAGTATAGATACAACCTATTGGTTTGCAGTTCCTTTGTCCATCCTTCTGTTGTGCCCCTTTTGAGTTATGATGCATAATGTCTTCAACTGGTGGTTAGTTCCCTGCACAATTCTCAAAAGTTGCTTGCTTCTCAAGCCCTTAGGTGACTGGTTAGTCTGCATGAATTGAGTGTGGCTTTTGGATTTAATTTGGTGTGGGAACACCAAACTTAATTCCTTGCCACTGTCTCTAATGCAACAGGTTGTACATTTATAAATTCTTTTGGCCTTGCTAAAGGTTATGGAACCAAAATTAAGAAGCAATTAACTAGTTGAATAATTTGTCTGATTGCTTGGAGCTATCATTATGCTAGAGGTGAGAGTATGCTTTTAAATGAGATTTTGGTGGAACACCAAACTTAGAATCCTTCATTCTCCTTTAAATTGTTTTGGTGTACAACACCAAACTTAGCTCCTTGCAATACATACTTAATTATTCAACATTTTTATTGAAAAAGCTATGAAAAAGAAAATTACCTCAGGTTGGGTTGCCTCCCAACAAGCGCTTCTTTATTGTCATTAGCTTGACATTCTCTATGCTTGTTCAGCTCAGATTCTGGACTTTCTTCTCCTTGTCCCATTGTCCTCCTAGGTAGGGCTTTGCTCTGTGACCATTTTCTATGAAATGACTCTTTGTTGCTTCATCTTGCAATTCAAGGCTTCCATAAGGAAAAACCTTTGTCACCAAATATGGGCCAGTCCACTTAGACTTAAGTTTGCCAGGGAAGATTTTAAGCCTTGAGTTATACAGGAGTACTTGCTATCCTGGCTTGAACTCCTTCTTTATGATCTTCTTATCATGCCACCTCTTGGCTCTCTCCTTGTGTATCTGAGCACTCTCATAAGCTTCTAGCCTGAATTCATCCAACTCATTTAGTTGTAACAACCTTTTCTCTCCTGCAACCTGGGAATCAAGGTTGAGGAGTTTAGTGGCCCAGAAAGCTTTATGTTCAAGCTCTACAGGGAGGTGACAAGATTTGCCATACAGTAGTTGAAAGGGGGATTTCCCAATAGGTGTCTTGAATGCCGTCCTGTATGCCCAAAGTGCATCTTCTAGCTTTCTAGCCCAATCCTTTCTAGTAGCCCCTACTGTCTTCTCCAAAATCCTCTTCAGCTCTCTATTGGCAAGTTCTGTCTGACCATTGGTCTGTGGGTGATAAGGTGTAGCCACTTTATGTATCACTTCATACTTTTGAAGTAGTTTCTCCATCTGTTTATTGCAAAAGTGACCACCACCATCACTCACCAGTCCCCTAGGTACTCCATACCTAGTGAATATGTGTTTCTTTAAGAATTGAAGGACAACTTGTGCATCACACGTGGTTGTGGTTATGGCTTCCACCCATTTTGAGACATATTCTACTGCTACCAAGATGTACTTGAAAGAGTAAGATGGAGGGAATGGGCCCATGAAATCAATGCCCCAAAGATCAAACAGCTCTACTTCCAAGATATAGTTTTGAGGCATCTCATTCCTTCTTGTCAAACCCCTAGCTTTTTGGCATTCGTTACATTGATGAACAAACTCTCTGGAATCCTTAAAGATGGTCAGCCAATAGAATCCACTTTGAAGCACCTTGGCTGCTGTTCTTTCAGGTCCAAAATGTCCTCCATAGGCAGAGCCGGGACAGTGCCACAAAATGTTGCTCATTTCATTCTTAGGGACACATTTCCTTATCACTCCATCTGAACACCTTCTGAATAAAAATGGTTCATCCCATAGAAATATCTTTGCTTCATTGAGCAATTTCTTTGTTTGTTGCTTGGTGAATTCCTTAGGGATTTTTCTTCCAACCTTATAGTTTTCAATGTCTGCAAACCAAGGAGCTTGTTGAATCTGCAAGAGGTGTTCATCCGAAAAATTTTCATTCACTGGATGAGATGCTTCTTGAATTGTTTCATGTGGCAGCCTTGACAAGTGATCAGCAACTTGATTTTCACTGCCTTTCCTGTCTTTAATTTCAATATCAAACTCTTGTAGGAGTAATACCCACCTGATGAGTCTAGGTTTAGCATCCTGTTTTGTCATTAAATACTTAAGAGCAGCATGGCCAGTATAAACTACAATTTTGGATCCTATCAAGTATGATCTAAACTTATCAAATGCATAAACTACAGCCAGCAACTCCTTTTCTATTGTGGTGTAATTTTTTTGAGCCTCATTCAAAACCTTACTTGCATAATATATGACATGATGCAAGTTTCCCTTCTCTTGTCCAAGTATAGCACCAATTGCAATGTCACTTGCATCACACATAAGTTCAAACGGTAGTTCCCAATTCGGGGGTGTGATGATTAGTGCTGTTGTGAGTCTATTTTTTAAAGTTTAAAAGGCATGCTGGCAAGTTTCATCAAAGACAAAAGGATTATCAATCATCAGCAGATTACTCAAAGGTTTGGCTATCTTAGAGAAATCCTTGATAAACCTTCTATAAAATCCTGCATGCCCCAAGAAACTTCTAACAGATTTCACATTAGTTGGTGGAGGGAGTTTTTCTATAATCTCAACCTTTGCCTTGTCAACCTCTATCCCTTTTCTTGAAACTTTATGACCAAGAACAATCCCCTCGGGTACTGATGAGCGGATAATTTATACGCTTTTTGACATTGTTTTTAGTATATTTTTAGTAGAATCTGGTTACTTTTAGGGATGTTTTCATTAGTTTTCATGATAAATTTACATTTCTAGACTTTACTATGAGTTTGTGTGTTTTTCTGTGATTTCAGGTATTTTCTGACTGAAATTGAGGGACTTGAGCAAAAATCAGATTCAGAGGTTGAAGAAGGACTGCTGATGTTGTTGGATTCTGACCTCCCTGCACTCAAAGTGGATTTTCTGGAGCTACAGAATTCGAAATGGCGCGCTTCCAATTGCGTTGGAAAGTAGACATCCAGGGCTTTCCAGAAATATATAATCGTCTTTACTTTGCCCAAGTTTAGATGATGCAAACTGGCGTTCAACGCCAGCTTTCTGCCCAAATCTGGCGTCCAGCGCCAGAAAAGGATCTAAAACCAGAGTTGAACGCCCAAACTGGCACAAAAGCTGGCGTTCAACTCCAAGAAGGACCTCTACACGTGCAACACTCAAAGCTCAGCCCAAGCACACACCAAGTGGGCCCCGGAAGTGGATTTATGCATCAATTACTTACTTCTGTAAACCCTAGTAGCTAGTTTATTATAAATAGGACCTTTTACTATTGTATTAGACATCCTAGATCGTATTTTGATCCTGTGATCACGTTTTGGGGGCTGGCCATCTCGGCCATGCCTGGACCTTTCACTTATGTATTTTAACGGTAGAGTTTCTACACTCCATAGATTAAGGTGTGGAGCTCTGCTGTTCCTCAAAGATTAATGCAAAGTACTACTGTTTTCTATTCAATTCATCTTATTTCACTTCTAAGATATTCATTCGCACTTCAACCTGAATGTGATGAATGTGACAATCATCATCATTGCCTATGAACGCGTGCCTGAGAACCACCTCCGTTCTACATTAGATTGAATGAGTATCTCTTAGATCTCTTAATTAGAATCTTCGTGGTGTAAGCTAGAATGATGGCGGCATTCAAGAGAATCCGGAAAGTCTAAACCTTGTCTGTGGTATTCCGAGTAGGATTCAATGATTGAATGACTGTGACGAGCTTCAAACTCGCGATTGCCGGGCGTAGTGACAGACGCAAAAGGATAGTAAATCCTATTCCAGCATGATCGAGAACCGACAGATGAATAGCCGTGCCGTGACAGGGTGCGTTGACCATTTTCACTGAGAGGATAGGATGAAACCATTGACAAGGGTGATGCCTCCAGACGATTAGCCGTGCCGTGACAGGGCATTTGGATCATTTTCCCGAGAGAAGACCGAAAGTAGCCATTGACAGTGGTGATGTATCACATAAAGCCAGCCATGAAAAGGAGTAAGACTGATTGGATGAAGATAGCAGGAAAGCAGAGGTTCAGAGGAACGAAAGCATCTCTATTCGCTTATCTGAAATTCTCACCAATAATTTACATAAGTATTTCTATCCCTATTTTATTAATTATTTTCGAAAACCCCATTACTATTTTATATCCGCCTGACTGAGATTTACAAGGTGACCATAGCTTACTTCATACCAACAATCTCCGTGGGATTCGACCCTTACTCACGTAAGGTATTACTTGGACGACCCAGTGCACTTGCTGGTTAGTTGTGCGAAGTTGTGAACCATGGTATTGGCATCATGTTGTTGGCGCCATTACCAGGGAAAGAAAGAGCGATGAATTTTACATAATCAAAGTGTAATCACAATTTTTGCGCACCAGGTACCATGAAATGACACTTCTCCCAGTTCAAAACCAAATTAGTTTCTTGGCACCGTTTCAAGACAAGAGTTAGATGGTTCAGGCAAGCGTTGAAATTATCACCAAAAATAGAAAAGTCGTCCATGAAGACCTCTAAAAACTTTTCGACCATATCGGAGAAAATGGAAAGCATACACCTCTGAAATGTGGCTGGGGCGTTGCATAGCCCAAATGGCATCCTCCTGTATGCAAAAACTCCAAATGGACATGTGAAGGCAGTCTTCTCTTGGTCCTTGGGGTCCACCACGATTTGATTGTACCCAGAATATCCGTCCAAGAAGCAATAATAGGCATGGCCGGCCAATCTTTCCAGCATCTGATCAATGAATGGGAGAGGAAAATGATCTTTCCTGGTGGCATCATTCAATCTTCTATAGTCTATGCACATCCTCCACCCAGTCACTGTTCTAGTAGGGATTAACTCATTCTTCTCATTGGTGATGACCGTCATTCCTCCTTTCTTTGGTACAACTTGGACCAGGCTCACCCATGAGCTATCAGATATTGGGAAGATTATCCCTGCATTCCATAACTTCATTACTTCCTTCTGGACAACTTCCTTCATTGTGGGATTTAGCCTTCTTTGAGGTTGAACCACTGGTTTGGAGTTGTCCTCCAAGAGGATCTTATGCATACACACTGCAGGGCTGATGCCTTTCAGGTCGTCAATGGTCCATCCTAAAGCATCTTTGTGAGCTTTGAGTACATCAAGAAGTTCTCCTTCTTCCTTTTTTGTAAGAGATGAATTGATGATTACTGGGAAGCTCTCTGATGTTCCCAGAAATGCATATTTGAGATGAGTAGGTAATGGCTTCAGTTCTTGTTTTCGTACTTCTTCCTTCTTGTCTTGTTTTTCCTCTTGTTCAATAGAAATTTCGGCTACTTGTTCCTTTGTTGTCTCTTGAGGATTATCTTCCAGCATTTCTTCCACCAAGCTCTCTATCATATCCACTCTCATATAATCCTCTTGCTCAGGAATGTGTTGCATTGACTTGAAAATGTTTATGACCATTTGTTCATTGTGGACCCTGAAGATCATCTCTCCTTTTTCTACATCAATGATGGCTCTTGCTGTGGCTAGAAATGGCCTTCCCAAAATGATTGAATTGTTCCCTTCCTCTTTAGTATCCAAAATCACAAAATCTGCTGGGAAAATAAATTCCCCAACCTTCACTAACAGGTTCTCCACAATTCTATTGGGTGTTTTGATTGATCTATCAGCCATGACCAATGACATCCTAGTGGGTTTAAGTTCTTCTATGGCAAGCTTTCTCATCATTGAGAGAGGCATTAAGTTGATACTGGCACCAAGGTCACAGAGAGCTTTGTTGAGAACTATTCTACCAATGGTGCATGAGACTACAAAGCTTCCTGGATCCTTGAGTTTTGGTGGAATGCCCTTTTGAATCACAGCACTGCATTCCTCGGTGAGTAACACGGTTTCCTTCTCAAGCCAACTCCTCTTTTTGTTGATAAGCTCCTTCAAGAACTTGGCATACAGGGGCATTTGCTCAAGTGCTTCAGCCAAGGGAATGTTGATCTCCAGCTTCTTGAAAGTTTCAAGGAACTTATGAAAGTGTTGGTCCTTAGTCTCTTTGCTGAACCTCTGAGGGTATGGCAGTGGAGGTGTAATGCTCTTTCCCACTTGCTGCTGTCCCTGAATCGCTTCTTCTTCTCCCTTTTGTGAAGTGGTTGGTTGGTCTTCTTTCCTTCTTTGCTTCTCAGTGCTCTTGTTTGGCATCACATCTTGATTATTGGCTTCCTCTGCCTGTGTTGGCTTTTCCTCCTCTATGGGCCTTTTGCTGTTCTCTACTTGCTTCTTTGTGGTGTCATTGTTGCTCATCAATGTTCTCCCACTTCTTAACTGTATCGCCTTGCACTCTTCCTTAGGATTTGGAATTGTGTCACTTGGTAGGGAACTTGATGGTCTTTCTGTTGCAAGGTGTTTAGAGAGCTGGCCAATTCGCCTCTCCATATTCTTCATAGAGGCTTCCTGGTTCTTCGTTGTCATTTCTTGGTGCTTCATCATCTTTTCCATTAACATTTCCAGGTTGGTGATCCTCTGAGAGTCATGTGAGGTTGCTTGGTTATGGGGTGTTGATGGTTGATAGTAGGTGTTTTGGTTGGTGGGTTGGTTATTGGATGGGTAATGGTTGGAGTTGGGGTAGTTGTTTTGGGGTTTTCTGTAAGGGTTTTGGTTAGTTTGTTGCTGGTTGTGGTTTTGGTTGTTTCTTGAAGTGTTTTGATTTGAGTTCCTCTGCCATGGTTGTTGGTTCTGTTTGTGATTATCCCCCCATCTGAGGTTTGGGTGGTTCTTCCAGGATGGATTGTAGGTGTCACCATACACCTCATTTGATCCTTGGTTGTGCATATACTGCACTTGCTCTTGTTGTTGTTCTTCTTGGTTCTCCTCATTCTGCCCCCAAGGAGTTGTTGGTTGGCTTGTGGCATTCACTGATGCTACTTGTAGGCCATCAATTCTTTTGGCCATTTGCTGGAATTGTTGCTGAATCTGCTGCTGCATCATTTTGTTTTGAGCTAGGATTGAGTCCACTCCTTCCAACTCCATCACTCCTTTCCTTTGTGAGGGTTGGCGTTGCCTTTGGTGAGCAAAGAAATACTGGTTGTTGGCCACCGTATCAATGAGATTTTGGGCTTTCTCTACAGTTTTCATTAGTTGTAAAGAGCCTCCTGCTGAATAATCCAAAGCCTCTTGAGATTTCAGTGTCAAGCCTTCATAGAAATTCTGCAATCTGTCCCACTCACTAAACGTTCCTGGTGGATACTTCCTGATTAGAGCTTTGTATCGTTCCCATGCCTCATACAAGGGTTCGGCATCCATTTGAGTGAATGTTTGCACTTCAGTCTTCAATCTAATAACTCTTTGAGGTGGGTAGAACTTAGCAAGGAACTTGGTTACTAGATCATCCCAATTGTTGATGCTGTCTCTTGGGAAGGATTCCAACCATTGAGTGGCTTTGTTCAAAGTTATTTGCATTAACATTTGGGGTAAGAATGCTACTCCCACAATGTCTAGGATCTGCACATGTGTAGGAAGCCAAAACTCTTCTCTGTGGTGGGTTATTGTTGTTATTGGCTACTCCTTCAGCTCCATTTGGTGCGTTTGTTAAGTGTTCCTCCATATCCTGGAACTCTTCTTCTGACTCCTCTTCTCCAACAATGTTTTTCCCTCTTTCAGCTCTTCTTAATCTTCTGAGGGTTCTTTCGTCTTGTTCACAAAAAGTGGGTGTAATTCTCCTTATACCTGACATACAACCAAAGCATAAGAATCACACAACACCAGAAAGGCAATAACACTTCAATCCATGGCTGAAGTGAAATGTTAGTTAGCTTAAGCAAAAATTCAAACAGTTAGCGTGTTAGTCAAAAGTTAAAGAAACAGAAAAGAAAAAGTGCTTGATCTAGATCTCCACTTCACTTAATCATTGTCAATCTATTTCAATCCCCGGCAACGGCGCCAAAAACTTGATGTGTGGAAAACGATCCAACACAAAACTCACCGGCAAGTGTACCGGGTCGCATCAAGTAATAATAACTCACATGAGTGAGGTCGATCCCACAGGGATTGAAGGATTGAGCAATTTTAGTTTAGTGGTTGATTTAGTCAAGCGAATCAAGTGTTGAGTTGAGTGATTTGTGATTGGAGAAACTAAATTGCTTGAAATGTAAAGGGAGAGGGGTAGATTGCAGGAAATTAAAGAGCAAAGAATGTAAATAAGCTGAATCTTAAAGAACAAGTAATGTAAATTGCAGAAACTTAGATTATAAGAAATGTAAATGGCTAAATCTTAAAGTGCAAGAAATATAAATTTCTTGAATTATAAAAGGAGTTGGGAATTGGGATTGCAGAAATTAAACAAGGTAAAGTAAATTGCAACAAGCAGGGAAGTAAAAGATGAATTTAATTTCAGTAGATCTCAAACAGAAAATGTAAATTGCTTGAAGAAGCGTTCAACAGAGAAATCAAAAGGAAATTTCAGATCTCAGGACTCAAGAGACTAGATAACCAAGTCTAGATCTCAATACCTTCCTAGATCCAATTCAGAAATCAATTGCAAGAGAATTTAAAAATCAAACAGAAGAAGAAGTAAAACCAAATTCAATTTCCAAAAGTTGCGGTAAAGTGAGACAGAGAGATCTCAAGGTGAGATTGAGACAGAATTTCCTCAATTCTTCAACCCAAGATTCAAGACAAGTGTAAATGAAATTGAAAAAAAAAAACTAAGAGGAAGAGAATTCAATTCTCCTTCCCTAAGACTCAGAATCTCAAAATAACTCTCAACCCAAAAGCTCTCCAAAACTATCCAGCAAAACTAAAAGGAAAAGCTCTTTTCACCTATCATCAATCAATCAAAAACATCAAAGCTATGCCCAAAATCATGAGATTGTTTCTCTTTCATAATATATGACAATTATAGCACAAAATCTCATGAAAATGCATTAATTTATCCATGGTTGATTGAATCAAAGGAAACATGAAATTCTACCCAATTGGCTTACTTATGGCTCAAGAAAGTGCATAAAATCTATTGAAAACAAAAGAAAAAGACTAGTGAAACTAGGCTAAGATGACTTGTCATCAACCCTCGTTCTTTAAATGACGCTATCTCAAGGAGGAGACCTAAACGCGAGCCGTAATGGCCTCATCTTCGGCAGGCTCCTCCGGTTTTGTTTTTTTTTTTTTTTTTTTTACGTTGTGTTGACCCTCGTTCTTTAAATGACGCTATCCCGAGGAAGACACCTAAAGGCGAGCCGTAATTGCCTCATCTTTGACAGCTTCCCCTGGGAATTTTTTTCTGGTTTTTTTTTTATTTACGTTGTGCTCACCCTCGTTCTTTAAATGACGCTATCCCGACGAGGACACCTAAACGCAAGCCGTAATGGCATCATCTTCGACAAGCTCCTCCGGTTTTTTTTTCCAGATTTTCTTTACGTTGTACTGACCCTCGTTCTTTAAATGATGCTATCCCGAGGAGGACACCTAAAGGCGAGCCGTAATGGCCTCATCTTCGACAGGCTACTCCGGTTTTTTTTTTTTTTTTTTATGTTGTGCTGACCCTCGTTCTTTAAATGACGCTATCCCGAGGAGGACACCTAAATGCGAGCCGTAATGGCCTCATCTTCGAAAGGCTCCTCAGGTTTTTTTTTCGGATTTTTTTTTACGTTGTGCTGACTTTCGTTCCTTAAATGATGTATTCCGAGGAGGACACCTAAAGGCGAGTCGTAATGGCCTCATCTTCAGCAGGCTCCTCCGATTTTTTTTTACGTTGTGCTAACACTCGTTCTTTAAATGACGCTATCCCGAGGAAGACACCTAAAGGCGAGCCGTAATGACCTCATCTTTGACAGGTTCCCCCAGGGTTTTTTTTCGGGTTTTTTTTTTTTACGTTGTGCTGACCCTCGTTCTTTAAATGACGCTATCCTGACGAGAACACCTAAACGCAAGCCGTAATGGCGTCATCTTCGACAAGCGCCTCTGGTTTTTTTTTTGTCCAGATTTTTTTTTTTACGTTGTGCTGACGCTCGTTCTTTAAATGATGCTATCCCGAGGAGGACACCTAAAGGCGAGCCGTAATGGCCTCATCTTCAACAGGCTCCTCCTGTTTTTTGTTTTTTTTTTACGTTGTGTTGACCCTCGTTCTTTAAATGACGCTATCCCGAGGAGGACACCTAAATGCAAGCCGTAATGGCCTCATCTTCGAAAGGCTCCTCCGGTTTTTTTTTTGGATTTTTTTTTACGTTGTGCTGACCCTCGTTCTTTAAATGATGCTATTCCGAGGAGGACACCTAAAGGCGACTCGTAATGGCCTAATCTTCGACAGACTCCTCAGGTTTTATTTATTTTTTTTTTTACGTTGTGCTGACCCTCGTTCTTTAAATGACGCTATCCCGAGGAGGAGACTTAAACGCGAGCCGTAATGGCCTCATCTTCGACAGACTCCTAAGTTTTTTTTTTTTTTTACGTTGTGCTGATCCTCGTTCTTTAATTGACGCTATCTCGAGCAGGAGACCCAAACGCGAGCCATAATGGGCTCATCTTCGGCAGGCTCCTCCGGTTTTTTTTTTTTTTTTTACGTTGTGCTGACCCTCGCTCTTTAAATGACGCTTTCCTGAGGAGGTCACCTTAAGGCGAGCCGTAATGGCCACATCTTCGGCAGGCTCCTCCATTTTTTCTTTTTTCAATTTTTTTTCTTCCTTTTTTTTATTACGTTCTGCTGACCCTCGTTCTTTAAAAGACGCTACCCCGAGGAAGACACCTAAAGGCGAGCCGTAATGGCCTCATCTTTGACAGGTTCCCCCGGGTTTTTTTTCCGGTTTTTTTTATATGTTGTGCTGACCCTCGTTATTTAAATGGCGCTAACCCGAGGAGGACACATAAACGCAAGCCGTAATGGCCTCATCTTCGAAAGGCTCCTCCGGTTTTTTTTTTTTTCGGATTTTTTTTTTACGTTGTGTTAATCCTCGTTCTTTAAGTTACGCTATCCCGAGGAGGACACCTAAAGGCGAGCCGTAATGGCCTCATCTTCGACAGGCTCCTCAGGTTTTTTTTTTTTTTTTTATGTTGTGCTAACCCTTGTTCTTTAAATGACGCTATCTCGAGAAGGAGACCTAAACGCGAGCCGTAATGGCCTCATCTTCGCCAGGCTCCTCCGGTTTTTTTTTTTTACGTTGTGCTGACCCTCGTTCTTTAAATGACGCTACCCCGAGGAAGACACCTAAAGGCGAGCCGTAATGGCCTCATCTTTGACAAGTTCCCCCGGTTTTTTTTTTTTTTTACGTTGTGCTGACCCTCGTTCTTTAAATGACGCTATCCCGAGGAAGACACCTAAAGGCGAGCCGTAATGACCTCATCTTTGACAGGTTCCCCCAGGGTTTTTTTTCGGGTTTTTTTTTTTTTACGTTGTGCTGACCCTCGTTCTTTAAATGACGCTATCCTGACGAGAACACCTAAACGCAAGCCGTAATGGCGTCATCTTCGACAAGCGCCTCTGGTTTTTTTTTTGTCCAGATTTTTTTTTTTACGTTGTGCTGACGCTCGTTCTTTAAATGATGCTATCCCGAGGAGGACACCTAAAGGCGAGCCGTAATGGCCTCATCTTCAACAGGCTCCTCCTGTTTTTTGTTTTTTTTTTACGTTGTGTTGACCCTCGTTCTTTAAATGACGCTATCCCGAGGAGGACACCTAAATGCAAGCCGTAATGGCCTCATCTTCGAAAGGCTCCTCCGGTTTTTTTTTTTGGATTTTTTTTTACGTTGTGCTGACCCTCGTTCTTTAAATGATGCTATTCCGAGGAGGACACCTAAAGGCGACTCGTAATGGCCTAATCTTCGACAGACTCCTCAGGTTTTATTTATTTTTTTTTTTACGTTGTGCTGACCCTCGTTCTTTAAATGACGCTATCCCGAGGAGGAGACTTAAACGCGAGCCGTAATGGCCTCATCTTCGACAGACTCCTAAGTTTTTTTTTTTTTTACGTTGTGCTGATCCTCGTTCTTTAATTGACGCTATCTCGAGCAGGAGACCCAAACGCGAGCCATAATGGGCTCATCTTCGGCAGGCTCCTCCGGTTTTTTTTTTTTTTTTTTTTACGTTGTGCTGACCCTCGCTCTTTAAATGACGCTTTCCTGAGGAGGTCACCTTAAGGCGAGCCGTAATGGCCACATCTTCGGCAGGCTCCTCCATTTTTTCTTTTTTCAATTTTTTTTCTTCCTTTTTTTTATTACGTTCTGCTGACCCTCGTTCTTTAAAAGACGCTACCCCGAGGAAGACACCTAAAGGCGAGCCGTAATGGCCTCATCTTTGACAGGTTCCCCCGGGTTTTTTTTCCGGTTTTTTTTATACGTTGTGCTGACCCTCGTTATTTAAATGGCGCTAACCCGAGGAGGACACATAAACGCAAGCCGTAATGGCCTCATCTTCGAAAGGCTCCTCCGGTTTTTTTTTTTTTCGGATTTTTTTTTTACGTTGTGTTAATCCTCGTTCTTTAAGTTACGCTATCCCGAGGAGGACACCTAAAGGCGAGCCGTAATGGCCTCATCTTCGACAGGCTCCTCAGGGTTTTTTTTTTTTTTTATGTTGTGCTAACCCTTGTTCTTTAAATGACGCTATCTCGAGAAGGAGACCTAAACGCGAGCCGTAATGGCCTCATCTTCGCCAGGCTCCTCCGGTTTTTTTTTTTTACGTTGTGCTGACCCTCGTTCTTTAAATGACGCTACCCCGAGGAAGACACCTAAAGGCGAGCCGTAATGGCCTCATCTTTGACAAGTTCCCCCGGTTTTTTTTTTTTTTTTTTACGTTGTGCTGACCCTCGTTCTTTAAATGACGCTATCCCGACGAGGACACCTAAACGCAAGCCGTAATGGCGTCATCTTCGACAAGCTCCTCCGGTTTTTTTTTTCAGATTTTTTTTTACATTGTGCTGACCCTCATTCTTTAAATGATGCTATCGCGAGGAAGACACCTAAAGGCGAGCCGTAATGGCCTCATCTTTGACAGGTTCCCCCAGGTTTTTTTTTACCGTTTTTTTATACGTTGTGCTGACCCTCGTTCTTTAAATGACGCTAACCCGAGGAGGACACCTTAACGCAAGCCGTAATGGCCTCACCCTCGAAAGGCTCCTCCGTTTTTTTTTTCGGATTTTTTTTTACGTTGTGTTGATCCTCGTTCTTTAAGTTACGCTATCCCGAGGAGGACACCTAAAGGCGAGCCGTAATGGCCTCATCTTCGACAGGCTCCTCAGTTTTTTTTTTTTTTTACGTTGTGCTGACCCTCGTTCTTTAAATGACGCTATCCCGAGGAGGAGACTTAAACGCGAGCCGTAATGGCCTCATCTTCGACAGACTCTTAAGTTTTTTTTTTTTTACGTTGTGCTGATCCTCGTTCTTTAATTGACGCTATCTCGAGCAGGAGACCCAAACGCGAGCCATAATGGGCTCATCTTCGGCAGGCTCCTCCGGTTTTTTTTTTTTTTTTTACGTTGTGCTGACCCTCGCTCTTTAAATGACGCTTTCCTGAGGAGGTCACCTTAAGGCGAGCCGTAATGGCCACATCTTCGGCAGGCTCCTCCATTTTTTCTTTTTTCAATTTTTTTTCTTCCTTTTTTTTATTACGTTCTGCTGACCCTCGTTCTTTAAAAGACGCTACCCCGAGGAAGACACCTAAAGGCGAGCCGTAATGGCCTCATCTTTGACAGGTTCCCCCGGGTTTTTTTTCCGGTTTTTTTTATACGTTGTGCTGACCCTCGTTATTTAAATGGCGCTAACCCGAGGAGGACACATAAACGCAAGCCGTAATGGCCTCATCTTCGAAAGGCTCCTCCGGTTTTTTTTTTTTTCGGATTTTTTTTTTACGTTGTGTTAATCCTCGTTCTTTAAGTTACGCTATCCCGAGGAGGACACCTAAAGGCGAGCCGTAATGGCCTCATCTTCGACAGGCTCCTCAGGTTTTTTTTTTTTTTTTTATGTTGTGCTAACCCTTGTTCTTTAAATGACGCTATCTCGAGAAGGAGACCTAAACGCGAGCCGTAATGGCCTCATCTTCGCCAGGCTCCTCCGGTTTTTTTTTTTTACGTTGTGCTGACCCTCGTTCTTTAAATGACGCTACCCCGAGGAAGACACCTAAAGGCGAGCCGTAATGGCCTCATCTTTGACAAGTTCCCCCGGTTTTTTTTTTTTTTTTACGTTGTGCTGACCCTCGTTCTTTAAATGACGCTATCCCGAGGAAGACACCTAAAGGCGAGCCGTAATGACCTCATCTTTGACAGGTTCCCCAGGGTTTTTTTTCGGGTTTTTTTTTTTTACGTTGTGCTGACCCTCGTTCTTTAAATGACGCTATCCTGACGAGAACACCTAAACGCAAGCCGTAATGGCGTCATCTTCGACAAGCGCCTCTGGTTTTTTTTTTGTCCAGATTTTTTTTTTTACGTTGTGCTGACGCTCGTTCTTTAAATGATGCTATCCCGAGGAGGACACCTAAAGGCGAGCCGTAATGGCCTCATCTTCAACAGGCTCCTCCTGTTTTTTGTTTTTTTTTTACGTTGTGTTGACCCTCGTTCTTTAAATGACGCTATCCCGAGGAGGACACCTAAATGCAAGCCGTAATGGCCTCATCTTCGAAAGGCTCCTCCGGTTTTTTTTTTTTTCGGATTTTTTTTTTACGTTGTGTTAATCCTCGTTCTTTAAGTTACGCTATCCCGAGGAGGACACCTAAAGGCGAGCCGTAATGGCCTCATCTTCGACAGGCTCCTCAGGTTTTTTTTTTTTTTTTTATGTTGTGGTAACCCTTGTTCTTTAAATGACGCTATCTCGAGAAGGAGACCTAAACGCGAGCCGTAATGGCCTCATCTTCGCCAGGCTCCTCCGGTTTTTTTTTTTTACGTTGTGCTGACCCTCGTTCTTTAAATGACGCTACCCCGAGGAAGACACCTAAAGGCGAGCCGTAATGGCCTCATCTTTGACAAGTTCCCCCGGTTTTTTTTTTTTTTTTTACGTTGTGCTGACCCTCGTTCTTTAAATGACGCTATCCCGACGAGGACACCTAAACGCAAGCCGTAATGGCGTCATCTTCGACAAGCTCCTCCGGTTTTTTTTTTCAGATTTTTTTTTACATTGTGCTGACCCTCATTCTTTAAATGATGCTATCGCGAGGAAGACACCTAAAGGCGAGCCGTGATGGCCTCATCTTTGACAGGTTCCCCCAGGTTTTTTTTTACCGTTTTTTTATACGTTGTGCTGACCCTCGTTCTTTAAATGACGCTAACCCGAGGAGGACACCTTAACGCAAGCCGTAATGGCCTCACCCTCGAAAGGCTCCTCCGTTTTTTTTTTCGGATTTTTTTTTACGTTGTGTTGATCCTCGTTCTTTAAGTTACGCTATCCCGAGGAGGACACCTAAAGGCGAGCCGTAATGGCCTCATCTTCGACAGGCTCCTCAGTTTTTTTTTTTTTTTTACGTTGTGCTGACCCTCGTTCTTTAAATGACGCTATCCCGAGGAGGAGACTTAAACGCGAGCCGTAATGGCCTCATCTTCGACAGACTCCTAAGTTTTTTTTTTTTTACGTTGTGCTGATCCTCGTTCTTTAATTGACGCTATCTCGAGCAGGAGACCCAAACGCGAGCCATAATGGGCTCATCTTCGGCAGGCTCCTCCGGTTTTTTTTTTTTTTTTTTACGTTGTGCTGACCCTCGCTCTTTAAATGACGCTTTCCTGAGGAGGTCACCTTAAGGCGAGCCGTAATGGCCACATCTTCGGCAGGCTCCTCCATTTTTTCTTTTTTCAATTTTTTTTCTTCCTTTTTTTTATTACGTTCTGCTGACCCTCGTTCTTTAAAAGACGCTACCCCGAGGAAGACACCTAAAGGCGAGCCGTAATGGCCTCATCTTTGACAGGTTCCCCCGGGTTTTTTTTCCGGTTTTTTTTATACGTTGTGCTGACCCTCGTTATTTAAATGGCGCTAACCCGAGGAGGACACATAAACGCAAGCCGTAATGGCCTCGTCTTCGAAAGGCTCCTCCGGTTTTTTTTTTTTCGGATTTTTTTTTTACGTTGTGTTAATCCTCGTTCTTTAAGTTACGCTATCCCGAGGAGGACACCTAAAGGCGAGCCGTAATGGCCTCATCTTCGACAGGCTCCTCAGGTTTTTTTTTTTTTTTTATGTTGTGCTAACCCTTGTTCTTTAAATGACGCTATCTCGAGAAGGAGACCTAAACGCGAGCCTTAATGGCCTCATCTTCGCCAGGCTCCTCCGGTTTTTTTTTTTTTACGTTGTGCTGACCCTCGTTCTTTAAATGACGCTACCCCGAGGAAGACACCTAAAGGCGAGCCGTAATGGCCTCATCTTTGACAGGTTCCCCCGGTTTTTTTTTTTTTTTTTTAAGTTGTGCTGACCCTCGTTCTTTAAATGACGCTATCCCGACGAGGACACCTAAACGCAAGCCGTAATGGCGTCATCTTCGACAAGCTCCTCCGGTTTTTTTTTTCAGATTTTTTTTTACATTGTGCTGACCCTCATTCTTTAAATGATGCTATCCCGAGGAAGACACCTAAAGGCGAGCCGTAATGGCCTCATCTTTGACAGGTTCCCCCAGGTTTTTTTTTTACCGTTTTTTTATACGTTGTGCTGACCCTCGTTCTTTAAATGACGCTAACCCGAGGAGGACACCTTAACGCAAGCCGTAATGGCCTCACCCTCGAAAGGCTCCTCCGGTTTTTTTTTTCGGATTTTTTTTTACGTTGTGTTGATCCTCGTTCTTTAAGTTACGCTATCCCGAGGAGGACACCTAAAGGCGAGCCGTAATGGCCTCATCTTCGACAGGCTCCTCAGGTTTTTTTTTTTTACGTTGTGCTAACCCTCGTTCTTTAAATGATGCTATCTCGAGGAGGAGACCTAAACGCGAGCCGTAATGGCCTCATCTTCGGCAGGCTCCTCCCATTTTTTTTTTTTTTTTTTTTTTTTTTTTTTTTACGTTGTGCTTACCCTCGTTCTTTAAATGATGCTATCCCGAGGAAGATACCTAAAGGCGGGCCGTAATGGCCTCATCTTTGACATGTTCCCCCGGATTTTTTTTTTTACGTTGTGCTGACCCTCGTTCTTTAAATGACGATATCCCGACGAGGACAGCTAAACGCAAGCCGTAATGGCGTCATCTTCGGCAAGCTCCTCCGGTTTTTTTTTTTCCAGACTTTTTTTTACGTTGTGTTGACCCTCGTTCTTTAAATGATGCTATCCCGAGGAGGACACCTAAAGGCGAGCCGTAATGGCCTCATCTTTGATAGGTTCCCCCGGGTTTTTTTTTCCGTTTTTTTTTATACGTTGTGCTGACCCTCGTTCTTTAAATGACGCTAACCCGAGGAGGACACCTAAACGCAAGCTGTAATGGCCTCATCTTCGAAAGGCTCCTCTGGGTTTTTTTTTCGGATTTTTTTTATGTTGTGTTGATCCTCGTTCTTTAAATGATGCTATCCCGAGGAGAACACCTAAAGGCGAGCCGTAATGGCCTCATCTTCGACAGGCTCCTCAGGTTTTTTTTTTTTTTTACGTTGTGCTGACCCTCGTTCTTTAAATGATGCTATCCTGAGGAGGTCACCTTAAGGCGAGCCGTAATGGCCTCATCTTCGACAGACTCCTTAGGTTTTTTTTTTTTTTTACGTTGTGCTGACCCTTGTTCTTTAAATGACGCTATCTCAAGCAGGAGACCTGAACGTGAGCCGTAATGGGCTCATCTTCGGCAGGCTCCTCCGGTTTTTTTTTTTTTACGTTGTGCTGACCCTCGCTCTTTAAATGACACTTTCCTGAGGAGGTCACCTTAAGGCGAGCCGTAATGGCCTCATCTTCGGCAGACTCCTCCATTTTTTCTTTTTTCAAGTTTTTTTGTTCCTTTTTTTAATTACGTTCTGCTGACCCTCGTTCTTTAAAAGACGCTACCCTGAGGAAAACACCTAAAGGCGAGCCGTAATGGCCTCATCTTTGACAGGTTCCCCCAGGTTTTTTTTTCCGGTTTTTTTTTATACGTTGTGCTGACCCTCGTTCTTTAAATGACGCTAACCCGAGGAGGACACCTAAACGGAAGCCGTAATGGCCTCACCCTCGAAAGGCTCCTCCGATTTTTTTTTTCGGATTTTTTTTTTTACGTTGTGTTGATCTTCATTCTTTAAGTTACGCTATCCCGAGGAGGACACCTAAAAGCGAGCCGTAATGGCCTCATCTTTGACAGGATCCTCAGGTTTTTTTTTTTTACGTTGTGCCCACCCTCGTTCTTTAAATGACGCTATCTCGAGGAGGAGACCTAAACGCGAGCCGTAATGGCCTCATCTTCGGCAGGCTGCTCCGGTTTTTTTTTTACGTTGTGCTGACCCTCGTTCTTTAAATGACGCTATCCCGAGGAAGACACCTAAAGGCGAGCCGTAATGGCCTCATCTTTGACAGGTTCCCCCGGGTTTTTTTTTTTTACGTTGTGCTGACCCTCGTTCTTTAAATAACGCTATCCCGACGAGGACACCTAAACGCAAGCCGTAATGGCGTCATCTTCGACAAGCTCCTCCGGTTTTTTTTTCCAGATTTTTTTTTACATTGTGCTGACCCTCGTTCTTTAAATGATGCTATCCCGAGGAGGACACCTAAAGGCGAGCCGTAATGGCCTCATCTTCGACAGGCTCCTCAGGTTCTTTCTTTTCACGTTGTGCTGACCCTCGTTTTTTAAATAACGCTATCTTGAGGAGGAGACCCACACGCGAGCCATAATGGGCTCATCTTCGGCAGGCTCCTCCGATTTTTTTTTTTTACATTGTGCTGACCCTCGCTCTTTAAATGACGCTATCCTGAGGAGGTCACCTTAACGCGAGCCGTAATGGCCTCATCTTCGGCAGGCTCCTCCGTTTTTTCTTTTTTCAAGTTTTTTTCTTCCTTTTTATTATTACGTTGTGCTAACCCTCGTTCTTTAAATGACGCTACCCCGAGGAAGACACCTACAGGCGAGTCGTAATGGCCTCATCTTTGACAGGTTCCCCCAGGGTTTTTTTTTATACGTTGTGCTGAGCCTCGTTCTTTAAATGACGCTAACCCGAGGAGGACACCTAAACGCAAGCCGTAATGGCCTCATCTTCGAAAGGCTCCTCCGGTTTTTTTTTCAGATTTTTTTTTACGTTGTGTTGATCATCGTTCTTTAAGTTACGCTATCTCGAGGAGGACACCTAAAGGCGAGCCGTAATGGCCTCATCTACGACAGGACCCTCAGGTTTTTTTTTTTTTTTTTACGTTGTGCTAACCCTCGTTCTTTAAATGATGCTATCTCGAGGAGGAAACCTAAACGCGAGCCGTAATGGCCTCATCTTCGGTAGGCTCCTCCGGTTTTTTTTTTTTTTACGTTGTGTTGACCCTCGTTCTTTAAATGACGCTATCCCGAGGAAAACACCTAAAGGCGAGCCGTAATGGCCTCATCTTTGACAGGTTTCCCCGTTTTTTTTTTTACGTTGTGCTGACCCTCGTTCTTTAAATGACGCTATACCGACGAGGACACCTAAACGCAAGCCGTAATGGCATCATCTTCGACAAGCTCCTCCGGTTTTTTTTTTTACATCTTTTTTTTTTACGTTGTGCTGACCCTCGTTCTTTAAATGATGCTATCGCGAGGAGGACACCTAAAGGCGAGCCGTAATGGCCTCATCTTCGACAAGCTCCTCAGGTTTTTTTTTTCACGTTGTGCTGACCCTTGTTCTTTAAATAACGCTATCTCGAGGAGGTGACCTAAACGCGAGCCATAATGGGCTCATCTTCGGCAGGCTCCTCCGGTTTTTTTTTTTTTTACGTTGTGCTGACCCTCGCTCTTTAAATGATGCTATCCTGAGGAGGTCACCTTAAGGCGAGCCGGAATGGCCTCATCTTCGGCAGGCTCCTCCGTTTTTTCTTTTTTCAGGTTTTTTTCTTCATTTTTATTATTACGTTGTGCTGACCCTCGTTTTTTAAATGACGCTACCCTGAGGAAGACACCTAAAGGCGAGCCGTAATGGCCTCATCTTTGACAGGTTCCGCCGGATTTTTTTTCCGGTTTTTTTTTTTACGTTGTGCTGACCCTCGTTCTTTAAATGACGCTATCCCGAGGAGGACACCTAAACGCAAGCCGTAATTGCCTCATCTTTGACCGGTTTGCCCGGTTTTTTTTTTTTTTTACGTTGTGCTGACCCTTGTTCTTTAACTGACGCTATCCCGATGAGGACACCTAAACGCAAGCCGTAATGGCCTCATCTTCGACATGCTCCTTCGGTTTTTTTTTTTTCAGATTTTTTTTATGTTGTGCTGACCCTCGTTCTTTAAATGATGCTATCCCAAGGAGGACACCTAAGTGCGAGCCGTAATGCCCTCATCTTCGACAGGCACCTCCAGTTTTTTTTTTTATTGTTTTTACGTTGTGCTGACTCTCCTTCTTTAAATGACGCTATCCCGAGGAGGACACCTAAACGCAAGCCGTAATGGCCTCATGTTCGAATGGCTCCTCAGGTTTTTTTTTTACGTTGTGCTAACCCTCGTTCTTTAAAGGACGCTATCTCGAGGAGGAGACCAAAACGCGAGCCGTAATGGCCTCATGTTCGGCAGGCTGCTCCGGCTTTTTTTTTTACGTTGTGCTGACCCTCGTCTTTAAATGACGCTATCCCGAGGAAGACACCTAAAGGCGAGCTGTAATGGCCTCATCTTTGACAGGTTCCCCTGGATTTTTTTTCCGGTTTTTTTTTTACGTTGTGCTGACCCTCGTTCTTTAAATGACGCTATCCCGAGGAGGACACCTAAACGCAAGCCGTAATTGCCTCATCTTTGACCGGTTTGCCCGGTTTTTTTTTTTTTACGTTGTGCTGACCCTCGTTCTTTAACTGACGCTATCCCGATGAGGACACCTAAACGCAAGCCGTAATGGCCTCATCTTCGACATGCTCCTTCGGTTTTTTTTTTTTCAAATTTTTTTTATGTTGTGCTGACCCTCGTTCTTTAAATGATGCTATCCCAAGGAGGACACCTAAGGGCGAGCCGTAATGCCCTCATCTTCGACAGGCACCTCCGGTTTTTTTTTTTTATTGTTTTTACGTTGTGCTGACTCTCCTTCTTTAAATGACGCTATCCCGAGGAGGACACCTAAACGCAAGCCGTAATGGCCTCATGTTCGAATGGCTCCTCAGGTTTTTTTTTTTTTACGTTGTGCTAACCCTCGTTCTTTAAAGGACGCTATCTCGAGGAGGAGACCTAAACGCGAGCCGTAATGGCCTCATGTTCGGCAGGCTGCTCCGGTTTTTTTTTTACGTTGTGCTGACCCTCGTCTTTAAATGACGCTATCCCGAGGAAGACACCTAAAGGCGAGCCGTAATGGCCTCATCTTTGACAGGTTCCCCCGGGCTTTTTTTTTTTTTACGTTGTGCTGACCCTCGTTCTTTAAATGATGCTATCCCGACGAGGACAGCTAAACGCAAGCCGTAATGGCGTCATCTTCGACAAGCTCCTCCGGTTTTTTTTTCCAGATTTTTTTTACGTTGTGCTGACCCTCGTTCTTTAAATGATGCTATCCCGAGGAGGACACCTAAAGGCGAGCCGTAATGGCCTCGTCTTTGATAGGTTCCCCCGGGTTTTTTTTTCTGTTTTTTTTATACGTTGTCCTGACCCTCGTTCTTTAAATGACGCTAACCCGAGGAGGACACCTAAACGCAAGCCGTAATGGCCTCATCTTCGAAAGGCTCCTCCGGGTTTTTTTTTCGGATTTTTTTTATGTTGTGTTGATCCTCGTTCTTTAAATGATGCTATCCCGAGGAGGACACCTAAAGGCGAGCCGTAATGGCCTCATCTTCGGTAGACTCCTCAGGTTTTTTTTTTTTTTACGTTGTGCTGACCCTCATTCTTTAAATGACGCTATCTCGAGCAGGAGACCTAAACGCGAGCCGTAATGGGCTCATCTTCAGCAGGCTCCTCCGGTTTTTTTTTTTTTTACGTTGTGCTGACCCTCGCTCTTTAAATGACACTTTCCTGAGGAGGTCACCTTAAGGCGAGCTGTAATGGCCTCATCTTCGGCAGACTCCTCCATTTTTTCTTTTTTCAAGTTTTTTTGTTCCTTTTTTTAGTTACGTTCTGCTGACCCTCGTTCTTTAAAAGACGCTACCCTGAGGAAAACACCTAAAGGGGAGCCGTAATGGCCTCATCTTTGACAGGATCCCCCAGGTTTTTTTTTCCGGTTATTTTTATACGTTGTGCTGACACTCGTTCTTTAAATGACGCTACCCTGAGGAAAACACCTAAAGGGGAGCCGTAATGGCCTCATCTTTGACAGGATCCCCCAGGTTTTTTTTTCCGGTTTTTTTTATACGTTGTGCTGACACTTGTTCTTTAAATGACGCTAACCCGAGGAGGACACCTAAACGCAAGCCGTAATGGCCTCACCCTCGAAAGGCTCCTCTGGTTTTTTTTTTCGGATTTTTTTTTACGTTGTCTTGATCCTCGTTCTTTAAGTTACGCTATCCCGAGGAGGACACCTAAAGGCGAGCCGTAATGGCCTCATCTTTGACAGGATCCTCAGGTTTTTTTTTTTTTCGTTGTGCCCACCCTCGTTCTTTAAATGACGCTATCTCGAGGAGGAGATCTAAACGCGAGCCGTAATGGCCTCATCTTCGGCAGGCTGCTCCGGTTTTTTCTTTTACGTTGTGCTGACCCTCGTTCTTTAAATGACGCTATCCCGAGGAAGACACCTAAAGGCGAGCCGTAATGGCCTCATCTTTGACAGGTTCCCCCGGGTTTTTTTTTTTACGTTGTGCTGACCCTCGTTCTTTAAATAACGCTATCCCGACGAGGACACCTAAACGCAAGCCGTAATGGCGTCATCTTCGACAAGCTCCTCCAGTTTTTTTTTTCCAGATTTTTTTTTACATTGTGCTGACCCTCGTTCTTTAAATGATGCTATCCCGAGGAGGACACCTAAAGACGAGCCGTAATGGCCTCATCTTCGATAGGCTCCTCAGGTTCTTTCTTTTCACGTTGTGCTGACCCTCGTTTTTTAAATAAAGGAGGAGACCCACACGCAAGCCATAATGGGCTCATCTTCGGCAGGCTCCTCCGATTTTTTTTTTTTACATTGTGCTGACCCTCGCTCTTTAAATGACGCTATCCTGAGGAGATCACCTTAACGCGAGCCGTAATGGCCTCATCTTCGGCAGGCTCCTCCGTTTTTTCTTTTTTCAAGTTTTTTTCTTCCTTTTTATTATTACGTTGTGCTGACCCTCATTCTTTAAATGACGCTACCCCGAGGAAGACACCTACAGGCGAGCCGTAATGGCCTCATCTTTGACAGGTTCCCCAGGGTTTTTTTTTATACGTTGTGCTGAGCCTCGTTCTTTAAATGACGCTAACCCGAGGAGGACACCTAAACGCAAGCCGTAATGGCCTCATCTTCGAAAGGCTGCTACGGTTTTTTTTTCAGATTTTTTTTTACGTTGTGTTGATCCTCGTTCTTTAAGTTACGCTATCTCGAGGAGGACACCTAAACGCGAGCCGTAATGGCCTCATCTTCGGCAGGCTCCTCCAGTTTTATTTTTTTTTTACGTTGTGTTGACCCTCGTTCTTTAAATGACGCTATCCCGAGGAAAACACCTAAAGGCGAGCCGTAATGGCCTCATCTTTGACAGGTTTCCCCGTTTTTTTTTTTTACGTTGTGCTGACCCTCGTTCTTTAATTGACGCTATACCGACGAGGACACCTAAACGCAAGCCGTAATGGCATCATCTTCGACAAGCTCCTCCGGTTTTTTTTTTACATCTTTTTTTTACGTTGTGCTGACCCTCGTTCTTTAAATGATGCTATCGCGAGGAGGACACCTAAAGGCGAGCTGTAATGGCCTCATCTTCGACAGGCTCCTCAGGTTTTTTTTTTCACGTTGTGCTGACCCTTGTTCTTTAAATAACGCTATCTCGAGGAGGTGACCTAAACGCGAGCCATAATGGGCTCATCTTCGGCAGGCTCCTCCGGTTTTTTTTTTTTTACGTTGTGCAGACCCTCGCTCTTTAAATGACGCTATCCTGAGGAGGTCACCTTAAGGCGAGCCGTAATGGCCTCATCTTCGGCAGGCTCCTCCGTTTTTTCTTTTTTCAGGTTTTTTTCTTCATTTTTATTATTACGTTGTGCTGACCCTCGTTCTTTAAATGACGCTACCCCGAGGAAGACACCTAAGGGCGAGCCGTAATGGCCTCATCTTTGACAGGTTCCCCCGGATTTTTTTTCTGGTTCTTTTTTTTTACGTTGTGCTGACCCTCGTTCTTTAAATGACGCTATCCCGAGGAGGACACCTAAACGCAAGCCGTAATTGCCTCATCTTTGACCGGTTCGCCCGGTTTTTTTTTTTTTTTACGTTGTGCTGACCCTCGTTCTTTAACTGACGCTATCCCGATGAGGACACCTAAACGCAAGCCGTAATGGCCTCATCTTCGACATGCTCCTTCGGTTTTTTTTTTTCAGATTTTTTTTTATGTTGTGCTGACCCTCGTTCTTTAAATGATGCTATCCCAAGGAGGACACCTAAGGGCGAGCCGTAATGCCCTCATCTTCGACAGGCACCTCCGGTTTTTTTTTTTTATTGTTTTTATGTTGTGCTGAATCTCCTTCTTTAAATGACGCTATCCCGAGGAGGACACCTAAACGCAAGCCGTAATGGCCTCATGTTCGAATGGCTCCTCCGGTTTTTTTTTTTACGTTGTGCTGATCCTCGCTCTTTAAATGACGCTATCCTGAGGAGGTCACCTTAAGGCGAGCCGTAATGGACTCATCTTCGTTAGGCTCCTCCGTTTTTTCTTTTTTCAAGTTTTTTTCTTTCTTTTTTCTAATTACGTTCTGCTGACCCTCGTTCTCCCCGAGGAAGATACCTAAAGGCGAGCCGTAATGGCCTCATCTTTGACAGGTTCCCTCGACATTTTTTTTCGGGTTTTTTTTTTTATTTTTTTTTTACTTTGTGATGACCCTCGTTCTTTAAATGACGCGATCCCGACGAGGACACCTAAACGCAAGCCGTAATGGTGTCATCTTCGACAAGCTCCTCCGGTTTTTTTTTTCCAGATTTTTTATACGTTGTGCTGACCCTCGATCTTTAAATGACGCTATCCCGAGGAGGACACCTAAACGTAAGCCGTAATGGCCTCATCTTCGATAGGCTCCTCCGGTTTTTTTTTCCAGATTTTTTTTTACGTTGTGCTGACCCTCGTTCTTTAAATGACACTATCTCGAGGAGGACACCTAAAGGCGAGCTGTATTGGCCACATCTTCGGCAGGTTCCTTCGTTTTTTTTTTTTTTTTTTTTTACGTTGTGCTGACCCTCGTTCTTTAAATGACGCTATTTTGAGGAGGACACCTAAAGGCGAGCCGTAATGGCCTCATCTTCGGTAGGCTCCTCCGGTTTTTTTTTCCGGTTTTTTTCCTGTTTTTTTTTATTTTTTACGTTGTCCTGACCCTCGTTCTTTAAATGACGCTATCCCAAGGAGGACACCTAAAGGCCAGCCGCAATGGCCACATCTTCGGCAGGCTCCTCCGTTTTTTTTTTCTGGTTTTTTTTTCTTTTACGTTGTGCTGACCCTCGTTCTTTAAATGACGCTATCTCGAGGAGGAGACCTAAACGCGAGCCATAAAGGGCTCATCTTTGGCAGGCTCCTCCGGTTTCTTTTTTATTTTTATTTTACGTTGTGCTGACCCTCGTTCTTTATATGATGCTTTCCTGAGGAGGTCACCTTAAGGCGAGCCATAATGGCCTCATCTTCGGCAGGCTCCTCCGTTTCTTCTTTTTTCAAGTTTTTTTCTTCCCTTTTTTTTATTACGTTGTGCTGACCCTCGTTCTTTAAATGACGCTATCCCGAGGAAGACACCTAAAGGCGAGCCGTAATGGCCTCATCTTTGACAGGTTCCCCTAGGTTTTTTTTTCCAGTTTTTTTTATACGTTGTGCTGACCCTCGTTCTTTAAATGACGCTATCACGAGGAGGACACCTAAATGCAAGCCGTAATGGCCTCATCTTCGACAGGCTCCTCCGATTTTTTTTTCCAGATTTTTTTTTACGTTGTGCTAACCCTCGTTCTTTAAATGATGCTATCCCGAGGAGGACACCTAAAGGCGAGCCGTACTGGCCTCATCTTCGACAGGCTCCTCAGGTTTTTTTTTCACGTTGTGCTGACCCTTGTTCTTTAAATAACGCTATCTCGAGGAGGTGACCTAAATGCGAGCCATAATGGGCTCATCTTCGGCAGGCTCCTCCGGTTTTTTTTTTTTACGTTGTGCAGACCCTCGCTCTTTAAATGACGCTATCCTGAGGAGGTCACCTTAAGGCGAGCCGTAATGGCCTCATCTTCGGCAGGCTCCTCCGTTTTTTCTTTTTTCAGGTTTTTTTCTTCATTTTTATTATTACGTTGTGCTGACCCTCGTTCTTTAAATGACGCTACCCCGAGGAAGACACCTAAGGGCGAGCCGTAATGGCCTCATCTTTGACAGGTTCCCCCGGATTTTTTTTCTGGTTCTTTTTTTTTACGTTGTGCTGACCCTCGTTCTTTAAATGACGCTATCCCGAGGAGGACACCTAAACGCAAGCCGTAATTGCCTCATCTTTGACCGGTTCGCCCGGTTTTTTTTTTTTTTTACGTTGTGCTGACCCTCGTTCTTTAACTGACGCTATCCCGATGAGGACACCTAAACGCAAGCCGTAATGGCCTCATCTTCGACATGCTCCTTCGGTTTTTTTTTTTCAGATTTTTTTTTATGTTGTGCTGACCCTCGTTCTTTAAATGATGCTATCCCAAGGAGGACACCTAAGGGCGAGCCGTAATGCCCTCATCTTCGACAGGCACCTCCGGTTTTTTTTTTTTATTGTTTTTATGTTGTGCTGAATCTCCTTCTTTAAATGACGCTATCCCGAGGAGGACACCTAAACGCAAGCCGTAATGGCCTCATGTTCGAATGGCTCCTCCGGTTTTTTTTTTTACGTTGTGCTGATCCTCGCTCTTTAAATGACGCTATCCTGAGGAGGTCACCTTAAGGCGAGCCGTAATGGACTCATCTTCGTTAGGCTCCTCCGTTTTTCTTTTTTCAAGTTTTTTTCTTTCTTTTTTCTAATTACGTTCTGCTGACCCTCGTTCTCCCCGAGGAAGATACCTAAAGGCGAGCCGTAATGGCCTCATCTTTGACAGGTTCCCTCGACATTTTTTTTCGGGTTTTTTTTTTTATTTTTTTTTTACTTTGTGATGACCCTCGTTCTTTAAATGACGCGATCCCGACGAGGACACCTAAACGCAAGCCGTAATGGTGTCATCTTCGACAAGCTCCTCCGGTTTTTTTTTTCCAGATTTTTTATACGTTGTGCTGACCCTCGATCTTTAAATGACGCTATCCCGAGGAGGACACCTAAACGTAAGCCGTAATGGCCTCATCTTCGATAGGCTCCTCCGGTTTTTTTTTCCAGATTTTTTTTTACGTTGTGCTGACCCTCGTTCTTTAAATGACACTATCTCGAGGAGGACACCTAAAGGCGAGCTGTATTGGCCACATCTTCGGCAGGTTCCTTCGTTTTTTTTTTTTTTTTTTTTTTTACGTTGTGCTGACCCTCGTTCTTTAAATGACGCTATTTTGAGGAGGACACCTAAAGGCGAGCCGTAATGGCCTCATCTTCGGTAGGCTCCTCCGGTTTTTTTTTCCGGTTTTTTTCCTGTTTTTTTTTTTATTTTTTACGTTGTCCTGACCCTCGTTCTTTAAATGACGCTATCCCAAGGAGGACACCTAAAGGCCAGCCGCAATGGCCACATCTTCGGCAGGCTCCTCCGTTTTTTTTTCTGGTTTTTTTTTCTTTTACGTTGTGCTGACCCTCGTTCTTTAAATGACGCTATCTCGAGGAGGAGACCTAAACGCGAGCCATAAAGGGCTCATCTTTGGCAGGCTCCTCCGGTTTCTTTTTTATTTTTATTTTACGTTGTGCTGACCCTCGTTCTTTATATGATGCTTTCCTGAGGAGGTCACCTTAAGGCGAGCCGTAATGGCCTCATCTTCGGCAGGCTCCTCCGTTTCTTCTTTTTTCAAGTTTTTTTCTTCCCTTTTTTTTATTACGTTGTGCTGACCCTCGTTCTTTAAATGACGCTATCCCGAGGAAGACACCTAAAGGCGAGCCGTAATGGCCTCATCTTTGACAGGTTCCCCTAGGTTTTTTTTTCCAGTTTTTTTTATACGTTGTGCTGACCCTCGTTCTTTAAATGACGCTATCACGAGGAGGACACCTAAATGCAAGCCGTAATGGCCTCATCTTCGACAGGCTCCTCCGATTTTTTTTTCCAGATTTTTTTTTACGTTGTGCTAACCCTCGTTCTTTAAATGATGCTATCCCGAGGAGGACACCTAAAGGCGAGCCGTACTGGCCTCATCTTCGACAGGCTCCTCAGGTTTTTTTTTTCACGTTGTGCTGACCCTTGTTCTTTAAATAACGCTATCTCGAGGAGGTGACCTAAATGCGAGCCATAATGGGCTCATCTTCGGCAGGCTCCTCCGGTTTTTTTTTTTTACGTTGTGCTGACCCTCGCTCTTTTAATGACGCTATCCTGAGGAGGTCACCTTAAGGCGAGCCGTAATGGCCTCATCTTCGGGAGGCTCCTCCGCTTTTTCTTTTTTCAGGTTTTTTTCTTCATTTTTATTATTACGTTGTGCTGACCCTCGTTCTTTAAATGACGCTACCCCGAGGAAGACACCTAAAGGCGAGCCGTAATGGCCTCATCTTTGACAGGTTCCCCCGGATTTTTTTTCTGGTTTTTTTTTTACGTTGTGCTGACCCTCGTTCTTTAAATGACGCTATCCCGAGGAGGACACCTAAACGCAAGCCGTAATTGCCTCATCTTTGACCGGTTCGCCCGGTTTTTTTTTTTTTTTTACGTTGTGCTGACCCTCGTTCTTTAACTGACGCTATCCCGATGAGGACACCTAAACGCAAGCCGTAATGGCCTCATCTTCGACATGCTCCTTCGGTTTTTTTTTTTTTTCAGATTTTTTTTTATGTTGTGCTGACCCTCGTTCTTTAAATGATGCTATCCCAAGGAGGACACCTAAGGGCGAGCCGTAATGCCCTCATCTTCGACAGGCACCTCCGGTTTTTTTTTTTTATTGTTTTTATGTTGTGCTGACTCTCCTTCTTTAAATGACGCTATCCCGAGGAGGACACCTAAACGCAAGCCGTAATGGCCTCATGTTCGAATGGCTCCTCCGATTTTTTTTTTTACGTTGTGCTGACCCTCGCTCTTTAAATGACGCTATCCTGAGGAGGTCACCTTAAGGCGAGCCGTAATGGACTCATCTTCGTTAGGCTCCTCCGTTTTTTCTTTTTTCAAGTTTTTTTCTTTCTTTTTTCTAATTACGTTCTGCTGACCCTCGTTCTCCCCGAGGAAGATACCTAAAGGCGAGCCGTAATGGCCTCATCTTTGACAGGTTCCCTCGAGTTTTTTTTTCGGGTATTTTTTTTTATTTTTTTTTACTTTGTGATGACCCTCGTTCTTTAAATGACGCGATCCCGACGAGGACACCTAAACGCAAGCCGTAATGGTGTCATCTTCGACAAGCTCCTCCGGTTTTTTTTTTCCAGATTTTTTATACGTTGTGCTGACCCTCGATCTTTAAATGACGCTATCCCGAGGAGGACACCTAAACGTAAGCCGTAATGGCCTCATCTTCGATAGGCTCCTCCGGTTTTTTTTCCAGATTTTTTTTTACGTTGTGCTGACCCTCGTTCTTTAAATGACACTATCTCGAGGAGGACACCTAAAGGCGAGCTGTATTGGCCACATGTTCGGCAGGTTCCTTCGGTTTTTTTTTTTTTTTTTTTTTACGTTGTGCTGACCCTCGTTCTTTAAATGACGCTATTTTGAGGAGGACACCTAAAGGCGAGACGTAATGGCCTCATCTTCGATAGGCTCCTCCGGTTTTTTTTCCAGATTTTTTTTTACGTTGTCCTGACCCTCGTTCTTTAAATGACGCTATCCCAAGGAGGACACCTAAAGGCCAGCCGCAATGGCCACATCTTCGGCAGGCTCCTCCGTTTTTTTTTTCTGGTTTTTTTTTCTTTTACGTTGTGCTGACCCTCGTTCTTTAAATGACGCTATCTCGAGAAGGAAACCTAAACGCGAGCCATAAAGGGCTCATCTTTGGCAGGCTCCTCCGGTTTCTTTTTTATTTTTATTTTACGTTGTGCTGACCCTCGTTCTTTATATGATGCTTTCCTGAGGAGGTCACCTTAAGGCGAGCCGTAATGGCCTCATCTTCGGCAGGCTCCTCCGTTTCTTCTTTTTTCAAGTTTTTTTCTTCCCTTTTTTTTATTACGTTGTGCTGACCCTCGTTCTTTAAATGACGCTATCCCGAGGAAGACACCTAAAGGCGAGCCGTAATGGCCTCATCTTTGACAGGTTCCCCTAGGTTTTTTTTTCCAGTTTTTTTATACGTTGTGCTGACCCTCGTTCTTTTAATGACGCTATCACGAGGAGGACACCTAAATGCAAGCCGTAATGGCCTCATCTTCGACAGGCTCCTCCGATTTTTTTTTCCAGATTTTTTTTTACGTTGTGCTAACCCTCGTTCTTTAAATGATGCTATCCCGAGGAGGACACCTAAAGGCGAGCCGTACTGGCCTCATCTTCGACAGGCTCCTCCGATTTTTTTTTTCCAGATTTTTTTTACGTTGTGCTGACCCTCGTTCTTTAAATGATGCTATCCCGAGGAGGACACCTAAAGGCGAGCCGTAATGGCCTCATCTTCGACAGACTCCTCAGTTTTTATTTATTTATTTTTTTTTTTTTTTTTTTTTTTACGTTGTGCTGACCCTCGTTCTTTAAATGACACTATCTCGAGGAAGAGACCTAAACGCGAGCCATAATGGCCTCATCTTCGGCAGGCTCCGCCGGTTTTTTTTTTTTTTTTTTTTTTTTTTTTTTTTTTTTACATTGTGCTTACCCTCTTTCTTTAAATAACGCTATCTAGAGGAGGAGACCTAAACGCGAACCGTAATGGGCTCATCTTCGGCAGGCTCCTCCGGTTTTTTTTTCCGTTGTGCTGACCCTCGCTCTTTAAATGACGCTATCCTGAGGAGATCACCTTAATGCGAGCCGTAAAGGCCTCATCTTCGGCAGGCTCCTCCGTTTTTTTTTTCAAGTTTTTTTCTTCCTTTTTTTTTATTACGTTGTGCTGACCCTCATTCTTTAAATGACACTATCCCGAGGAGGACACATAAACGCAAGCCATAATGGCCTCATCTTCGACAGGCTCCTCCGGTTTTTTTTTTTTTTTTCGTTGTGCTGACCCTCGTTCTTTAAATGACGCTATTTTGAGGAGGACACCTAAAGGCGAGCCGTAATGGCCACATCTTCGGCAGGCTCCTTCGGTTTTTTTTCTGGTTTTTTTCTGGTTTTTTTTTTTATCTTTTACGTTGTACTGACCCTCGTTCTTTAAATGACGCTATCCTAAGGAGGACACCTAAAGGCGAGCCGCAATGGCGAAATCTTCGGCAGGCTCCTCCGTTTTTTTTTCTGGTTTTTTTTTTTACGTTGTGCTGACCCTCGTTCTTTAAATGACGCTATCTCGAGGAGGAGACCTAAACGCGAGCCGTAATGGGCTCATCTTCGGCAGGCTCCTTCGGTTTTTTTCTTTTCGTTGTGCTGACCCTCACTCTTTAAATGACACTATCCTGAGGAGATCACCTTAAGGCAAGCCGTAAAGGCCTCATCTTCGGCAGGCTCCTCCGTTTTATTTTTCAAGTTTTTTTCTTCCTTTTTTTTTATTACGTTGTGCTGACCCTCGTTCTTTAAATGACGCTATCCCGAGGAAGACACCTAAACGCAAGCCATATTGGCCTCATCTTCGACAGGCTCCTCCGGTTTTTTTTTTTTTTTTTTCGTTGTGCTGACCCTCGTTCTTTAAATGACGCTATTTCGAGGAGGACACCTAAAGGCGAGCCGTAATGGCCTCATCTTCGGCAGGCTCCTCCGGATTTTTCTTCCAGTTTTTTTCCCGGATTTTTTTTTACGTTGTGCTGACCCTCGTTCTTTAAATGACGCTATCTCGAGGAGGACACCTAAAGGCGAGCCATAATGGCCTCATTTACGGCTGGCTCCTCCGGTTTGGTTTTTTTTTTTTTTTTAACGTTGAGCTGACCCTCGTTGTTTAAATGACGCTATCCCGAGGAGGACTCCTAAAGGCGAGCTGTAATGACCTCATCTTCGGCAGGATCCTCGGGCTTTTTTTTTCCCGATTTTTTTTTACGTTGTGCTAACCCTCGTTCTTTAAATGACGCTATTTCAAGGAGGACACCTAGGTGAGCCGTAATTGCCTCATCTTCGGTAGGCTCCTCCGATTTTTTTTTCCAGTTTTTTTCTCGGATTTTTTTTACGTTGTGCTAACCCTCATTCTTTAAATGACACTATCTCGAGGAGGACACCTAAAGGCGAGCTGTAATGGCCTCATCTTCGGCAGGTTCCTCCGGTTTTTTTCCTGACTTTTTTTTTACGTTGTACTGACCCTCGTTCTTTAAATGACACTATCTCGAGGAGGACACCTAAAGGCGAGCCGTAATGGCCACATCTTCGGCAGACTCCTCCGGTTTTTTTTCCGATTTTTTTTTCCGGTTTTTTTTTTTTACTACGTTGTGCTGACCCTCGTTCTTTAAATGATGCTATTTCGAGGAGGACACCTAAAGGCGAGCCGTAATGGCCTCATCTTCGGCAGGCAACTCCGATTTTTTTTTGCGATTTTTTTTCTCGGATTTTTTTTTTAACGTTGTGCTGACTCTCGTTCTTGAAATGACACTATCTCGAGGAGGACACCTAAAGGCGAGCTGTAATGGCCTCAACTTCTGTAGTTTCCTCCGGTTTTTTTCGGATTATTTTCCCCTTTTTTTATTTTTTTATTTTTTTTACGTTGTGTGGATCTTCGTTCTTTAAACGACGCTATGTCGAGGTAGACACCTAAGGGCGAGCCGTAATGCCCTCATCTTCGGCAGGCTCTTCCAGTTTTTTTTCCTTTTTTTTTACGTTGTGCTGACCCTCGTTCTTTAAATGACGCTATCCCAAGGAGGACACCTAAAGGTGAGCCGTAATAGCCTCAACTTCGGCAGGCTCCTCTGGTTTTTTTCTGGTTTTTTCCCGAATTTTTTTTTACGTTGTGTTGACCCTCGTTCTTTAAATGACACTATCTCGAGGAGGACACCTAAAGGCAAGCCGTAATGGCCACATCTTCGGCAGGCTCCTCCGGTTTTTTTTCCGGTTTTTTTTTTTACGTTGTGCTGACCCTCGTTCTTTAAATGATGCTATTTCGAGGAGGACACCTAAAGGCGAGCCGTAATGGCCTCATCTTCGGCAGGCTCCTCCGATTTTTTTTCTGGTTTTTTTCTCGGATTTTTTTATTTTTTCTAGTTTTTTGGCGAATTTTTTTTTATGTTGTGCTGGCCCTCGTTCTTTAAATGACGCTATCCCGAGGAGGACACCTAAAGGCGAGCTGTAATGGCCTCATCTTCTGTAGGTTCCTCCGGTTTTTTTGGGTTTATTTTCCCGGTTTTTTTTATTTTTTTATTTTTTTTACGTTGTGCTGACCTTCGTTGTTTAAATGACGCTATCCCGAGGAGGACACCTAAAGGCGAGTTGTAATGGCCTCATCTTCGGCAGGCTCGTCGGGTTTATTTTTCCAGGTTTTTTTTTTTTTTTTTTACGTTGTGCTGACACTCGTTCTTTAAATGACGCTATTTCAAGGAGGACACCTAAAGGCGAGCCGTAATGGCCTCATCTTCGGCAGGCTCCTCGGGTTTTTTTTTTAGTTGTACTGTCCCTCATTCTTTAAATGACGCTATCCCGAGGAGGACACCTAAAGGCGAGCCGTAAGGGCCACATCTTCGGCAGGCTCCTCCAGTTTTTTTTTCTGGTTTTTTTTTACATTGTGCTGACCGTCGTTCTTTAAATGACGCTATCTCGAGGAGGACATCTAAAGGCGAGCTGTAATGGCTTCATCTTCGGCAGGTTCCTCCGGTTTTTTTTCTGGTTTTTTCCCGAATTTTTATTTTACGATGTGCTGACCCTCGTTCTTTAAATGACACTATCTCGAGGAGGACACCTAAAGGCGAGCTGTAATGACCTCATCTTGAGGAAGAGCACAAGCAACCTTGCAAGAAAGTGGTTTCCTGTGAAGGCTTGGCACGTTGCCAACTTGGGAAGAAGGGGGCATTTTTAGCAACAACTTGGCAGCTTGACCTTACCTTCTTTGAGGAAGCATAACTTGAGCTAGAAAAATCCAATTGAGATGATTCCAAGTGCATTAGAAAGAAGACACTCTGAGCTTTCCAATGATGTATGAGAGTCCATATTGAAGCAGAGGATTGACACTCAAATTCTGGGCAACATTAGGCATGAGAGAAGAGTCAAGAAGAAGAAGAGCAAGTTGTTAGCAACAACTTGGGCCAAGAACGCCCAAGTCTCAAAGCTCACTCCCAGGAAAACCACATGCACGTTGCCAACGTGCATTAAGCCTGGAGTTATTGCCAACAACGCCCCTCAATGGGCCAGAATTGATGACAACTTGCTCTGCTTCCTCTGTTCCTCACAAAGGCCAGCAACTTCTTCCATTGAGCCAAGAATTCAACAATGAGAAAGCCCACATTGCTAGCCCAAATTGAAGATCTCTGAAGAAGTTCTAGGAGTAGTATAAATAGAGAAAAGTTTGGTACTTAGAGGGACTTTTTTACACTACTTTTTTTTTCGGTTTTTTTCTCGGAGTTTTTTTTACGTTGTGCTTACCCTCGTTGTTTAAATGACGCTATCTCGAGGAGGACACCTAAAGGCAAGCTGTAATGGCCTCATCTTCGGCAGGTTCCTCCGGTTTTTTTCTGGTTTTTTCCCGATTTTTTTTACGTTGTGCTGACCCACGTTCTTTAAATGACGCTATCTCGAGGAGGACACCTAAAAGCGAGCTATAACGGCCTCATCTTCGGCAGGTTCCTCCGATTTTTTCCGGTTTTTTCCCGATTTTTTTTTACGTTGTGCTGACCCTCGTTCTTTAAATGACACTATCTCGAGGAGGACACCTAAAGGCGAGCCGTGATAGCCACATCTTTGGCAGGCTCCTCCGGTTTTTTTTTCCGGTTTTTTTTACATTGTGCTGACCCTCATTCTTTAAATGATGCTAATTCGAGGAGGACACATAAAGGCGAGCCGTAATGGCCAAATCTTCGGCTGGCTCCTCCGGTTTTTTTTTCAAATTTTTTTTTTACGTTATGCTTACCCTCGTTCTTTAAATGGCGCTATCTCGAGGAGGACACCTAAAGGCGAGCTGTAATGGCCTCAACTTCTGTAGGTTCCTCCGGATTTTTTTTGGTTTATTTTCCCGGTTTTTTTTATTTTTTATTTTTTTTACGTTGTGCTGACCTTCGTTCTTTAAACGACGCTATGTCAAGGTGGACACCTAAGGGCGAGCAGTAATGGCCTCATCTTCGGCAGGCTCCTCCAGTTTTTTTTCCTTTTTTTTTTTTACGTTGTGCTGACCCTCGTTCTTTAAATGACGTTATCTCGAGGAGGACACCTAAAGGCGAGCCGTAATGGCCTCATCTTCGGCAGGCTCCTCCGGTTTTTTTTTTCCGATTTTTTTTATGTTGTGCTGACCCTCGTTCTTTAAATGACGTTATCTCGAGGAGGACACCTAAAGGCGAGCCGTAATGGCCTCATCTTCGGCAGGCTCCTCCAGTTTTTTTTCCCGGTTTTTTTCCCATTTTTTTTTACGTTGTGCTGACCCTCGTTCTTTAAATGACGCTATTTCAAGGAGGACACCTAAAGGCAGGCCGTAATGGCCTCATCTTCAGCAGGCTCCTCCTGTTTTTTTTTTCCGATTTTTTTCTCGGATTTTTTTTATGTTGTGTTGACCCTCGTTCTTTAAAAGACGCTATCTCGAGGAGGACACCTAAAGGCGAGCTGTAATGGCCTCATCTTCGGCAGGTTCCTCCGGTTTTTTTCTGGTTTTTTCCCGAATTTTTTTTATGTTGTGCTGACCCTCGTTCTTTAAATGACACTATCTCGAGGAGGACACCTAAAGGCGAGCCGTAATGGCCACATCTTCGGCAGTCTCCTCAGGTTTTTTTTTTCCGTTTTTTTTATGTTGTGCTGACCCTCGTTCTTTAAATGAAGCTATCTCGAGGACACCTAAAGGCGAGCTGTAATGGCATCATCTTCGGCAGGTTCCTCCGGTTTTTTTCGGTTTATTTTCCCGGTTTTTTTTTTATTTTTTTATTTTTTTACGTTGTGCTGACCTTCGTTGTTTAAATGACGCTATCCCGAGGAGGATACCTAAAGGCGAGCTGTAATGGCCTCATCTTCGGCAGGCTCCTCGGGTTTATTTTTCCTGGTTTTTTTTTTTTTTTACGTTGTGCTGACACTCGTTCTTTAAATGATGCTATTTCAAGGAGGACACCTAAAGGCGAGCCGTAATGGCCTCATCTACGGCAGGCTCCTCGGGTTTTTTTTTCCCGGTTTTTTTTTTTTTACGTTGTGCTGACCCTCGTTCTTTAAATGACGTTATCCCGAGGAGGACACCTAAAGGCGAGCCGTAATGGCCTCATCTTCGGCAGGCTCCTCCGGTTTTTTTTTCTGGTTTTTTTCTCGAATTTTTTTTACGTTGTGCTGACCCTCGTTCTTTAAATGACGCTATCTCGAGGAGGACACCTAAAGGCGAGCTATAATGGCCTCATCTTCGGCAGGTTCCTCCGATTTTTTTCTGGTTTTTTCCCGAATTTTTTTTACGTTGTGCTGACCCTCGTTCTTTAAATGACACTATCTCAAGGAGGACACCTAAAGGCGAGCCGTAATGGCCACATCTTCGGCAGGCTCCTCCGGTTTTTTTTTTCCGATTTTTTTTATGTTGTGCTGACCCTCGTTCTTTAAATGACGTTATCTCGAGGAGGACACCTAAAGGCGAGCCGTAATGGCCTCATCTTCGGCAGGCTCCTCCAGTTTTTTTTCCCGGTTTTTTTCCCATTTTTTTTTTACGTTGTGCTGACCCTCGTTCTTTAAATGACGCTATTTCAAGGAGGACACCTAAAGGCAGGCCGTAATGGCCTCATCTTCAGCAGGCTCCTCCTGTTTTTTTTTTCCGATTTTTTTCTCGGATTTTTTTTATGTTGTGTTGACCCTCGTTCTTTAAAAGACGCTATCTCGAGGAGGACACCTAAAGGCGAGCTGTAATGGCCTCATCTTCGGCAGGTTCCTCCGGTTTTTTTCTGGTTTTTTCCCGAATTTTTTTTATGTTGTGCTGACCCTCGTTCTTTAAATGACACTATCTCGAGGAGGACACCTAAAGGCGAGCCGTAATGGCCACATCTTCGGCAGTCTCCTCAGGTTTTTTTTTTCCGTTTTTTTTATGTTGTGCTGACCCTCGTTCTTTAAATGAAGCTATCTCGAGGACACCTAAAGGCGAGCTGTAATGGCATCATCTTCGGCAGGTTCCTCCGGTTTTTTTCGGTTTATTTTCCCGGTTTTTTTTTATTTTTTTATTTTTTTACGTTGTGCTGACCTTCGTTGTTTAAATGACGCTATCCCGAGGAGGATACCTAAAGGCGAGCTGTAATGGCCTCATCTTCGGCAGGCTCCTCGGGTTTATTTTTCCTGGTTTTTTTTTTTTTTTACGTTGTGCTGACACTCGTTCTTTAAATGATGCTATTTCAAGGAGGACACCTAAAGGCGAGCCGTAATGGCCTCATCTACGGCAGGCTCCTCGGGTTTTTTTTTCCCGGTTTTTTTTTTTTTACGTTGTGCTGACCCTCGTTCTTTAAATGACGTTATCCCGAGGAGGACACCTAAAGGCGAGCCGTAATGGCCTCATCTTCGGCAGGCTCCTCCGGTTTTTTTTTCTGGTTTTTTTCTCGAATTTTTTTTACGTTGTGCTGACCCTCGTTCTTTAAATGACGTTATCCCGAGGAAGACTCCTAAAGGCGAGCCGTAATGGCTTCATCTTCGGCAGGCTCCTCCGATTATTTTTTCCGGTTTTTTCTCGGATTTTTTTTATGTTGTGTTTACCCTCGTTCTTTAAATGACGCTATCTCGAGGAGGACATCTAAAGGCGAGCTGTAATGGCCTCATATTCGGCAGGTTCCTCCGATTTTTTCTGGTTTTTTGGCGAATTTTTTTATACGTTGTGCTGACCCTCGTTCTTTAAATGACACTATCTCCAGGAGGACACCTAAAGGCAAGCCGTAATGGCCACATCTTCGGCAGGCTCCTCCGGGTTTTTTTTTCCGGTTTTTTTTTACGTTGTGTTGACCCTCGTTCTTTAAATGACGCTATCTCGAGGAGGACACCTAAAGTCTTGTTGTAATGGCCTCATCTTCTGTAGGTTCCTCCGGTTTTTATCGGTTTATTTTTCCAGATTTTTTTTTATTTTTTTATTTTTTTTACGTTGTGCTGACCTTCGTTGTTTAAATGACGCTATCCCGAGGAGGACACCTAAAGGCGAGTTGTAATGGCCTCATTTTCGGCAGGCTCCTCAGGTTTATTTTTCCCGATTTTTTTTTACGTTGTGCTGACACTCGTTCTTTAAATGATGCTATTTCAAGGAGGACACCTAAGGGCGAGCCGTAATGGCCTCATCTTCGGCAGGCTCCTCGGGTTTTTTTTTTTCTAGTTTTTTTTTTTTACGTTGTGCTGACCCTCGTTTTTTAAATGACGCTATTTCAAGGAGGACACCTAAAGGCGAGCCGTAATGGCCTCATCTTTGGCAGGCTCTTCCTGTTTTTTTTTTTCCGGTTTTTTTCTCGGATTTTTTTTTATGATGTGTTGACCCTCGTTCTTTAAATGACGCTATCTCGAGGAGGACACCTAAAGGCGAGCTGTAATGGCCTCATCTTCGGCAGGTTCCTCCGATTTTTTTCTGGTTTTTTCCCGAATTTTTTTTACGTTGTGCTGACCCTCGTTCTTTAAATGACACTATCTCAAGGAGGACACCTAAAGGCGAGCCGTAATGGCCACATCTTCGGCAGGCTCCTCCGGTTTTTTTTTTCCGATTTTTTTTTATGTTGTGCTGACCCTCGTTCTTTAAATGACGCTATCTCGAGGAGGACACCTAAAGGCGAGCTGTAATGGCGTCATCTTCGGCAGGTTCCTCCGGTTTTTTTCGGTTTATTTTCCCCTTTTTTTTAATTTTTTTATTTTTTTTACGTTGTGCTGACCTTCGTTGTTTAAATGATGCTATCCCGAGGAGGAGGACACATAAAGGCGAGCCGTAATGGCCAAATCTTCGGCTGGCTCCTCCGGTTTTTTTTTTCGAATTTTTTTTTACGTTATGCTTACCCTCGTTCTTTAAATGGCGCTATCTCGAGGAGGACACCTAAAGGCGAGCTGTAATGGCCTCAACTTCTGTAGGTTCCTCCGGATTTTTTTTGGTTTATTTTCCCTGTTTTTTTTATTTTTTTTACGTTGTGCTGACCTTCGTTCTTTAAACGACGCTATGTCAAGGTGGACACCTAAGGGCGAGCAGTAATGGCCTCATCTTCGTCAGGCTCCTCCAGTTTTTTTTCCTTTTTTTTTTTTTACGTTGTGCTGACCCTCGTTCTTTAAATGACGCTATTTCAAGGAGGACACCTAAAGGCGGGCCGTAATGGCCTCATCTTCAGCAAGCTCCTCCTGTTTTTTTTTTCCGATTTTTTTCTCGGATTTTTTTTTATGTTGTGTTGACCCTCGTTCTTTAAAAGATGCTATCTCGAGGAGGACACCTAAAGGCGAGCTGTAATGGCCTCATCTTCGGCAGGTTCCTCCGGTTTTTTTCTGGGTTTTTCCCGAATTTTTTTTATGTTGTGCTAACCCTCGTTCTTTAAATGACACTATCTCGAGGAGGACACCTAAAGGCGAGCCGTAATGGCCTCATCTTCGGCAGGCTCCTCCGGTTTTTTTTCCCGGTTTTTTTCCCATTTTTTTTTTTACGTTGTGCTGACCCTCGTTCTTTAAATGACGCTATTTCAAGGAGGACACCTAAAGGCGGGCCGTAATGGCCTCATCTTCAGCAGGCTCCTCCTGTTTTTTTTTTCCGATTTTTTTCTAGGATTTTTTTTTATGTTGTGTTGACCCTCGTTCTTTATAAGACGCTATCTCGAGGAGGACACCTAAAGGCGAGCTGTAATGGCCTCATCTTCGGCAGGTTCCTCCGGTTTTTTTCTGGGTTTTTCCCGAATTTTTTTTATGTTGTGCTGACCCTCGTTCTTTAAATGACACTATCTCGAGGAGGACACCTAAAGGCGAGCCGTAATGGCCACATCTTCGGCAGTCTCCTCCGGTTTTTTTTTTCGTTTTTTTTATGTTGTGCTGACCCTCGTTCTTTAAATGACGCTATCTCGAGGAGGACACCTAAAGGCGAGCTGTAATGGCATCATCTTCGGCAGGTTCCTCCGGTTTTTTTCGGTTTATTTTCCCGGTTTTTTTTTATTTTTTTATTTTTTTTACATTGTGTTGACCTTCGTTGTTTAAATGACGCTATCCCGAGGAGGATACCTAAAGGCGAGCTGTAATGGCCTCATCTTCGGCAGGCTCCTCGGGTTTATTTTTCCTGGTTTTTTTTTTTTTTTACGTTGTGCTGACACTCGTTCTTTAAATGATGCTATTTCAAGGAGGACACCTAAAGGCGAGCCGTAATGGCCTCATCTACGGCAGGCTCCTCGGGTTTTTTTTTCCCGGTTTTTTTTTTTTACGTTGTGCTGACCCTCGTTCTTTAAATGACGTTATCCCGAGGAGGACACCTAAAGGCGAGCCGTAATGGCCTCATCTTCGGCAGGCTCCTCCGGTTTTTTTTTTCTGGTTTTTTTCTCGAATTTTTTTTTACGTTGTGCTGACCCTAGTTCTTTAAATGACGTTATCCCGAGGAAGACTCCTAAAGGCGAGCCGTAATGGCCTCATCTTCGGCAGGCTCCTCCGATTATTTTTTCCGGTTTTTTCTCGGATTTTTTTTTATGTTGTGTTGATCCTCGTTCTTTAAATGACGCTATCTCGAGGAGGACATCTAAAGGCGAGCTGTAATGGCCTTATATTCGGCAGGTTCCTCCGATTTTTTCTGGTTTTTTGGCGAATTTTTTTATACGTTGTGCTGACCCTCGTTCTTTAAATGACACTATCTCGAGGAGGACACCTAAAGGCAAGCCGTAATGGCCACATCTTCGGTAGGCTCCTCCGGGTTTTTTTTTCCGGTTTTTTTTTACGTTGTGCTGACCCTCGTTCTTTAAATGATGCTGTTTCAAGGAGGACACCTAAAGGCGAGCCGTAATGGCCTCATCTTCGGCAGGCTCCTCTGGTTTTTTTTTCTGGTTTTTTTCTCGGTTTTTTTTTACATTGTGTTGACCCTCGTTCTTTAAATGACGCTATCTCGAGGAGGACACCTAAAGTCTTGCTGTAATGGCCTCATCTTCTGTAGGTTCCTCTGGTTTTTTTCTGGGTTTTTCCCGAATTTTTTTTATGTTGTGCTGACCCTCGTTCTTTAAATGACACTATCTCGAGGAGGACACCTAAAGGCGAGCCGTAATGGCCACATCTTCGGCAGTCTCCTCCGGTTTTTTTTTTCGTTTTTTTTATGTTGTGCTGACCCTCGTTCTTTAAATGACGCTATCTCGAGGAGGACACCTAAAGGCGAGCTGTAATGGCATCATCTTCGGCAGGTTCCTCCGGTTTTTTTCGGTTTATTTTCCCGGTTTTTTTTTATTTTTTTATTTTTTTTACATTGTGTTGACCTTCGTTGTTTAAATGACGCTATCCCGAGGAGGATACCTAAAGGCGAGCTGTAATGGCCTCATCTTCGGCAGGCTCCTCGGGTTTATTTTTCCTGGTTTTTTTTTTTTTTTTACGTTGTGCTGACACTCGTTCTTTAAATGATGCTATTTCAAGGAGGACACCTAAAGGCGAGCCGTAATGGCCTCATCTACGGCAGGCTCCTCGGGTTTTTTTTTCCCGGTTTTTTTTTTTTTACGTTGTGCTGACCCTCGTTCTTTAAATGACGTTATCCGAGGAGGACACCTAAAGGCGAGCCGTAATGGCCTCATCTTCGGCAGGCTCCTCCGGTTTTTTTTTCTGGTTTTTTTCTCGAATTTTTTTTTACGTTGTGCTGAACCTAGTTCTTTAAATGACGTTATCCCGAGGAAGACTCCTAAAGGCGAGCCATAATGGCCTCATCTTCGGCAGGCTCCTCCGGTTTTTTCTCTGGTTTTTTTTCCCGGGATTTTTTTTTTTTTTACGTTGTGCTGACCCTCGTTCTTTAAATGACGCTATTTCAAGGAGGACACCTAAAGGCGAGCCGTAATGGCCTCATCTTCGGCAGGCTCCTCCGATTATTTTTTCCGGTTTTTTCTCAGATTTTTTTTTATGTTGTGTTGATCCTCGTTCTTTAAATGACGCTATCTCGAGGAGGACATCTAAAGGCGAGCTGTAATGGCCTTATATTCGGCAGGTTCCTCCGATTTTTTCTGGTTTTTTGGCGAATTTTTTTATACGTTGTGCTGACCCTCGTTCTTTAAATGACACTATCTCGAGGAGGACACCTAAAGGCAAGCCGTAATGGCCACATCTTCGGTAGGCTCCTCCGGGTTTTTTTTTCCGGTTTTTTTTTACGTTGTGCTGACCCTCGTTCTTTAAATGATGCTGTTTCAAGGAGGACACCTAAAGGCGAGCCGTAATGGCCTCATCTTCGGCAGGCTCCTCCGGTTTTTTTTTCTGGTTTTTTTCTCGATTTTTTTTTACATTGTGTTGACCCTCGTTCTTTAAATGACGCTATCTCGAGGAGGACACCTAAAGTCTTGCTGTAATGGCCTCATCTTCTGTAGGTTCCTCCGGTTTTTTTCGGTTTATTTTCCCAGTTTTTTTTTTTATTTTTTTATTTTTTTTACGTTGTGCTGACCTTCGTTGTTTAAATGACGCTATCCCGAGGAGGACACCTAAAGGCGAGTTGTAATGGCCTCATTTTCGGCAGGCTCCTCAGGTTTATTTTTCCCAATTTTTTTTTACGTTGTGCTGACACTCGTTCTTTAAATGATGCTATTTCAAGGAGGACACCTAAGGGCGAGTCGTAATGGCCTCATATTCGGCAGGCTCCTCGGGTTTTTTTTTTCCAGTTTTTTTTTTACGTTGTGCTGACCCTCGTTCTTTAAATGACGCTATTTCAAGGAGGACACCTAAAGGCGAGCCGTAATGGCCTCATCTTCGGCAGGCTCCTCCTGTTTTTTTTTTCCGGTTTTTTTCTCGGATTTTTTTTTATGATGTGTTGACCCTCGTTCTTTAAATGACGCTATCTCGAGGAGGACACCTAAAGGCGAGCTGTAATGGCCTCATCTTCGGCAGGTTCCTCCGAATTTTTTTTGGTTTTTTCCCGAATTTTTTTTACGTTGTGCTGACCCTCGTTCTTTAAATGACACTATCTCAAGGAGGACACCTAAAGGCGAGCCGTAATGGCCACATCTTCGGCAGGCTCCTCCGGTTTTTTTTTTTCCGATTTTTTTTATGTTGTGCTGACCCTCGTTCTTTAAATGACGCTATCTCGATGAGGACACCTAAAGGCGAGCTGTAATGGCGTCATCTTCGGCAGGTTCCTCCAGCTTTTTTCGGTTTATTTTCCCATTTTTTTTAATTTTTTTTATTTTTTTTACGTTGTGCTGACCTTCGTTGTTTAAATGATGCTATCCCGAGGAGGATACCTAAAGGCGAGCTGTAATGGCCTCATCTTCGGCAGGCTCCTCGAGTTTTTTTTCCTGGTTTTTTTTTTTTTTTTTACGTTGTGCTGACACTCGTTCTTTGAATGATGCTATTTCAAGGAGGACACCTAAAGGCAAGCCGTAATGGCCTCATCTTCGGTAGGCTCCTCGGGTTTTTTTTTTCCCGGTTTTTTTTTTTTTACATTGTGCTGACCCTCGTTCTTTAAATGACGTTATCCCGAGGAGGACACCTAAAGGCGAGCCGTAATGGCCTCATCTTTGGCAGGCTCCTCCGGTTTTTTTTTCTGGTTTTTTTCTCGGATTTTGTTTTTACGTTGTGCTGACCCTCGTTCTTTAAATGACGTTATCCTGAGGAAGACTCCTAAAGGCAAACCGTAATGGCCTCATCTTCGGCAGGCTCCTCCGGTTTTTTTTCCTATTTTTTTTACGTTGTGCTGACCCTCGTTCTTTAAATGACGCTATTTCAAGGAGGACACCGAAAGGCGAGCCGTAATGGCCTCATCTTCGGCAGGCTCCTCCGGTTTTTTTTTCTAGTTTTTTTCTCGGATTTTTTTTTTACTTTGTGATGACCCTCGTTCTTTAAATGATGTTATCCAAGGAGGACTCCTAAAGGCGAGCCGTAATGGCCTCATCTTCGGCAGGCTTCTCCGGTTTTTTTCTGGTTTTTTTTCCCAGTTTTTTTTTTCTTTTTTTTTTTTACGTTGTGCTGACCCTCGTTCTCTAAATGACGCTATTTCAGGAGGACACCTAAAGGCGAGCCGTAATGGCCTCATCTTCGGCAGGCTCCTCTGATTTTTTTCTGGTTTTTTCTCGGATTTTTTTTTTAGTTGTGCTACCTCGTTTTTAAATGACGCTATCCGAGGAGGACACCTAAAGGCGAGTTGTAATGGCCTCATCTTCGGCAGGTTCCTCGTTTTTTTTCCGGTTTTTTTTTTTTTTTACGTTGTGCTGACACTCGTTCTTTAAATGACGCTATTTCAAGGAGGACACTAAAGGCGAGCCGTAATGGCCTCATCTTCGGCAGGCTCCTCGGTTTTTTTTTTAGTTGTACTGTCCTCGTTCTTTAAATGACGCTATCCTGAGGAGGACACCTAAAGGCGAGCTGTAATGGCATCATCTTCGGCAGGTTCCTCCGGTTTTTTTCGGTTTTTTTCCAGTTTTTTTTTATTTTTTTTTTTTTTACGTTGTGCTGACCTTCGTTGTTTTAATGACGCTATCCCGAGGAGGATACCTAAAGGCGAGCTGTAATGGCCTCATCTTCGGCAGGCTCCTCGAGTTTATTTTTCCTGGTTTTTTTTTTTTTTACGTTGTGCAGACACTCGTTCTTTAAATGATGCTATTTCAAGGAGGACACCTAAAGGCGAGCCGTAATGGCCTCATCTTCGGCAGGCTCCTCCGGTTTTTTTTTTCTGGTTTTTTTCTCGAATTTTTTTTACGTTGTGCTGACCCTCGTTCTTTAAATGACGTTATCCCGGGGAAGACTCCTAAAGGCGAGCCGTAATGGCCTCATGTTCGGCAGGCTCCTCCGGTTTTTTCCCTGGTTTTTTTTCCCGGGTTTTTTTTTTTATACGTTGTGCTGACCCTCGTTCTTTAAATGACGCTATTTCAAGGAGGACACCTAAAGGCGAGCCGTAATGGCCTCATCTTCGGCAGGCTCCTCCGATTTTTTCTGGTTTTTTGGCGAATTTTTTTTATGTTGTGTTGACCCTCGTTCTTTAAGTGACGCTATCTCGAGGAGGACATCTAAAGGCGAGCTGTAATGACCTCATCTTCGGCAGGTTCCTCCGATTTTTTCTGGTTTTTTGGCGAATTTTTTTTTATGTTGTGTTGACCCTCGTTCTTTAAATGACGTTATCCCGAGGAGGACTCCTAAAGGCGAGCCGTAATGGCCTCATCTTCGGCAGGCTTCTCCGGTTTTTTTTTCTGGTTTTTTTTCCCATTTTTTTTTACGTTGTGCTGACCCTCGTTCTTTAAATGACGCTATTTCAAGGAGGACACCTAAAGGCGAGCCGTAATGGCCTCATCTTCGGCAGGCTCCTCCGATTTTTTTTTTCCGGTTTTTTCTCGGATTTTTTTTTATGTTGTGCTGACCCTCGTTCTTTAAATGACACTATCTCGAGGAGGACACCTAAAGGCGAGCTGTAATGGCCTCATCTTCGGCAGGTTCCTACGGTTTTTTTCGGGTTTTTTCCCGAATTTTTTTTTACGTTGTGTTGACCCTCGTTCTTTAAATGACACTATCTCGAGGAGGACACCTAAAGGCAAGCCGTAATGGCCACATCTTCGGCAGGCTCCCCCGGTTTTTTTTTTCCGGTTTTTTTTTTACGTTGTGCTGACCCTCGTTCTTTAAATGATGCTATTTTGAGGAGGACACCTAAAGGCGAGCCGTAATGGCCTCATCTTCGACAGGCTCCTTCGGTTTTTTTTCCGGTTTTTTTCTCGGATTTTTTTTACGTTGTGCTGACCTTCGTTGTTTAAATGACGCTATCCCGAGGAGGACACCTAAAGGCGAGTTGTAATCGCCTCATCTTCGGCAGGCTCCTCGGGTTTATTTTTCCCGGTTTTTTTTTTTTTACGTTGTGCTGACACTCGTTCTTTAAATGACGCTATTTCAAGGAGGACACCTAAAGGCGAGCCGTAATGGCCTCATCTTCGGCAGGCGCCTCGGGTTTTTTTTTTAGTTGTACTGTCCCTCGTTCTTTAAATGACGCTATCCCGAGGAGGACACCTAAAGGCGAGCTGTAATGGCATCATCTTCGGCAGGTTCCTCCGGTTTTTTTTCGGTTTATTTTCCCGGTTTTTTTATTTATTTATTTTTTTTACGTTGTGCTGACCTTCGTTGTTTAAATGACGCTATCCCGAGGAGGATACCTAAAGGCGAGCTGTAATGGCCTCATCTTCGGCAGGCTCCTCGGGTTTATTTTTCCTTTTTTTTTTTTTTTACGTTGTGCAGACACTCGTTCTTTAAATGATGCTATTTCAAGGAGGACACCTAAAGGCGAGCCGTAATGGCCTTATCTACGGCAGGCTCCTCGGGTTTTTTTTTCCCATTTTTTTTTTTTTTTACGTTGTGCTGACCCTCGTTCTTTAAATGACGTTATCCCAGGGAAGACTCCTAAAGGCGAGCCGTAATTGCCTCATGTTCGGCAGGCTCCTCCGGTTTTTTCTCTGGTTTTTTCTCCCAGGTTTTTTTTTTTTTTTTATACGTTGTGCTGACCCTCGTTCTTTAAATGACGCTATTTCAAGGAGGACACCTAAAGGCGAGCCGTAATGGCCTCATCTTCGGCAGGCTCCTCCGATTTTTTTTTCGGTTTTTTCTCAGATTTTTTTTTATGTTGTGTTGACCCTCGTTTTTTAAATGACGCTATCTCGAGGAGGACATCTAAAGGCGAGCTGTAATAGCCTCATCTTCGGCAGGTTCCTCCGATTTTTTCTGGTTTTTTTGCGAATTTTTTTTACGTTGTGCTGACCCTCGTTCTTTAAATGACACTATCTCAAGGAGGACACCTAAAGGCAAGCCGTAATGGCCACATCTTCGGCAGGCTCCTCCGGGTTTTTTTTCTGGTTTTTTTTTACGTTGTGCTGACTCTCGTTCTTTAAATGATGCTATTTCAAGGAGGACACCTAAAGGCGAGCCGTAATGGCCTCATCTTCGCCAGGCTCCTCTGGTTTTTTTTTCTGGTTTTTTTCTCGGTTTTTTTTTACGTTGTGCTGACCCTCGTTATTTAAATGACGCTATCTCGAGGAGGACACCTAAAGGCGAGCTGTAATGGCCTCATTTTCTGTAGGTTCCTCCATTTTTTTACGGTTTATTTTCCCAGTTTTTTTTTATTTTTTATTTTTTTTACGTTGTGCTGACCTTCGTTGTTTAAATGACGCTATCCCGAGGAGGACACCTAAAGGCTAGTTGTAATGGCCTCATTTTCGGCAGGCTCCTCAGGTTTATTTTTCCCGGTTTTTTTTTACGTTGTGCTGACACTCGTTCTTTAAATGATGCTATTTCAAGGAGGACACCTAAGGGCGAGCCGTAATGGCCTCATCTTCGGCAAGCTCCTCGGGTTTTTTTTTTCCCGGTTTTTTTTTTTACGTTGTGCTATCCCTCGTTCTTTAAATGATGCTATTTCAAGGAGGACACCTAAAGGCGAGCCGTAATGGCCTCATCTTTGGCAGGCTCCTCCTGTTTATTTTTTCCGATTTTTTTCTCGGATTTTTTTTATGATGTGTTGACCCTCGTTCTTTAAATGACGCTATCTCGAGGAGGACACCTAAAGGCGAGCTGTAATGGCCTCATCTTCGGCAGGTTCCTCCGGTTTTTTTCTGGTTTTTTCCCAAATTTTTTTTACGTTGTGCTGACCCTCGTTCTTTAAACGACACTATCTCGAGGAGGACACCTAAAGGCGAGCCGTAATGGCCACATCTTCGGCAGGCGCCTCCGGTTTTTTTTTTCTGATTTTTTTTATGTTGTGCTGACCCTCGTTCTTTAAATGACGCTATCTCGAGGAGGACACCTAAAGGCGAGCTGTAATGGCGTCAGCTTCGGCAGGTTCCTCCGGTTTTTTTCGGTTTATTTTCCCATTTTTTGCGGAAAACGAATCTTCCAAACACGCGAAACTAACCGGCAAGTGCACCGGGTCGCATCAAGTAGTAAAACTCACGGGAGTGAGGTCGATCCCACAGGGATTGATGGATCAAGCAACTTTAGTGGGTGATTAGTTTAGTCAAGCTAACATTTGAGTGATAATTGATGCAGTAGAAAGTAAATGACAAGGAAAATTAAAGTGCAGAAAGTAAATTGGACAGTAACTTAAAGAACAAGAAAGTAAAATAGCTGAAACTTAAATTGCAAGAAAAGTAAATTGCATGAAAAGTAAAGGGGCTGGGGTGCTGGAAATTAAATAGAGCAATATATCAGAATTCAAAACTCTTGCAGCAAGCTTAAATTGCAGGAAAGTAAATTGGGAGCAATGTAAACAGAGAAGCAAAATTGCAGTGAATTAGAACTTAGAGCAATTGCAGAGGAATTTAAAATTGTGCAGGAAATGTAAATGAGATTTGCAGCAGGCTTAATGTAAATTGAATTGAGGAACCGAATAGAAAATGAAATGCAGCTCAATTGCAAAATCTAAATGAGAGGTTGAAGATCTCAGGAAATCAATGAGACTAGAAAAAAAATCTAGATCTCAATTCCTTCCTTGATCCGCTAGCAAACAAGATGCAGGAAAATTAAAGATGAAAGCGATGAAACGAACTTTGATTCAAATCACAATTTACTTGAAAGTTTGCAGAAGAAGAAAACAGAGAGAATTCTCAAGGTGAGATTGAAACAGAATTTCTTCAATTCTCAACCCAAGATTCAAAACAAAAAGAAAAATTAAAGAGAGAAAGTTCTGTATTCCTAATGCTCCCTAGTGGAGCTCGCCTCCTTTTCTAAAATGAGAATGATGCCTTATATAGGCTTTTTACAAAATGAAAGTGAAAATGAAAGTGAAATTAAAGACAAATTACAATTAAATGAAATTCCTATTTTATCTCTCTCTTGTGCCTTTGAGTGATGATAATGGGCTTTGCTCTTGATGGAATTGGGTTGAAGATAGCCTCTGTTGATTGCTCTTGGAGTTGGAGAGAAACCCATTTGTGAACCGGGCCATGAACCAGAAAAGCTTGAGTAAAAGTTTTACTCAAACTTTTCATATCAGCTAACATTCCTTGCTGCCATCCACGTTTGAGCCAAAGTTTGAGGTCAAACTTTGAGCCAAACGTGGATCCCTTTTGTATGCTTCTTGGGGGCTACTTTGTCCTCTTGTCACGCTGCAAATTTTATGCCCAATATTAACTATTATATATGGTTGGAAAGCTATGAATGTCAGCTTTCTAACCCACTTAAAATCACCTCAATTGGACATCTACAACTCAAGTTATGCTCCTTTGAAGAGGACAAGGTCGCTGGCTTTGGTGTGCAACGTTTGAGGCGACGTTTGACCTCAAACGTGGACGCAAACGCCAGGTTCTGGAGGCTCAAATGCATTGTGCACCCCATACTATTATATATTGTTGGAAAGCTCTGAATGTCTACTTTCCAGTGCCATTGGAAGCGCATCATTTGGAGCTCTACAGCTCGAGTTATACTCCGTCGAAGGTGCAGAGGTCAGTAGGCCTCACTGCAGGTTGCCACCATGTTCGTTTATGCTCATTGCGGGGCAGTTTTCTCCCTCAATTTTAGTGTCTACCATGCAATACCATATATTCTTAGAAAGCTCTCGATTCCTACTTTCCATTGCTTTTTGAATCACCTTATTTGGAGCTCTGTAGCTCAAGTTATTCTTGTTGGAAGTATACCCCTTGTATGCCTTGTGGCGCCAACGTTTGCCAAAAAGCTTGAGGTCAAACATTGGCGCAAGCTTTTGCTCCCTCCAGGGTGTGTTTGTTGTGGCACCAACGTTTGAGCAAAAGTTTGACCTCAAACGTTGGCGCAAGCTTTTTTCTTCCAGGGCATTGATTTTGTGATGCCAACGTTTGCCAAAAAGTTTGAGGCAAACGTTGGCTCAAGCTTTTCTCCCAAAAGTTTGAGCTAAAGTTTGAGGCAAACTTTTGCTCAAGCTTTTTGTTCTCTCTTACTCCTAGCCATTCCTTCTTCCTTCAACCTTCTTCAAAACTCTTTTCACCTATCATCAATCAACCAACCACATCAAAGCTATGGTCAAAATCATGAGTTTGTTATTCTTTCATAATATATGACAATTATAGCATAAAATCTCATGAAATTGCATTAATTCATCCATGGTTGATTGAATCAAAGGAAACATGGAAATCTACCCAATTGGCTTGCTTATGGCTCAAGAAAGTGCATAAAACCTATTGAAAACAAAGCAAAAAGCATAGAAAATCATGACATGGTGACATGTCATCACAACACCAAACTTAAACCTTGCTTGTCCCCAAGCAAGAAAAGAATCATGCAATAAAGATTGAAAATCCAAGGCAAGAAGAATAGCAACTCAATGTTCATGGTAAACTAGTTTTCTAAGCATGCTACAATCACAAAAGAAATGTAAATGATTGATGCTTCCATCTAGCTCATTTTATGAAATCTTTCTCTTATATTTCTTCCTTGAAACAAGCTTTTTGCTTTTCTTATTAGCTTCTCCTTTTGGGTGCTTTGCTCCATGAGTTAATAACAAAGCTACGACTTCTAAATGATTTGTTTTCAAGTATTACCACTTGATACATAAGCACCACAAGCATTTGATTAGAGGACTTCATTAAGCTCATTTTTCTTTTCTTTTCTTGACTCTCTAATCATTGATGCTCAGAGCCTTGAGCTTTGAGGGAGTGCTTTTGCACTTTGAGCCTAACCTTGACTTCTAAGTGTTTTGTTTTCAAGCATTTGGCTTGATACATAAACACCACAAGTACTTAACAAATAAATTGCCATTGGTACTCAGAGCCTTCAGCTTTCTCATTCTTTCCCTTTTTCTTTTCTTGCTTTAATTGCTTCTTCAAGGTTTTCATGATTTTCAAAAGATTTCACAAAATGTCCTAGTTGAAAACTTCAATTAAATAAAATCCAATGCAATTGAGCAACAATTAATCATACTAGCTTTCCAATACTTGTATGCTCATGCTAAACTCTTCTTTAATTCCTTGTTTGTTTATGATCATGATGCTTTACTGCTTTTGAATTCACAAAACTCCAGTTGGTAATCATAATGGCACAGCACCATGTTGCAATTTAGAAATCAAACTATGCCTTTTCATACACACATGCATACAGAGAAGGTAAAGACAATCATGCAGTTTATAGTGCTTGAAACAAATGAGAGGAAAAGGAACTTTACAACCTTGTAGTTCATCTTCTCTATTGTTGTCATTTTCCTTCCATTCTCCTCCTTTCCCTTGCCAAACTCAGAATGCTTGCTCATCCTCAAGCAACAATTAGAACAATGGCTATGGGGCTAAGATGGATCATGAATGTCTTACACAATGAATTATTAGTAGCACATGTGTTTTAAGCAAGCAAAATTAAAGATAATAATCAAGGCACAAGAAACAGAGACATTGTGATTGCAAACTTAAGAAGGTGAGTACAATACATTGCATAAAAGATAAGTGGCACACCAAACTTAGTGTGACACTTTCACTTGGAATCAATGCAAGTATTCAGTAAAGATTTGAAGCAATTTGTGTTGCATAGCAACACCAAACTTAGAATGCAATCCTATGTCCATTTATTTGAATTAAAACTAAGCAAGTGAAACTGTTATTTGTTAAGTACAATCACCAAGCCAAGAATATGTCATGAATAAAACTCTCTCGGTAATGTATTAACAAACACAGTGAATAAGTAAACTAAAATGAAAGCATTAAAACAAAGAATTAACTAAAGTAAATAGAATAACAAAATATCAAACCAAAAGAAAATTAACACTGTAAAGACATTATGGTTATGCAGACAAGTGGTGTTGCTGAATGATTTGCATAGAAAAATAGGTGGCACACCAAACTTAGAATCTTGGTGTGTCACTTTCATTTTTGATTTGATGCAATCATCCAAAAAGATTGAAAACAATTTGTTGCAAGGCAACACCAAAGTTAGAATGTAACCATATGCCAATTTATTGAATTTGAACAAACCAAGGAAAAAAATGTACCTACTGTCTACCTGTTCTTTACTTTCTTCCTCTTCTTCCAATTTGTTAAGAGAAATGACTTCAAAGGAGGAGAAGTTTCAGCTACTGTCCCTTGCCTTGGCCTTTCCTCAGCAAGCTTCCTTTTGCAAATGGCTTGATTGATCTTGCTTGCTGGATCAGGGACAGGATTGGTGCTCTTGTTAGTTGCCTTCACTTCTTTGAATCCAAGTCTTGGTTGCTGTGTGATTATTGGAGTTTTGTATTCATCCAGAGCCTTTTGAACTGGTGGTTCCATGAACTCCTCCTTCATGTACTTCTCTGCCTCACTTGAGTTTGGAATGACTTCTTCACTTTCTTGCTCCTCCACTTCCTCTTTTACACTCAACATTTGTTTTAATAGCTCTTTCATGGAGGAGGTTTGTTGATCTTCCCAACATTTCTTCATCTCCTCTTCATATCTTTTAATCTCAGATTCAATTGTTGAGACTTTTTGGTCCAGGGGAGTTTGAGGAGGTTGTGAGTGTTCAGGTCCTCTTGTCATCTCAAGTGCAGTTTCAGGTTCCAATACTTTCACCACCTCTTCCTTTTTTGCAATTTCACTTGACACAGGGACCTTGTGTTCTTGTTTTTCCATTTCCTCCTTCCTTGCATTCAACAATTTTCCTAACTGTACTTCCATGTTTTTGAGGGAGTTCTCTTGTTCTTTCTGGTATTTCTCTTTCTCCTCCGCAATTCTTTTGAGCATGGACTCAAGATTTGAGAGTCTTTGGTTCATGGAAGTTTGTGTGGGTGGTGAGTTTTGGCAAGGATTTTGTGTGGAGACAAAGTCCAGTGATGAAGAATTTTCAGATGAAAAACTAGAAGGTGAGGTTGGAAAATTTTGTATAAGTGAATTGATAGTACGTTCGAGTGAAGATGGCTCTTGATAAGTGGAATATGGGCTCTCAAATGTTTTCTGGTTTTGCTCCCCCAACCATCATTAGAATAGCAACTTGCATCATTTTGTGGTGGAGGAAGATATCCCATATGATTTTCTTGCTCATCTTGTGTCTCTGAAGCAAATCTCCATGAATTGGAGTGCTCAGAATGTGTATTCTCTTGGTGATATTCCCAGCCACCATTAGAGATTGGTGATGGTGGGTAATATCCCATAAAATTTGTTTGATCATAAGATGAGTTGAACTCCATTTGAATTTTGTAAAACACAACACCAAATAAAATTGAAATTCATGTTTCAGATGATATTTGCTTAGTGAGGCAAAAACACAAACACCTTGGTTTCAAGAACAAAAACAAAGAAAATGATTAATCTAGACTTCTCACCCACTTAATCATTGTTGATCTAAATCAATCCCCAGCAACGGCGCCAAAAACTTGATGGTGTTTTTGCGGAAAATGAATCTTCCAAACACACGAAACTAACCGGCAAGTGCACCGGGTCGCATCAAGTAGTAAAACTCACGGGAGTGAGGTCGATCCCACAGGGATTGATGGATCAAGCAACTTTAGTGGGTGATTAGTTTAGTCAAGCTAACATTTGAGTGATAATTGATGCAGCAGAAAGTAAATGACAAGGAAAATTAAAGTGCAGAAAGTAAATTGGACAGTAACTTAAAGAACAAGAAAGTAAAATAGCTGAAACTTAAATTGCAAGAAAAGTAAATTGCATGAAAAGTAAAGGGGCTGGGGTGCTGGAAATTAAATAGAGCAATATATCAGAATTCAAAACTCTTGCAGCAAGCTTAAATTGCAGGAAAGTAAATTGGGAGCAATGTAAACAGAGAAGCAAAATTGCAGTGAATTAGAACTTAGAGCAATTGCAGAGGAATTTAAAATTGTGCAGGAAATGTAAATGAGATTTGCAGCAGGCTTAATGTAAATTGAATTGAGGAACCGAATAGAAAATGAAATGCAGCTCAATTGCAAAATCTAAATGAGAGGTTGAAGATCTCAGGAAATCAATGAGACTAGAAAAAAAATCTAGATCTCAATTCCTTCCTTGATCCGCTAGCAAACAAGATGCAGGAAAATTAAAGATGAAAGCGATGAAACGAACTTTGATTCAAATCACAATTTACTTGAAAGTTTGCAGAAGAAGAAAACAGAGAGAATTCTCAAGGTGAGATTGAAACAGAATTTCTTCAATTCTCAACCCAAGATTCAAAACAAAAAGAAAAATTAAAGAGAGAAAGTTCTGTATTCCTAATGCTCCCTAGTGGAGCTCGCCTCCTTTTCTAAAATGAGAATGATGCCTTATATAGGCTTTTTACAAAATGAAAGTAAAAATGAAAGTGAAATTAAAGACAAATTACAATTAAACGAAATTCCTATTTTATCTATCTCTTGTGCCTTTGAGTGATGATAATGGGCTTTGCTCTTGATGGAATTGGGTTGAAGATAGCCTCTGTGGATTGCTCTTGGAGTTGGAGAGAAACCCATTTGTGAACCGGGCCATGAACCAGAAAAGCTTGAGTAAAAGTTTGAGGTCAAACTTCTACTCAAACCTTTCATATCAGCTAACATTCCTTGCTGCCATCCACGTTTGAGCCAAAGTTTGAGGTCAAACTTTGAGCCAAACGTGGATCCCTTTTGTATGCTTCTTGGGGGCTAATTTGTCCTCTTGTCACGCTGCAAATTTTATGCCCAATATAGACTATTATATATGGTTGGAAAGCTCTGAATGTCAGCTTTCTAACGCACTTGGAATCACCTCAATTGGACATCAAAAACTCAAGTTATGCTCCTTTGAAGAGGACAAGGTCGCTGGCTTTGGTGTGCAACGTTTAAGGCGACGTTTGACCTCAAACGTGGACGCAAACGCCAGGTTATGGAGGCTCAAATGCATTGTCCACCCCATAATATTATATATTGTTGGAAAGCTCTGAATGTCTACTTTCCAATGCCATTGGAAGCGCATCATTTGGAGCTCTACAGCTCGATTTATACTCCGTCGAAGGTGCAGAGGTCAGTTGGCCTCACTGCAGGTTGCCACCATGTTCGTTTATGCTCATTGCGGGGCAGTTTTCTCCCTCAATTTTAGTGTCCACTATGCAATGCCATATATACTTGGAAAGCTCTCGATTCCTACTTTCCATTGCTTTTTGAATCACCTCATTTGGAGCTCTGTAGCTCAAGTTATTCTTGTTGGAAGTATACCCCTTGTATGCCTTGTGGCGCCAACGTTTGCCAAAAAGCTTGAGGTCAAACGTTGGCGCAAGCTTTTGCTCCCTCCAGGGTGTGTTTGTTGTGGCGCCAACGTTTGAGCAAAAGTTTGACCTCAAACGTTGGCGCAAGCTTTTTCCTCCAGGGCATTGATTTTGTGATGCCAACGTTTGCCAAAAAGTTTGAGGCAAACGTTGGCTCAAGCTTTTCTCCCAAAAGTTTGAGCTAAAGTTTGAGGCAAACTTTTGCTCAAGCTTTTTGTTCTCTCTTGCTCCTAGCCATTCCTTCTTCCTTCAACCTTCTTCAAAACTCTTTTCACCTATCATCAATCAACCAAACACATCAAAGCTATGGTCAAAATCATGAGTTTGTTATTCTTTCATAATATATGACAATTATAGCATAAAATCTCATGAAATTGCATTAATTCATCCATGGTTGATTGAATCAAAGAAAACATGGAAATCTACCCAATTGGCTTGCTTATGGCTCAAGAAAGTGCATAAAACCTATTGAAAACAAAGGAAAAAGCATAGAAAAACATGACATGGTGACATGTCATCAGAGGACACCTAAAGGCGAGCTGTAATGGCCTCATCTTCGGCAGGTTCCTCCGGTTTTTTTCTGGTTTTTTCCCGAATTTTTTTTTACGTTGTGCTGACCCTCATTCTTTAAATGACACTATCTCGAGGAGGACACCTAAAGGCAAGCCGTAATGGCCACATCTTCGGCAGGCTCCTCCGGGTTTTTTTTTCCGGTTTTTTTTTTTACGTTGTGCTGACCCTCGTTCTTTAAATGATGCTATTTCGAGGAGGACACCTAAAGGCGAGCCGTAATGGCCTCAACTTCGGCAGGCTCCTCTGGTTTTTTTTTCTGGTTTTTTTCTCGGTTTTTTTTTTACGTTCTGCTGACCCTCGTTCTTTAAATGACGCTATCTCGAGGAGGACACCTAAAGGCGAGCTGTAATGGCCTCATCTTCTGTAGGTTCCTCCGGTTTTTTTCAGTTTATTTTCCCGGTTTTTTTTTATTTTTTTTACGTTGTGCTGACCTTCGTTGTTTAAATGACGCTATCCCGAGGAGGACACCTAAAGGCGAGTTGTAATGGCCTCATTTTCGGCAGGCTCCTCAGGTTTATTTTTCCCGTTTTTTTTTTTTTCGTTGTGCTGACACACGTTCTTTAAATGATGCTATTTCAAGGAGGACACCTAAGGGCGAGCCGTAATGGCCTCATCTTCGGCAGGCTCCTCGGGTTTTTTTTTTCCCGGTTTTTTTTTTTTACGTTGTGCTGACCCTCGTTCTTTAAATGACGTTATCTCGAGGAGGACACCTAAAGGCGAGCTGTAATGGCCTCATCTTCGGCAGGCTCCTCCGGTTTTTTTTTTCCCGGTTTTTTTTCCCAGTTTTTTTTTACGTTGTGCTGACCCTCGTTCTTTAAATGACGCTATTTCAAGGAGGACACCTAAAGGCGAGCCGTAATGGCCTCATCTTCGGCAGGCTCCTCCAGTTTTTTTTTTCGGTTTTTTTCTCGGATTTTTTTATATGTTGTGCTGACCCTCGTTCTTTAAATGACGCTATCTCGAGGAGGACACATAAAGGCGAGCTGTAATGGCCTCATCTTCGGCAGGTTCCTCCGTTTGTTTTTTTGTTTTTTGCTGAATTTTTTTTACGTTGTGCTGACCCTCGTTCTTTAAATGACACTATCTCGAGGAGGACACCTAAAGGCGAGCCGTAATGGCCATATCTTCGGCAGGCTCCTCCGGTTTTTTTTTTCCGGTTTTTTTTTTATGTTGTGCTGACCCTCGTTCTTTAAATGACGCTATCTCGAGGAGGACACCTAAAGGCAAGCTTCAATGGCCTCATCTTTGGCAGGTTCCTCCGGTTTTTTTCGGTTTATTTTCCCGGTTTTTTTAATTTTTTTATTTTTTTACGTTGTGCTGACCTTCGTTGTTTAAATGACGCTATCCCGAGGAGAACACCTAAAGGCGAGCCGTAATGGCCTCATCTTCGGCAGGCTCCTCCGGTTTTTTTTTCTTTTTTTTTTCTCGGATTTTTTTTTTACGTTGTGCTGACCCTCGTTCTTTAAATGACGTTATCCCGAGGAGGACTCCTATAGGCGAGCCGTAATGGCCTCATCTTCGGCAGGCTCCTCCGATTTTTTTTCCGGTTTTTTCTCGGATTTTTTTTTTATGTTGTGCTGAACCTCGTTCTTTAAATGACGCTATCTCGAGGAGGACACCTAAAGGCGAGCTGTAATGGCCTCATCTTCGGCAGGTTCCTCCGGTTTTTTTTCTGGTTTTTTCCCGAATTTTTATTTTACGTTGTGCTGTCCCTCGTTCTTTAAATGACACTTTCTCGAGGAGGACACATAAAGGCAAGCCGTAATGGCCACATCTTCGGCAGGCTCTTCCGGTTTTTTTTTTTCCGGTTTTTTTTTTACGTTGTGCTGACCCTCGTTCTTTAAATGACGCTATTTCAAGGAGGACACCTAAAGGCGAGCCGTAATGGCCTCATCTTCGGCAGGCTCCTCCGGTTTTTTTTTCTGGTTTTTTTCTCGGATTTTTTTTTACGTTGTGCTGACCCTCGTTCTTTAAATGACGTCATCCCGAGGAGGACTCCTAAAGGCGAGCCGTAATGGCCTCATCTTCGGCAGGCTTCTCCGGTTTTTTTTCTGGTTTTTTTCTTCCAGTTTTTTTTTCTTCTTTTTTTTTTTACGTTGTGCTGACCCTCGTTCTTTAAATGACGCTATTTCAAGGAGGACACCTAAAGGCGAGCCGTAATGGCCTCATCTTCGGCAGGCTCCTCCGATTTTTTTTCCGGTTTTTTCTCGGATTTTTTTTTATGTTGTGCTGACCCTCGTTCTTTAAATGACGCTATCTCGAGGAGGACACCTAAAGGCGAGCTGTAATGGCCTCATCTTCGGCAGGTTCCTCCGATTTTTTTCTGGTTTTTTCCCGAATGTTTTTTTTACGTTGTGTTGACCCTCGTTCTTTAAATGACACTATCTCGAGGAGGACACCTAAAGGCAAGCCGTAATGGCCACATCTTCGGCAGGCTCCTTCGGTTTTTTTTTTCCGGTTTTTTTTTTACGTTGTGCTGACCCTCGTTCTTTAAATGATGCTATTTCGAGGAGGACACCTAAAGGCGAGCCGTAATGGCCTCGTCTTCAGCAGGCTCGTCCGGTTTTTTTTCTAGTTTTTTTCTCGGATTTTTTTTACGTTGTGCTGACCCTCGTTCTTTAAATGACGCTATCTCGAGGAGGACACCTAAAGGCGAGCTGTAATGGCCTCATCTTCTGTAGGTTCCTCCGGTTTTTTGGGTTTATTTTCCCGGTTTTTTTATTTTTTTATTTTTTTTTACGTTGTGCTGACCTTCTTTGTTTAAATGATGCTATCCCGAGGAGGACACCCAAAGGCGAGTTGTAATGGCCTCATCTTCGGCAGGCTCCTCGGGTTTATTTTTCCCGGTTTTTTTTTTTTTTTACGTTGTGCTGACACTCGTTCTTTAAATGACGCTATTTCAAGGAGGACACCTAAAGGCGAGCCGTAATGGCCTCATCTTCGGCAGGCTCCTCGGGTTTTTTTTTAGTTGTACTGTCCCTCGTTCTTTAAATGACGCTATCCCGAGGAGGACACCTAAAGGCGAGCCGTAAGGGCCACGTCTTCGGCAAGCTCCTCCGGTTTTTTTTTTCTGGTTTTTTTTTACGTTGTGCTGACCCTCGTTCTTTAAATGACGCTATCTCGAGGAGGACACCTAAAGGCGAGCTGTAATGGCCTCATCTTTGGCAGGTTCCTCCGGTTTTTTTCGGTTTTTTTTTCCGATTTTTTTTTACGTTGTGCTGACCCTCGTTCTTTAAATGACACTATCTCGAGGAGGACACCTAAAGTCGAACCGTAATGGCCACATCTTCGGCAGGTTCCTCCGTTTTTTTTTTCCAGTTTTTTTTTTTTACGTTGTGCTAACCCTCGTTCTTTAAATGATGCTAATTCGAGGAGGACACCTAAAGGCGAGCCGTAATGGCCTCATCTTCGGCAGGCACCTCTGGTTTTTTTTTTCCGGTTTTTTTCTCGGATTTTTTTTTATGTTGTGCTGACCTTCGTTCTTTAAATAACGCTATCTCGAGGAAGACACCTAAAGGCAAGCCGTAATGGCCACATCTTCGGCAGGCTCCTCCGGTTTTTTTTTCCAGTTTTTTTTTTTTACGTTGTGCTGACCCTCGTTCTTTAAATGATGCTATTTCGAGGAGGACACCTAAAGGCGAGCCGTAATGGCCTCGTCTTCGGTAGGCTCCTCCTGTTTTTTTTCTGGTTTTTTTCTCGGATTTTTTTTACGTTGTGCTGACCCTCGTTCTTTAAATGACGCTATCTCGAGGAGGACACCTAAAGGCGAGCTGTAATGGCCTCATCTTCTGTAGGTTCCTCCGGTTTTTTTGGGTTATTTTCCTGGTTTTTTTATTTTTTTATTTTTTTTACGTTGTGCTGACCTTCGTTGTTTAAATGATGCTATCCCGAGGAGGACACCTAAAGGCGAGTTGTAATGGCCTCATCTTCGGCAGGCTCCTCGGGTTTATTTTTCCCGGTTTTTTTTTTTTTTTACGTTGTGCTGACACTCGTTCTTTAAATAACGCTATTTCAAAGAGGATACCTAAAGGCGAGCCGTAATGGCCTCATCTTGGCAGCCTCCTCGGGTTTTTTTTTAGTTGTACTGTCCCTCGTTCTTTAAATGATGCTATCCCGAGGAGGACACCTAAAGGCGAGCCATAAGGGCCACATCTTCGGCAAGCTCCTCCGGTTTTTTTTTCTGGTTTTTTTTTTACGTTGTGCTGACCCTCGTTCTTTAAATGACGCTATCTCGAGGAGGACACCTAAAGGCGAGCTGTAATGGCCTCATCTTCGGCAGGTTCCTCCGGTTTTTTTTCGGTTTTTTTCCCAATTTTTTTTTACGTTGTGCTGACCCTCGTTCTTTAAATGACACTATCTCGAGGAGGACACCTAAAGTCGAGCCGTAATGGCCACATCTTCGGCAGGTTCCTCCGGTTTTTTTTTTCCAGTTTTTTTTTTTTACGTTGTGCTAACCCTCGTTCTTTAAATGATGCTAATTCGAGGAGGACACCTAAAGGCGAGCCGTAATGGCCTCATCTTCGGCAGGCTCCTCTGGTTTTTTTTTCCGGTTTTTTTCTCGGATTTTTTTTTATGTTGTGCTGACCTTCGTTCTTTAAATAACGCTATCTCGAGGAAGACACCTAAAGGCAAGCCGTAATGGCCACATCTTCGGCAGGCTCCTCCGGTTTTTTTTCTAGTTTTTTTTACGTTGTGCTGACCCTCGTTCTTTAAATGATGCTATTTCGAGGAGGATACCTAAAGGCGAGCCGTAATGGCCTCGTCTTCGGTAGGCTCCTCCTGTTTTTTTTCTTGTTTTTTTCTCGGATTTTTTTTACGTTGTGCTGACCCTCGTTCTTTAAATGACGCTATCTCGAGGAGGACACCTAAAGGCGAGCTGTAATGGCCTCATCTTCTGTAGGTTCCTCCGGTTTTTTTGGGTTATTTTCCTGGTTTTTTTATTTTTTTATTTTTTTTACGTTGTGCTGACCTTCGTTGTTTAAATGATGCTATCCCGAGGAGGACACCTAAAGGCGAGTTGTAATGGCCTCATCTTCGGCAGGCTCCTCGGGTTTATTTTTCCCGGTTTTTTTTTTTTTTTTACGTTGTGCTGACACTCGTTCTTTAAATAACGCTATTTCAAAGAGGATACCTAAAGGCGAGCCGTAATGGCCTCATCTTGGCAGCCTCCTCGGGTTTTTTTTTAGTTGTACTGTCCCTCGTTCTTTAAATGACGCTATCCCGAGGAGGACACCTAAAGGCGAGCCATAAGGGCCACATCTTCGGCAAGCTCCTCCGGTTTTTTTTTCTGGTTTTTTTTTACGTTGTGCTGACCCTCGTTCTTTAAATGACGCTATCTCGAGGAGGACACCTAAAGGCGAGCTGTAATGGCCTCATCTTCGGCAGGTTCCTCCGGTTTTTTTTTCGGTTTTTTTCCCGATTTTTTTTTACGTTGTGCTGACCCTCGTTCTTTAAATGACACTATCTCGAGGAGGACACCTAAAGTCGAGCCGTAATGGCCACATCTTCGGCAGGTTCCTCCGGTTTTTTTTTTCCAGTTTTTTTTTTTTACGTTGTGCTAACCCTCGTTCTTTAAATGATGCAAATTCGAGGAGGACACCTAAAGGCGAGCCGTAATGGCCTCATCTTCGGCAGGCTCCTCTGGTTTTTTTTTCCGGTTTTTTTCTCGGATTTTTTTTTTATGTTGTGCTGACCTTCGTTCTTTAAATAACGCTATCTCGAGGAAGACACCTAAAGGCAAGCCGTAATGGCCACATCTTCGGCAGGCTCCTCCGGTTTTTTTTTTCCAGTTTTTTTTTTTTACGTTGTGCTGACCCTCGTTCTTTAAATGATGCTATTTCGAGGAGGACACCTAAAGGCGAGCCGTAATGGCCTCGTCTTCGGTAGGCTCCTCCTGTTTTTTTTCTGGTTTTTTTCTCGGATTTTTTTTACGTTGTGCTGACCCTCGTTCTTTAAATGACGCTATCTCGAGGAGGACACCTAAAGGCGAGCTGTAATGGCCTCATCTTCTGTAGGTTCCTCCGGTTTTTTTGGGTTATTTTCCTGGTTTTTTTATTTTTTTATTTTTTTTACGTTGTGCTGACCTTCGTTGTTTAAATGATGCTATCCCGAGGAGGACACCTAAAGGCGAGTTGTAATGGCCTCATCTTCGGCAGGCTCCTCGGGTTTATTTTTCCCGGTTTTTTTTTTTTTTTTACGTTGTGCTGACACTCGTTCTTTAAATAACGCTATTTCAAAGAGGATACCTAAAGGCGAGCCGTAATGGCCTCATCTTGGCAGCCTCCTCGGGTTTTTTTTTAGTTGTACTGTCCCTCGTTCTTTAAATGACGCTATCCCGAGGAGGACACCTAAAGGCGAGCCATAAGGGCCACATCTTCGGCAAGCTCCTCCGGTTTTTTTTTCTGGTTTTTTTTTACGTTGTGCTGACCCTCGTTCTTTAAATGACGCTATCTCGAGGAGGACACCTAAAGGCGAGCTGTAATGGCCTCATCTTCGGCAGGTTCCTCCGGTTTTTTTTCGGTTTTTTTCCCGATTTTTTTTTACGTTGTGCTGACCCTCGTTCTTTAAATGCCACTATCTCGAGGAGGAAACCTAAAGTCGAGCCGTAATGGCCACATCTTCGGCAGGTTCCTCCGGTTTTTTTTTTCCAGTTTTTTTTTTTTTTACGTTGTGCTAACCCTCGTTCTTTAAATGATGCTAATTCGAGGAGGACACCTAAAGGCGAGCCGTAATGGCCTCATCTTCGGCAGGCTCCTCTGGTTTTTTTTTCCGGTTTTTTTCTCGGATTTTTTTTTATGTTGTGCTGACCTTCGTTCTTTAAATAACGCTATCTCGAGGAAGACACCTAAAGGCAAGCCGTAATGGCCACATCTTCGGCAGGCTCCTCCGGTTTTTTTTCTAGTTTTTTTTACGTTGTGCTGACCCTCGTTCTTTAAATGATGCTATTTCGAGGAGGACACCTAAAGGCGAGCCGTAATGGCCTCGTCTTCGGTAGGCTCCTCCTGTTTTTTTTCTTGTTTTTTTCTCGAATTTTTTTTACTTGTGCTGACCCTCGTTCTTTAAATGACGCTATCTCGAGGAGGACACCTAAAGGCGAGCTGTAATGGCCTCATCTTCTGTAGGTTCCTCCGGTTTTTTTGGGTTATTTTCCTGGTTTTTTTATTTTTTTATTTTTTTTACGTTGTGCTGACCTTCGTTGTTTAAATGATGCTATCCCGAGGAGGACACCTAAAGGCGAGTTGTAATGGCCTCATCTTCGGGAGGCTCCTCGGGTTTATTTTTCCCGGTTTTTTTTTTTTACGTTTTGCTGACACTCGTTCATTAAATAACGCTATTTCAAAGAGGATACCTAAAGGCGAGCCGTAATGGCCTCATCTTGGCAGCCTCCTCGGGTTTTTTTTTAGTTGTACTGTCCCTCGTTCTTTAAATGACGCTATCCCGAGGAGGACACCTAAAGGCGTGCCGTAAGGGCCACATCTTCGGCAGGCTCCTCCGGTTTTTTTTTTCTGGTATTTTTTTTACGTTGTGCTAACCCTCGTTCTTTAAATGACGCTATCTCGAGGAGGACACCTAAAGGCGAGCTGTAATGGCCTCATCTTCGGCAGGTTCCTCCGGTTTTTTTCGGTTTTTTTCCCAATTTTTTTTACGTTGTGCTGATCCTCGTTCTTTAAATGACACTATCTCGAGGAGGACACCTAAAGGCGAGCCGTAATGGCCACATCTTCGGCAGGCTCCTCCGGTTTTTTTTTTCTGATTTTTTTTAAGTTGTGCTGACCCTCGTTCTTTAAATGATGCTATTTCGAGGAGGACACCTAAAGGCGAGCCGTAATGGCCTCATCTTCGGCAGGCTCCTCCGGTTATTTTTTTCCGTTTTTTTCTCAGATTTTTTTTATGTTGTGCTGACCTTCGTTCTTTAAATGACGCTATCTCGAGGAGCACACCTAAAGGCGAGCTGTAATGGCCTCATCTTCGGCAGGTTCCTCCGATTTTTTCCGGTTTTTTCCCGATTTTTTTTACGTTGTGCTGACCCTCGTTCTTTAAATGACACTATCTCGAGGAGGACACCTAAAGGCGAGCCGTAATGGCCACATCTTTGGCAGGCTCCTCTGGTTTTTTTTTTTTCGGTTGCTTTTTAACATTGTGCTGACCCTCGTTCTTTAAATGATGCTAATTCGAGGAGGACACCTAAAGGCGAGCCGTAATGGCCTCATCTTTGGCAGGATCCTCCGGTTTTTTTTTCCGGTTTTTTTCTCGGATTTTTTTTATGTTGTGCTGTCCCTCGTTCTTTAAATGACGCTATCCCGAGGAAGACACCTAAAGGCGAGCCGTAATGGCCTCATCTTTGACAGGTTTCCCCGGGTTTTTTTTTTTCGGTTTTTTTTTTATACGTTGTGCTGACCCTCGTTCTTTAAATGACGCTATCACGAGGAGGACACCTAAACGAAAGCCGTAATGGCCTCATCTTCGACAGGCTCCTCTGGTTTTTTTCTTCCAAATTTTTTTTTACGTTGTGCTGACCCTCATTCTTTAAATGATGCTATCCCGAGGAGGTCACCTAAAGGCGAGCCGTAATGGCCTAATCTTCGACAGGCTCCTCAGTTTTTATTTGTTTATTTTATTATTTTTTTTTACGTTGTGCTGACCCTCGTTCTTTAAATGACGCTATCTCGAGGAGGAGACCTAAACGCGAGCCATAATGGCCTCATCTTCAGCAGGCTGCGCTGGTTTTTTTTTTTTTTTTTTTTTTTTTTTTTTTTTTTTTACATTGTGCTCACCCTCGTTCTTTAAATGACGCTATCCGAGGAGGACACCTAAAGGCGAGCTATATTGGCGTCATCTTCAGCAGGCTCACCGGTTTTTTTTTTTTTTTTTACATTGTGCTAAACCTCGTTCTTTAAATGACGCTATTTCAAGGAGGACACCTAAAGGCGAGCCGTAATGGCCTCATCTTTGGCAGGCTCCTCCGCTTTTTTTTTTCCGGTTTTTTTCCCAGATTTTTTTTAACGTTGTGCTGACCCTCGTTCCTTAAATGACGTTATCCCGAGGAGGACACCTAAAGGTGAGCTGTAATGGCCTCATCTTCGGTTGGCTCCTCGGATTTTTTTTCCGGATTTTTTTTTTTTTTACGTTGTGCTGACCCTCGTTCTTTAAATGACGCTATCTCGAGGAGGACAACTAAAGGCGAGCCGTAATTGCCTCATCTTCGGCTGGCTCCCTCGTTCTTTAAATGTCGCTATCCCGAGGAGGACACCTAAAGGCGAGCCGTAATGGCCTCATCTTCGGCAGGCTCCTCCGGTTTTTTTTTTCGGTTTTTTTCTCGGATTTTTTTTTATGTTGTGCTGACCCTCGTTCATTAAATGACGCTATCCCGAGGAAGACACCTAAAGGCAAGCCGTAATGGCCTCATCTTTGACAGGTTTCCCCGGGTTTTTTTTTTCCGGTTTTTTTTTATACGTTGTGTTGACCCTCGTTCTTTAAATGACGCTATCACGAGGAGGACACCTAAACAAAAGCCGTAATGGCCTCATCTTCGACAGGCTCCTTTGGTTTTTTTTTTCCAGATTTTTTTTACGTTGTGCTGACCCTCATTCTTTAAATGATGCTATCCCGAGGAGGACACCTAAAGGCGAGCCGTAATGGCCTAATCTTCGACAGGCACCTCAGTTTTTATTTGTTTATTTTTTTATTTTTTTTTACGTTGTGCTGACCCTCGTTCTTTAAATGACGCTATCTCGAGGAGGAGACCTAAACGCGAGCCATAATGGCCTCATCTTCGGCAGGCTGCGCCGGTTTTTTTTTTTTTTTTTTTTTTTTTTTTTTTTTTTTTTTTACGTTGTGCTCACCCTCCTTCTTTAAATGACGCTATCCTGAGGAGGACACCTAAAGGCGAGCCGTAATGGCCTAATCTTCGACAGGCACCTCATCTTCGGCAGGCTGCGCCGGTTTTTTTTTTTTTTTTTTTTTTTTTTTTTTTTTTTTTTAACGTTGTGCTCACCCTCCTTCTTTAAATGACGCTATCCCGAGGAGGACACCTAAAGGCGAGCTATATTGGCGTCATCTTCAGCAGGCTCACCGGTTTTTTTTTTTTTTTTACATTGTGCTGAACCTCGTTCTTTAAATGACGCTATTTCAAGGAGGACACCTAAAGGCGAGCCGTAATGGCCTCATCTTTGGCAGGCTCCTCCGCTTTTTTTTTCCGGTTTTTTTCCCAGATTTTTTTTAACGTTGTGCTGACCCTCGTTCCTTAAATGACGTTATCCCGAGGAGGACACCTAAAGGTGAGCTGTAATGGCCTCATCTTCGGTAGGCTCCTCGGATTTTTTTTCGCGATTTTTTTTTTTTTACGTTGTGCTGACCCTCGTTCTTTAAATGACGTTATCACGAGAGGGACAACTAAAGGCGAGCCGTAATTGCCTCATCTTCGGCTAGCTCCCTCGTTCTTTAAATGTCGCTATCCCGAGGAGGACACCTAAAGGTGAGCTGTAATGGGCTCATCTTCGGCAGGCTCCTCGGGTTTTTTTTCCCGTTTTTTTTTTTATGTTGTGCTGACCCTCGTTCTTTAAATGACACTATCTCGAGGAGGACACCTAAAGGCGAGCCGTAATTGCCTCATCTTCGGCAGGCTCCTCCGATTTTTTTTCTGGTTTTTTTCTCGGATTATTTTTTTACGTTGTGCTGACCCCGTTCTTTAAATGACACTATCTCGAGGAGGACACCTAAAGGCGAGCCGTAATGCCCACATCTTCCGCAGGCTCCTCAAGTTTTTTTTTTTTACGTTGAGCTAACCCTCGTTCTTTAAATGACGCTATCTCGAGGAGGAGACCTAAACGCGAGCACCAATATGCACATCTTCGGCAGGCTCCTCCGGTTTCTTCTTTTTTTTTTTACGTTTCTTTAAATGACGCTATCCTGAGGAGGTCACCTTAATGCGAGCCGTAATGGCCTCATCCTCGGCAGGCTCCTCCGTTTCTTCTTTTTTCAAGTTTTTTTCTTCCCTTTTTTATTACGTTGTGCTGACCCTCGTTCTTTAAATGATGCTATCCCGAGGAAGACACCTAAAGGCGAGCCGTAATGGCCTCATCTTTGACAGGTTCCCCCCGGTTTTTTTTGCCGGTTTTTTTTATACGTTGTGCTGACCCTCGTTCTTTAAATGATGCTATCCCGAGGAGGACACCTAAAGGCAAGCCGTAATGGCCTCATCTTCGACAGGCTCCTCCGATTTTTTTTCCAGATTTTTTTTAACGTTGTGCTGACCTTCGTTCTTTAAATGATGCTATCCCGAGGAGGACACTTAAAGGCGAGCCGTAATGAGCTCATCTTCGACAGGCTCCTCCGATTTTTTTTGTTTTTTTTTACGTTGTGCTGACCCTCGTTCTTTAAATGACGCTATCCCGAGGAGGACACCGAAACGCAAGCCGTAATGGCCTCATCTTCGAAAGGCTCTTCCGATTTTTTTTTCGGATTTTTTTTATGTTGTGTTGACCCTCGTTCTTTAAATGATGCTATCCCGAGGAGGACACCTAAAGGCGAGCCGTAATGGCGTCATCTTCGACAGGCTCCTCAGTTTTTATTTATTTATTTATTTTTATTTTTTTTTACGTTGTGCTGACCCTCGTTCTTTAAATGACGCTATCTCGAGGAGGAGACCTAAACGCGAGCCATAATGGCCTCATCTTCGGTAGGCTCCGCCGGTTTTTTTCTTTTCTTTTTTTTTTTACATTTTGCTAACCCTCATTCTTTAGATGACGTTATTTCAAGGAGGACACCTAAAGGCGAGCCGTAATTGCCTCATCTTCGGCAGGCTCCTCCGGTTTTTTTTTTTTGATTTTTTCCCGAATTTTTTTTTTACGTTGTGCTGACCCTCGTTCTTTAAATGACGCTATCTCGAGGGGGACACCTAAAGGCGAGCTATCATGCCCTCATCTTCGGGAGGTTCCTCCGGTTTTTTTCCGACTTTTTTCCAGATTTTTTTTTACGTTGTGCTGACCCTCATTCTTTAAATGATGCTATCCCGAGGAGGACACCTAAAGGCGAGCCGTAATGGCCTAATCTTCGACAGGCTCCTCAGTTTTTATTTGTTTATTTTTTTATTTTTTTTTACGTTGTGCTGACCCTCGTTCTTTAAATGACGCTATCTCGAGGAGGAGACCTAAACGCGAACCATAATGGCCTCATCTTCGGCAGGCTGCGCCGGTTTTTTTTTTTTTTTTTTTTTACGTTGTGCTCACCCTCGTTCTTTAAATGACGCTATCCCGAGGAGGACACCTAAAGGCGAGTTATATTGGCGTCATCTTCAGCAGGCTCACCGGTTTTTTTTTTTTTTTTTTTTTACATTGTGCTGAACCTCGTTCTTTAAATGACGCTATTTCAAGGAGGACACCTAAAGGCGAGCCGTAATGGCCTCATCTTTGGCAGGCTCCTCCGCTTTTTTTTTCCGGTTTTTTTCCCAGATTTTTTTTAACGTTGTGCTGACCCTCGTTCCTTAAATGACGTTATCCCGAGGAGGACACCTAAAGGTGAGCTGTAATGGCCTCATCTTCGGTAGGCTCCTCGGATTTTTTTTCCCGATTTTTTTTTTTTACGTTGTGCTGACCCTCGTTCTTTAAATGACGCTATCTCCAGGAGGACAACTAAAGGCAAGCCGTAATTGCCTCATCTTCGGCTGGCTCCCTCGTTCTTTAAATGTCGCTATCCCGAGGAGGACACCTAAAGGTGAGCTGTAATGGGCTCATCTTCGGCAGGCTCCTCGGGTTTTTTTCCCATTTTTTTTTTATGTTGTGCTGACCCTCGTTCTTTAAATGACGCTATCTCGAGGAGGACACCTAAAGGCGAGCCGTAATTGCCTCATCTTCGGCAGGCTCCTCCGATTTTTTTTTCTGGTTTTTTTCTCGGATTTTTTTTTTACGTTGTGCTGACCCCGTTCTTTAAATGACACAAACTCGAGGAGGACACCTAAAGGCGAGCCGTAATGGCCACATCTTCCGCAGGCTCCTCGAGTTTTTTTTTTTACGTTGAGCTAACCCTCGTTCTTTAAATGACGCTATCTCGAGGAGGAGACCTAAACGCGAGCAGTAATGGGCACATCTTCGGCAGGCTCCTCCGGTTTCTTCTTTTTTTTTTACGTTTCTTTAAATGACGCTATCCTGAGGAGGTCACCTTAATGCGAGCCGTAATGGCCTCATCTTCGGCAGGCTCCTCCGTTTCTTCTTTTTTCAAGTTTTTTTCTTCCCTTTTTTTATTACGTTGTGCTGACCCTCGTTCTTTAAATGACGCTATCCCGAGGAAGACACCTAAAGACGAGCCGTAATGGCCTCATCTTTGACATGTTCCCCCCGGTTTTTTTTGCCGGTTTTTTTTATACGTTGTGCTGACCCTCGTTCTTTAAATGACGCTATCACGAGGAGGACACCTAAACGCAAGCCGTAATGGCCTCATCTTCGACAGGCTCCTCCGATTTTTTTTCCAGATTTTTTTTAACGTTGTGCTGACCCTCGTTCTTTAAATGATGCTATCCCGAGGAGGACACCTAAAGGCGAGCCGTAATGAGCTCATCTTCGACAGGCTCCTCCGATTTTTTTTGTTTTTTTTTACGTTGTGCTGACCCTCGTTCTTTAAATGACGCTATCCCGATGAGGACACCTAAACGCAAGCCGTAATGGCCTCATCTTCGAAAGGCTCTTCTGATTTTTTTTTCGGATTTTTTTTATGTTGTGTTGACCCTCGTTCTTTAAATGATGCTATCCCGAGGAGGACACCTAAAGGCGAGCCGCAATGGCCTCATCTTCGACAGGCTCCTCAGTTTTTATTTATTTCTTTATTTTTATTTTTTTTTTACGTTGTGCTGACCCTCGTTCTTTAAATGACGCTATCTCGAGGAGGAGACCTAAACGCGAGCCATAATGGCCTCATCTTCGGTAGGCTCCGCCGGTTTTTTTCTTTTCTTTTTTTTTTTTTTACATTTTGCCGACCCTCATTCTTTAGATGACGTTATTTTAAGGAGGACACCTAAAGGCGAGCCGTAATTGCCTCATCTTCGGCAGGCTCCTCCGGTTTTTTTTTTTCGATTTTTTTCCCGAATTTTTTTTTACGTTGTGCTGACCCTCGTTCTTTAAATGACGCTATCTCGAGGAGGACACCTAAAGCCGAGCTATCATGCCCTCATCTTCGGCAGGTTCCTCCGGTTTTTTTCCGATTTTTTTCCCGATTTTTTTTTACGTTGTGCTGACCCTCGTTCTTTAAATGACACTATCTCGAGGAGGACACCTAAAGGTGAGCCGTAATGGCCACATCTTCGGCAGGCTCCTCCGGTTTTTTTTTTCCGGTTTTTTTTTTTTTTTACTTGGTGCTGACCCTCGTTCTTTAAATGATGCTATTTCGAGGAGGACACCTAAAGGTGAGCCGTAATGGCCTCATCTTCGGTAGGCTTCTCTGTTTTTTTTTTAGTTGTACTGTCCCTCGTGCTTTAAATGACGCTATCCCGAGGAGGACACCTAAAGGCGAGCCGTAATGGCCTCATCTTCGGCAGGCTCCTCCGTTTTTTTCCGGTTTTTTTCCCGGTTTTTTTTTATTTTTTACTTTGTGCTGACCCTAGTTCTTTAAATGACGCTATCCCAAGGAGGACACCTAAAGGCGAGCCGCAATGGCCACGTCTTCGGCAGGCTCCTCCAGTTTTTTTTTTTACGTTGTGCTGACCCTCGTTCTTTAAATGAGCTATCCTGAGGAGGACACCTAAAGGCGAGCCGTAATGGCTTCATCTTCGACAGGCTCCTCCGGTTTTTTTTGTTTTTTTTTTACGTTGTGCTGACCCTCGTTCTTTAAATGACGCTATCCCGAGGAGGACACCTAAACGCAAGCCGTAATGGCCTCATCTTCGACAGGCTCCTCCGGTTTTTTTTGTTTTTTTTTTTTTTTTTACGTTGTGCTGACCCTCGTTCTTTAAATGACGCTATCCCGAGGAGGACACCTAAACGCAAGCCGTAATGGCCTCATCTTCGAAAGGCTCCTCCGATTTTTTTTATACGTTGTGCTGACCCTCGTTCTTTAAATGACGCTATCCCGAGGAGGACACCTAAAGGCGAGTCGTAATGGCCTCATCTTCGGCTGGCTCCTCCGGTTTGGGTTTTTTTTTTTTTTTTTTTTGTGCTGACCCTCGTTCTTTAAATGACGCTATTTCGAGGAGAACACCTAAAGGCGAGCCGTAATGGCCTCATCTTCGGTAGGCTCCTCCGTTTTTTTTTTTAGTTGTGCTGACCCTGGTTCTTTAAATGACGCTATCCCGAGGAGGACACCTAAAGGCGAGCCGTAATGGCGTCATCTTTGGCAGGCTCCTCCGGTTTTTTTTCCCATTTTTTCCCAGTTTTTTTTATTTTTTACGTTGTGCTGACCCTCGTTCTTTAAATGACGCTATCCCAAGGAGGACACCTAAACGCGAGCCGCAATGGCCACATCTTTGGCAGGCTCCTCCAGTTTTTTTTTTTTACGTTGTGCTGACCCTCGTTCTTTAAATGACGCTATCCTGAGGAGGTCACCTTTTGGCGAGCCGTAATGGCCTCATCTTCGACAGGCTCCTCCGATTTTTTTTGTTTTTTTTTCCGTTGTGCTGACCCTGTTCTTTAAATGACGCTATCCCGAGGAGGACACCTAAACGCAAGCCGTAATGGCCTCTTCTTCGGCAGGTTCCTCCGGTTTTTTTTGGATTTTTTTTATGTTGTGTTGACCCTCGTTCTTTAAATGATGCTACCCCGAGGAGGACACCTAAAGGCGAGCCGTAATGGCCTCATCTTCGGCAGGCTCCTCCGGTTTTTTTTCCCATTTTTTTTTACGTTGTGCTGACCCTCGTTCTTTAAATGACGTTATTTCAAGGAGGACACCTAAAGGCGAGTCGTAAAGGCCTCATCTTCGGCAGGCTCTTCGGGTTTTTTTCCCGCTTTTTTCTTTTTTTTTACGTTGTGCTGACCCTCGTTCTTTAAATGACGTTATCCCGAGGAGGACAGCTAAAGGCGAGCCGTAATGGCCTCACCTTCGGCAGGCTCCTCCGGTTTTTTTTCCAAGTTTTTTTCTTTTTTTTTTACATTGTGCTGACCCTCGTTCTTTAAATGAAACTATCTCGAGGAGGACACCTAAAGGCGAGCCGTAATGGCCACATCTTCGGCAGGCTCCTCCCGGTTTTTTTTCTGGTTTTTCTTTTTTACGTTGTGCTGACCCTCGTTCTTTAAATGACGCTATCTCGAGGAGGACACCTAAAGGCGAGCTATAATGGCCTCATCTTCGGCAGGTTCCTCCGGTTTCTTTCCGGTTTTTTTCCTAATTTTTTTTACGTTGTGCTGACCCTCGTTCTTTAAATGACACTATCTCGAGGAGGACACCTAAAGGCGAGCCGTAATGGCCACATCTTCGGCAGGTTCCTCCGGTTTTTTTTTTCAAGTTTTTTTTTTTACGTTGTGCTGACCGTCGTTCTTTAAATGACGCTATTTCAAGGAGGACACCTAAAGGCGAGCCTTAATGGCCTCATCTACGGCAGGCTTCTCCGGTTTTTTTTTTTTGGTTTTTTCCTCGGATTTTTTTTTATGTTGTGCTGACCTTCGTTCTTTAAATGACGCTATCTCGAGGAGGACACCTAAAGGCGAGCTGTAATGGCCTCATCTTCGGCAGGTTCCTCCGATTTTTCCGGTTTTTTCCCAATTTTTTTTTACGTTGTGCTGACCCTCGTTCTTTAAATGACACTATCTCGAGGAGGACACGTAAAGACGAGCCGTAATGGCCACATCTTTGGCAGGCTCCTCCGGTTTTTTTTTCCGGTTTTTTTTTACGTTGTGCTGACCCTCATTCTTTAAATGATGCTAATTCGAGGAGGACACCTAAAGGCGAGCCGTAATGGCCTCATCTTCGGCAGGCTCCTCGGGTTTTTTTTTCCCGGTTTTTTTATTTTTATTTTTGTTTTTTTACGTTGTGCTGACCCTCGTTCTTTAAATGGCGTTATCCCGAGGAGGACACCTAAAGGCGAGCCGTAATGGCCTCATCTTCGGCAGGCTCCTCGGGTTTTTTTTCCCGGTTTTTTTTTTTTTTTACGTTGTGCTGACCCTCGTTCTTTAAATGACGTTATCCCGAGGAGGACAGCTAAAGGCGAGCCGTAATGGCCTCATCTTCGGCAGGCTCCTCCGGTTTTTTTTCGAAGTTTTTTTCTTTTTTTTTTTTACATTGTGCTGACCCTCGTTCTTTAAATGAAACTATCTCGAGGAGGACACCTAAAGGCGAGCCGTAATGGCCACATCTTCGGCAGGCTCCTCCGGTTTTTTTTTTCTGGTTTTTTTTTTTTACGTTGTGCTGACCCTCGTTCTTTAAATGACGCTATCTCGAGGAGGACACCTAAAGGCGAGCTGTAATGGCCTCATCTTCGACAGGTTCCTCCGGTTTTTTTCCGGTTTTTTTCCTAATTTTTTTTTACGTTGTGCTGACCCTCGTTCTTTAAATGACACTATCTCGAGGAGGACACCTAAAGGCAAGCCGTAATGGCCACATCTTCGGCAGCTTCCTCCGGTTTTTTTTTTCCAGTTTTTTTTTACGTTGTGCTGACCCTCGTTCTTTAAATGATGCTATTTCATGGAGGACACCTAAAGGCGAGCCGTAATGGTCTCATCTACGGTAGGCTTCTCCGGTTTTTTTTTTTTGGTTTTTTCCTCGAATTTTTTTTATGTTGTGCTGACCTTCGTTCTTTAAATGACGCTATCTCGAGGAGGACACCTAAAGGCGAGCTGTAATGGCCTCATCTTCGGCAGGTTCCTCCGATTTTTCCGGTTTTTTCCCAATTTTTTTTTACGTTGTGCTGACCCTCGTTCTTTAAATGACACTATCTCGAGGAGGACACGTAAAGACGAGCCGTAATGGCCACATCTTTGGCAGGCTCCTCCGGTTTTTTTTTCCGGTTTTTTTTTACGTTGTGCTGACCCTCATTCTTTAAATGATGCTAATTCGAGGAGGACACCTAAAGGCGAGCCGTAATGGCCTCATCTTCGGCAGGCTCCTCGGGTTTTTTTTTCCCGGTTTTTTTATTTTTATTTTTGTTTTTTTACGTTGTGCTGACCCTCGTTCTTTAAATGGCGTTATCCCGAGGAGGACACCTAAAGGCGAGCCGTAATGGCCTCATCTTCGGCAGGCTCCTCGGGTTTTTTTTCCCGGTTTTTTTTTTTTTTTTACGTTGTGCTGACCCTCGTTCTTTAAATGACGTTATCCCGAGGAGGACAGCTAAAGGCGAGCCGTAATGGCCTCATCTTCGGCAGGCTCCTCCGGTTTTTTTTCGAAGTTTTTTTCTTTTTTTTTTTTACATTGTGCTGACCCTCGTTCTTTAAATGAAACTATCTCGAGGAGGACACCTAAAGGCGAGCCGTAATGGCCACATCTTCGGCAGGCTCCTCCGGTTTTTTTTTCTGGTTTTTTTTTTTTACGTTGTGCTGACCCTCGTTCTTTAAATGACGCTATCTCGAGGAGGACACCTAAAGGCGAGCTGTAATGGCCTCATCTTCGACAGGTTCCTCCGGTTTTTTTCCGGTTTTTTTCCTAATTTTTTTTACGTTGTGCTGACCCTCGTTCTTTAAATGACACTATCTCGAGGAGGACACCTAAAGGCGAGCCGTAATGGCCACATCTTCGGCAGCTTCCTCCGGTTTTTTTTTTTCCAGTTTTTTTTTTACGTTGTGCTGACCCTCGTTCTTTAAATGATGCTATTTCAAGGAGGACACCTAAAGGCGAGCCGTAATGGTCTCATCTACGGTAGGCTTCTCCGGTTTTTTTTTTTTTGGTTTTTTCCTCGGATTTTTTTTATGTTGTGCTGACCTTCGTTCTTTAAATGACGCTATCTCGAGGAGGACACCTAAAGGCGAGCTGTAATGGCCTCATCTTCGGCAGGTTCCTCCGATTTTTCCGGTTTTTTCCCAATTTTTTTTTACGTTGTGCTGACCCTCGTTCTTTAAATGACACTATCTCGAGGAGGACACCTAAAGGCGAGCCGTAATGGCCACATCTTTGGCAGGCTCCTCCGGTTTTTTTCCGGTTTTTTTTTTACGTTGTGCTGACCCTCGTTCTTTAAATGACGTTATCCCGAGGAGGACACCTAAAGGCGAGCCGTAATGGCCTCATCTTCGGCAGGCTCCTCCGGTTTTTTTTCTGTTTTTTTTTCCAGTTTTTTTTTTTTACGTTGTGCTGACCCTCGTTCTTTAAATGACGCTATTTCAAGGAGGACACCTAAAGGCGAGCCGTAATGGCCTCATATTCGGCAGGCTCCTCCGGTTTTTTTTCCGATTTTTTCTCAGTTTTATTTTATGTTGTGCTGACCCTCGTTCTTTAAATGATGCTATCTCGAGGAGGACAGCTAAAGGCGAGCTGTAATGGCCTCATCTTCGGCAGGTTCCTCCGGTTTTTTTCTGGTTTTTTCCCAAATTTTTTTTACGTTGTGCTGACCCTCGTTCTTTAAATCACACTATCTCGAGAAGGACACCTAAAGGCGAGCCGTAATGGCCACATCTTTGGCAGGCTCCTCCGGTTTTTTTTCCGGTTTTTTTTTACGTTGTGCTGACCCTCGTTCTTTAAATGATGCTAATTCGAGGAGGACACCTAAAGGTGAGCCGTAATGGCCTCATCTTCGGCAGGGTCCTCCGGTTTTTTTTCCGGTTTTTTTCTTGGATTTTTTTTATGTTGTGCTGACCCTCGTTCTTTAAATGACGCTATCTCGAGGAGGACACCTAAAGGCGAGCTTTAATGGCCTCATCTTCGGCAGGTTCCTCTGGTTTTTTCTGGTTTTTTTCCGAATTTTTTTTACGTTGTGCTGACCCTTGATGTGCGGAAAACGATCCGACACAAAACTCACCGGCAAGTGCACCGGGTCGCATCAAGTAATAATAACTCACGGGAGTGAGGTCGATCCCACAAGGATTGAAGGATTGAGCAATTTTAGTTTAGTGGTTGATTTAGTCAAGCGAATCAAGATTTGGTTGAGTGATTTGTGATTTGTAGAATTTAGATTGCATGGAAAGTAAAGGGAATGGGTAAATTGCATTGAATTTAAAGAGAACTGAAATTTAAAGTGCTGAATCTTAAAGAACAAGAAATTAAATGGCAGAAACTTAGATCTCAATGCCTTCCTAGATCCAACAAGAACAATTGCAAAGGAAATGTAAATTGCAGAGAAAGTAGATGAAGAAGCAATTATCAGAAATTTAAATTCAATTGTGCAGTAAAGAAACAGAGAGGTCTCAGGATGAGATTGAAACAGAATTCCTTCAATTCTCCAACCCAAGATCCAAGACAATTGTAATTGAAATTGAAAGCAAGAAAACTAAGAGGAAGGGAATTCAATTCTCCTTCCCCGAGACTTAGAAATTAAAATTTACTCCACACCAAAAGCTCTCCAAAAACTCTCTATCAAAACTAAAGGAAAAGCTCCTCAAAAACTTAAATCCTATGCTATTTATACACTTTCTTCAATTGGTCTTCAAGCCTTCAATTGGGCCTTTGTTCTTGATGGAATTGGGTTGATAGAGGCCTTGGTTGATTGCTCTTGGAGTTTGGAGAAGAACCGAAGTGAACCGGGTTTGGAATCATGTAAGCTTGAGTAAAAGTTTGAGTAAAAGTTTGAGGCAAACTTTTACTCAAACTTTTCATATCAGCCACCCCATCCTTGCTGCTACCAACGTTTGAGCCAAAGTTTGGGGTCAAACTTTTGCTCAAACGTTGGCTCCCCCTTGCACACTCATGGCGCCAACGTTTGCCAAAAAGTTTGAGGCAAACGTTGGCGCAAGCTTTTGCTCTCCAGGGTGTGTTGTTCATGGCGCCAACGTTTGCCAAAAAGTTTGAGGCAAACGTTGGCGCAAACTTTTGCTCTCCAGGGTGTTGATTTGTGATGCCAAAAGTTTGCCAAAAAGTTTGAGGCAAACTTTTGGTCAAGCTTTTTGCTCCCTGGTTCGTTTTCACTTATTCCAAAAGTTTGAGCTAAAGTTTGAGGCAAACTTTTGCTCAAACTTTTTGTCCTCTCTTCCTCCTAGCCATTCCTTCTTGCTTCAACCTTTCTTCAAGCTTTCTTCACCTATCATTAATAAACCAAACACATCAAAGCTATGCTCAAAATCATGAGATATTCATTCTTTCATACTATGTGACAATTATAGCATAAAACCTCATGAAATTGCATTAATTCATCTATGGTTGATTAAATCAAAGGAAGCATGAAAATCTACCCAATTGGCTTGCTTATGGCTCAAGAAAGTGCATAATGCATTTGAAAACAAAAGAAAAAGACTAGTGAAACTAGGCTAAGATGACTTGTCATCAACCCTCGTTCTTTAAATGACACTATCTCGAGGAGGACACCTAAAGGCGAGCCGTAATGGCCACATCTTCGGCAGGCTCCTCCGGTTTTTTTTTCTGGTTTTTTTTTTAAGTTGTGCAGACCCTCGTTCTTTAAATGATGCTATTTCGAGGAGGACACCTAAAGGCGACCTGTAATGGCCTCATCTTCGGCAGGCTCCTCCGGTTTTTTTTTCCGGTTTTTTTTCTCGTATTTTTTTTATGTTGTGCTGACCCTCGTTTTTTAAATGACGCTATCTCGAGGAGGACACCTAAATGCGAGCTTTAATGGCCTCATCTTCGGCAGGTTCCTCCGGTTTTTTCTGGTTTTTTCCCGAATTTTTTTTACCTTGTGCTGACCCTCGTTCTTTAAATCACGCTATCTCGAGGAGGACACCTATAGGCGAGCCGTAATGGCCTCATCTTCGGCAGGCTCCTTGGATTTTTTTTTCCGGTTTTTTTTTTTTTTTTTTACGTTGTGCTGACCCTCGTTCTTTAAATGACGTTATCCCGAGGAGGACACCTAAAGGTGAGCTGTAATGGCCGCATCTTCGGCAGGCTCCTCCGGTTTTTTTTCTGGTTTTTTTCTCGGATTTTTTTTTTACGTTGTGCTGACCCTCGTTCTTTAAATGACGTTATCCCGAGGAGGACTCCTAAAGGCGAGCCATAATGGCCTCATCTTCGGCAGGCTCCTCCGGTTTTTTTTCTGGTTTTTTTTCCAAGCTTTTTTTTTTTACGTTGTGCTGACCCTCGTTCTTTAAATGACGCTATTTCAAGGAGGACACCTAAAGGCGAGCCGTAATGGCCTCATCTTCGGCAGCCTACTCCGGTTTTTTTTCCAGTTTTTTCTCGGTTTTTTTTTTATGTTGTGCTGACCCTCGTTCTTTAAATGACGCTATCTCGAGGAGGACACCTATAGGCGAGCTGTAATGGCCTCAACTTCGGCAGGTTCCTCCGGTTTTTTTCTTGTTTTTTCCCGAATTTTTTTTTACGTTGTGCTGACCCTCGTTCTTTAAATGACACTATCTCGAGGAGGACACCTAAAGGCGAGCCGTAATGGCCACATCTTTGGCAGGCTCCTCCGGTTTTGTTTTTCCGGTTTTTTTTATGTTGTGCTGACCCTCGTTCTTTAAATGATGCTAATTCGAGGAGGACACCTAAAGGCGAGCCGTAATGGCCTCATCTTCGGCAGGCTCCTCCGATTTTTTTTCCGGTTTTTTTCTCGGATTTTTTTTTATGTTGTGCTGACCCTTGTTCTTTAAATGACGCTATCTCGAGGAGGACACCTAAAGGCTAGCTTTAATGGCCTCATCTTCGGCAGGTTCCTCTGGTTTTTTTCTGTTTTTTTCCCGAATTTTTTTTACGTTGTGCTGACCCTCATTCTTTAAATGACGTTATCCCGAGGAGGACACCTAAAGGCAAGCCGTAATGGCCTCATCTTCGGTAGGCTCCTCCGGTTTTTTTTTCTGGTTTTTTTCTCGGATTTTTTTTTTTACGTTGTGCTGACCCTCGTTCTTTAAATGACGTTATCCCAAGGAGGACACCTAAAGGCGAACCGTAATGGCCTCATCTTCGGCAGGCTCCTCCGGTTTTTTTTCCGGTTTTTTTTTTACGTTGTGCTGACCCTCGTTCTTTAACTGACGCTATTTCGAGGAGGACACCTAAAGGCGAGCTGTAATGGCCTCATCTTCTGTAGGTTCCTCTATTTTTTTCCCGGTTTATTTTCCCAGTTTTTTTTTTATTTTTTTATTTTTTTTTACATTTGTGCTGACCTTCGTTCTTTAAACGAAGCTATCTCGAGGTGGACACCTAAGGGCGAGCCGTAATGGCCTCATCTTCGGCAGGCTCCTCCGGTTTCTTTTTTACGGTTTTTTTCTCAGATTTTTTTTTACGTTGTGCTGACTTTCGTTCTTTAGATGATGCTATTTCAAGGAGGACACCTAAAGGCGAGCTGTAATGGCCTCATCTTCGGCAGGTTCCTCCGGTTTTTTCTGGTTTTTTCCCGAATTTTTTTTTACGTTGTGCCGACCCTCGTTCTTTAAATGACACTATCTCGAGGAGGACACCTAAAGGCGAGCCGTAATGGCCTCATCTTCGGCAGGCTCCTCCGGTTTTTTTTTCTGGTTTTTTTTCTCGGATTTTTTTTTACGTTGTGCTGACCCTCGTTCTTTAAATGACCCTATCTCGAGGAGGACACCTAAAGGCGAGCTGTAATGGCCTCATCTACTGTAGGTTCCTCCGGTTTTTTTCGGTTTATTTTCCCGGTTTTTATTTTTTATTTTTTTTACGTTGTGCTGACCTTCGTTGTTTAAATGACGCTATCCCGAGGAGGACACCTAATGGCGAGTTGTAATGGCCTCATCTTCGGCAGGCTCCTCAGGTTTATTTTTCCCGGTTTTTTTTTTTTTACGTTGTGCTGACACTCGTTCTTTAAATGACGCTATTTCAAGGAGGACACCTAAAGGCGAGCCGTAATGGCCTCATCTTCGGTAGGCTCCTCGGGTTTTTTTTCCCGGTTTTTTTTTTTACGTTGTGCTGACCCTTGTTCTTTAAATGACGTTATCCCGAAGAGGACACCTAAAGGCGAGCCGTAATGGCCTCATCTTCGGCAGGCTCCTCCGGTTTTTTTTTCTGGTTTTTTTCTCGGATTTTTTTACGTTGTGCTGACCCTCGTTCTTTAAATGACGTTATCCCGTGGAGGACTCCTAAAGGCGAGCCGTAATGGCCTCATCTTCGGCAGGCTCCTCGGATTTTTTTTCCCGGTTCTTTTTTTTTTTTTTACGTTGTGCTGACCCTCGTTCTTTAAATGACGTTATCCCGAGGAGGACACCTAAAGGTGAGCCGTAATGGCCTCATCTTCGGCAGGCTCCTCCGGTTTTTTTTCTGGTTTTTTTCTCGGATTTTTTTTTTACGTTGTGCTGACCCTCGTTCTTTAAATGACGTTATCCCGAGGAGGACTCCTAAAGGCGAGCCATAATGGCCTCATCTTCGGCAGGCTCCTCCGGTTTTTTTTCTGGTTTTTTTTCCCAGCTTTTTTTTTTTACGTTGTGCTGACCCTCGTTCTTTAAATGACGCTATTTCAAGGAGGACACCTAAAGGCGAGCCGTAATGGCCTCATCTTCGGCAGCCTACTCCGGTTTTTTTTCCAGTTTTTTCTCGGTTTTTTTTTATGTTGTGCTGACCCTCGTTCTTTAAATGACGCTATCTCGAGGAGGACACCTAAAGGCGAGCTGTAATGGCCTCAACTTCGGCAGGTTCCTCCGGTTTTTTTCTGGTTTTTTTCCCGAATTTTTTTTTTACGTTGTGCTGACCCTCGTTCTTTAAATGACACTATCTCGAGGAGGACACCTAAAGGCGAGCCGTCATGGCCACATCTTTGGCAGGCTCCTCCGGTTTTATTTTTCCGGTTTTTTTTATGTTGTGCTGACCCTCGTTCTTTAAATGATGCTAATTCGAGGAGGACACCTAAAGGCGAGCCGTAATGGCCTCATCTTCGGCAGGCTCCTCCGATTTTTTTTCCGGTTTTTTTCTCGGATTTTTTTTTATGTTGTGCTGACCCTTGTTCTTTATATGACGCTATCTCGAGGAGGACACCTAAAGGCTAGCTTTAATGGCCTCATCTTCGGCAGGTTCCTCTGGTTTTTTTCTGTTTTTTTCCCGAATTTTTTTTACGTTGTGCTGACCCTCGTTCTTTAAATGACACTATCTCGAGGAGGACACCTAAAGGCAAGTCGTAATGGCCACATCTTCGGCAGGCTCCTCCGGTTTTTTTTTCCGGTTTTTTTTTTTAAGTTTTGCTGACCCTCCTTCTTTAAATGATGCTATTTCGAGGAAGACACCTAAACGCGAGCCGTAATGGCCTCATCTTCGGCAGGCTCCTCCGGTTTTTTTTCCGGTTTTTTTCTCGGATTTTTTTTTATGTTGTGCTGACCTTCGTTCTTTAAATGACGCTATCTCGAGGAGGACACCTAAAGGCGAGCTGTAATGGCCTCATCTTCGGCAGGCTACCTGGGTTTATTTTTCCCGGTTTTTTTTTTTTTTACGTTGTGCTGACACTCGTTCTTTAAATGATGCTATTTCAAGGAGGACACCTAAAGGCGAGCCGTAATGGCCTTATCTTCGGCAGGCTCCTCGAGTTTTTTTTTCCCGATTTTTTTTTTACGTTGTGCTGACCCTCGTTCTTTAAATGACGTTATCCCGAGGAGGACACCTAAAGGCGAGCCGTAATGGCCTCATCTTCGGCAGGCTCCTCCGGTTTTTTTTCTGGTTTTTTTCTCGGATTTTTTTTTTACGTTGTGCTGACCCTCGTTCTTTAAATGACGTTATCCCGAGGAGGACACCTAAAGGCGAACCGTAATGGCCTCATCTTCGGCAGGCTCCTCCGGTTTTTTTTCCGGTTTTTTTTTTTACATTGTGCTGACCCTCGTTCTTTAACTGACGCTATTTCGAGGAGGACACCTAAAGGCGAGCTGTAATGGCCTCATCTTCTGTAGGTTCCTCTGTTTTTTTTCCGGTTTATTTTCCCAGTTTTTTTTTTATTTTTTTATTTTTTTTTACGTTGTGCTGACCTTCGTTCTTTAAACGAAGCTATCTCGAGGTGGACACCTAAGGGCGAGCCGTAATGGCCTCATCTTCGGCAGGCTCCTCCGGTTTTTTTTTACGGTTTTTTTCTCAGATTTTTTTTTACGTTGTGCTGACTTTCGTTCTTTAGATGATGCTATTTCAAGGAGGACACCTAAAGGCGAGCTGTAATGGCCTCATCTTCGGCAGGTTCCTCCAGTTTTTTCTGGTTTTTTCCCGAATTTTTTTTTACGTTGTGCCGACCCTCGTTCTTTAAATGACACTATCTCGAGGAGGACACCTAAAGGCGAGCCGTAATGGCCTCATCTTCGGCAGGCTCCTCCTGTTTTTTTTTCTGGTTTTTTTTCTCGGATTTTTTTTTACGTTGTGCTGACCCTCGTTCTTTAAATGACGCTATCTCGAGGAGGACACCTAAAGGCGAGCTGTAATGGCCTCATCTACTGTAGGTTCCTCCGGTTTTTTTCGGTTTATTTTCCCGGTTTTTTTTTTATTTTTTTTACGTTGTGCTGACCTTCGTTGTTTAAATGACGCTATCCCGAGGAGGACACCTAAAGGCGAGTTGTAATGGCCTCATCTTCGGCAGGCTCCTCAGGTTTATTTTTCCCGGTTTTTTTTTTTTTACGTTGTGCTGACACTCGTTCTTTAAATGACGCTATTTCAAGGAGGACACCTAAAGGCGAGCCGTAATGGCCTCATCTTCGGTAGGCTCCTCGGGTTTTTTTTCCCGGTTTTTTTTTTTTACGTTGTGCTAACCCTTGTTCTTTAAATGACGTTATCCCGAAGAGGACACCTAAAGGCGAGCCGTAATGGCCTCATCTTCGGCAGGCTCCTCCGGTTTTTTTTTCTGGTTTTTTTCCCGGATTTTTTTACGTTGTGCTGACCCTCGTTCTTTAAATGACATTATCCCGTGGAGGACTCCTAAAGGCGAGCCGTAATGGCCTCATCTTCGACAGGCTCCTCCGGTTTTTTTTTCGGTTTTTTTTCCAGTTTTTTTTTACGTTGTGCTGACCCTCGTTCTTTAAATGACGCTATTTCAAGGAGGACACCTAAAGGCTAGCCGTAATGGCCTCATCTTCGGCAGGCTCCTCTGGTTTTTTTTCCCATTTTTTTTACGTTGTGCTGACCCTCGTTCTTAAAATGACGCTATTTCAAGGAGGACATCTAAAGGCGAGCCGTAATGGCCTCATCTTCGGCAGGCTCCTCCGGTTTTTTTTTCGATTTTTTCTCAGATTTTTTTTATGTTGTGCTGACCCTCGTTCTTTAAATGGCGCTATCTCGAGGAGGACACCTAAAGACGAGCTGTAATGGCCTCATCTTCGGTAGGTTCCTCCGGTTTTTTTCTGGTTTTTTCCCGATTTTTTTTACGTTGTGCTGACCCTCTTTCTTTAAATGACACTATCTCGAGGAGGACACCTAAAGGCAAGCCGTAATGGCCACATCTTCGGCAGGCTCCTCCGATTTTTTTTTCTGGGTTTTTTTTTTACGTTGTGCTGACCCTCGTTCTTTAAATGATGCTATTTCGAGGAGGACACCTAAAGGCGAGCCGTAATGGCCTCATATTCGGCAGGCTCCTCCGGTTTTTTTTCCGGTTTTTTTTTTACGTTGTGCTGACCCTCGTTCTTTAACTGACGCTATTTCGAGGAGGACACCTAAAGGCGAGCTGTAATGGCCTCATCTTCTGTAGGTTCCTCTGTTTTTTTTCCGGTTTATTTTCCCAGTTTTTTTTTTATTTTTTTATTTTTTTTTACGTTGTGCTGACCTTCGTTCTTTAAACGAAGCTATCTCGAGGTGGACACCTAAGGGCGAGCCGTAATGGCCTCATCTTCGGCAGGCTCCTCCGGTTTTTTTTTACGGTTTTTTTCTCAGATTTTTTTTTACGTTGTGCTGACTTTCGTTCTTTAGATGATGCTATTTCAAGGAGGACACCTAAAGGCGAGCTGTAATGGCCTCATCTTCGGCAGGTTCCTCCAGTTTTTTCTGGTTTTTTCCCGAATTTTTTTTTACGTTGTGCCGACCCTCGTTCTTTAAATGACACTATCTCGAGGAGGACACCTAAAGGCGAGCCGTAATGGCCTCATCTTCGGCAGGCTCCTCCTGTTTTTTTTTCTGGTTTTTTTTCTCGGATTTTTTTTTACGTTGTGCTGACCCTCGTTCTTTAAATGACGCTATCTCGAGGAGGACACCTAAAGGCGAGCTGTAATGGCCTCATCTACTGTAGGTTCCTCCGGTTTTTTTCGGTTTATTTTCCCGGTTTTTTTTTATTTTTTTTACGTTGTGCTGACCTTCGTTGTTTAAATGACGCTATCCCGAGGAGGACACCTAAAGGCGAGTTGTAATGGCCTCATCTTCGGCAGGCTCCTCAGGTTTATTTTTCCCGGTTTTTTTTTTTTTACGTTGTGCTGACACTCGTTCTTTAAATGACGCTATTTCAAGGAGGACACCTAAAGGCGAGCCGTAATGGCCTCATCTTCGGTAGGCTCCTCGGGTTTTTTTTCCCGGTTTTTTTTTTTACGTTGTGCTAACCCTTGTTCTTTAAATGACGTTATCCCGAAGAGGACACCTAAAGGCGAGCCGTAATGGCCTCATCTTCGGCAGGCTCCTCCGGTTTTTTTTTCTGGTTTTTTTCCCGGATTTTTTTACGTTGTGCTGACCCTCGTTCTTTAAATGACATTATCCCGTGGAGGACTCCTAAAGGCGAGCCGTAATGGCATCATCTTCGACAGGCTCCTCCGGTTTTTTTTTCGGTTTTTTTTCCAGTTTTTTTTTACGTTGTGCTGACCCTCGTTCTTTAAATGACGCTATTTCAAGGAGGACACCTAAAGGCTAGCCGTAATGGCCTCATCTTCGGCAGGCTCCTCTGGTTTTTTTTCCCATTTTTTTACGTTGTGCTGACCCTCGTTCTTAAAATGACGCTATTTCAAGGAGGACATCTAAAGGCGAGCCGTAATGGCCTCATCTTCGGCAGGCTCCTCCGGTTTTTTTTTCGATTTTTTCTCAGATTTTTTTTATGTTGTGCTGACCCTCGTTCTTTAAATGGCGCTATCTCGAGGAGGACACCTAAAGACGAGCTGTAATGGCCTCATCTTCGGTAGGTTCCTCCGGTTTTTTTCTGGTTTTTTCCCGATTTTTTTTACGTTGTGCTGACCCTCTTTCTTTAAATGACACTATCTCGAGGAGGACACCTAAAGGCAAGCCGTAATGGCCACATCTTCGGCAGGCTCCTCCGATTTTTTTTTCTGGGTTTTTTTTTTACGTTGTGCTGACCCTCGTTCTTTAAATGATGCTATTTCGAGGAGGACACCTAAAGGCGAGCCGTAATGGCCTCATATTCGGCAGGCTCCTCCGGTTTTTTTTCTGGTTTTTTTCTCGGATTTTTTTTTACGTTGTGCTGACCCTCGTTCTTTAAATGACGCTGTCTCGAGGAGGACACCTAAAGGCGAGCTGTAATGGCCTCATCTTCTGTAGGTTTCTCCGGTTTTTTTCGGTTTATTTTCTCGGTTTTTTTTTACGTTGTGCTGACCTTCGTTGTTTAAATGACGCTATCCCGAGGAGGAAACCTAAAGGCGAGTTGTAATGGCCTCATCTTCGGCAGGCTCCTCAAGTTTATTTTTCCCGGTTTTTTTTTTTTTACGTTGTGCTGACACTCGTTCTTTAAATGACGGTATTTCGAGGACACCTAAAGGCGAGCCGTATTGGCCTCATCTTCGGCAGGCTCCTCGGGTTTTTTTTCCCTATTTTTTTTTACGTTGTGCTGACCTTCGTTGTTTAAATGACGCTATTCCGAGGAGGACAGCTAAGGGCGAGCTGTAATGGCCTCAACTTCGGCAGGCTCCTCCGGTTTATTTTTCCCGGTTTTTTTTTTGTTGTGCTGTCTGATGAGATATTTTGGAGGAAAAATAAATCTCTTCCAAAACACCCAAATCCAACCGGCAAGTGTACCGGGTCGTATCAAGTAATAAAAACTCACGGGAGTTAGGTCGATCCCACAGGGATTGAAGGATTGAGCAATTTTAGTTTAGTGGTTGATTTAGTCAAGCGAATCAAGTGTTGGTTGAGTGATTTGTGACTTGCAGAATGTAAATTGCATGAAATTAAAGAAAGCAGGAAATTAAATTGCTGAATCTTAAAGAACAAGAAATTAAATGGCAGAAACTTAGAATGCAAGAAATGTAAATTGCGGAATCTTAAAGTGCAAGGAATGTAAATTGCTTGAAATGTAAAGGGGATTGGGATGTGGATTTGCAGAATTTAATCAAGGAAAAGTTAAATTGCATTAAACAGAAGAGTAAAAGGGAATTGGGATTGAACCGGAAATAAAGCAGAAAGGTAAATGAACATAAGAAGCAAGAAATAGAGAATATAAAATTGAGATCTCAGGGCCCAGAGACTAGAAAACCAAGTCTAGATCTCAATGCCTTCCTAGATCCAACAAGAACAATTGCAAGGAAGATGTAAATTGCAAAGAAAAGAGGAAGAACAATGAACCGGAAATGGAATTCAATTAACAGTAAAGAAACAGAGAGATCCAAGATTGAGATTGAACAGAATTTCTTCAATTCTCCAATCCAAGATCCAAGACAAATGTAAAATGAAATTGAAAGCAATGAAAACAAGAAATTAAAGTTCACTCAAGTTCAAAAACTCTCCGAAAACTATTATGAAAATTCTAAAAGGAAAGCTCCTTTAATAACTTGAATTCTATCCTATTTATACACTTTCCAAAATGATCTTCAAGCTTTGAGTTGGGCCTTTGTTCTTGGTGGAATTGGGTTGAAAGAGGCCTTGGTTGATTGCTCTTGAAGTTTGAAGAAGAACCGAAGTGAACCAATTGAACCGGTTTTGAAGTTAGCCATAGTTGGTCCCAACGTTAGGGCCAAAGTTAGGGGTCTAACTTTGACCCTAACTTTTCATAGCAGCAAGCATGATTTCTCTGGTTTGGACGTTGGTGCCAACGTTAGGGGTCTAACTTTGACCCTAACGTTGGCCTTGCTTAGTGCTAGTGGCGCCAACGTTAGCCTCCAAGTTAGGGGGCTAACGTTGGCGCAAATGTTGGTGCCCCTCCCTTTGTGATTCATGTGCCAACGTTAGCCTCCAAGTTAGGGGGCTAACATTGGCGCAAACGTTGGCCTTCTCCCTCTTTATAACTCATGTGCCAACGTTAGCCTCCAAGTTAGGGGGCTAACGTTGGCGCAAACGTTGGCTGGCCCAGGGATGAGTTTCAAGTTTCTCTTGCCAACGTTAGCCTCCAAGTTAGGGGGCTAACGTTGGCTCAAACGTGGGGAGTCCAGGGAGTGATCTTCATGCCCAACGTTAGCCTCCAAGTTAGGGGGCTAACGTTGGGGCTAACTTCATGCCTCCAGGATCAACTTCCATTCTTCACTTCTAGCCATTCCTCTTTGCTTCAACCTTTCTCCAAGCTTTCTTCACCTATCATTAATCAACCAAACTAATCAAAGCTATGCTCAAAATCATGAGATATTCATTCTTTCATAATATGCAACAAATATAGCACAAAACCTCATGAAATGGCATGAATTCATATATGGTTGGTTCAATCAAGGGAAACATGAAAATCTACTCAATTAGCTTGCTTGTAGCTCAAGAAAGTGCATAATTCTAATGAAAACTAAGGAAAAAGACTAGATAAAATAGGCTAGGATGACTTGTCATCACAACACCAAACTTAAAGCTTGCTTGTCCCCAAGCAAGAAATGAATTATTAAGAAGAAAGAATGAAATGGAAAAGGAAGTTCATGCTAGCAGAGTATTATTGATAGTTCATGGGGTTTTATGTGGATATGCAAATACTCACTTCTTATTGACTCCTAGGCCTAGAAAGTATCCTTCAAGCTTCAAGTGACATACTGCTATGACCTCTCATTATTCCTTTATCCTTGGTTATTACTTTGTTCATAAGCTTTATTTGAGTGTCATGTGTAGCAAGTTCATTTTCTTTTCTTTATACTTGACACATTATTCACCATAGACACTTGGCTTACATTCCTTCTTAAAACATTGATGCCCAGCACCTCTTTGGGCTACTAAATGTCTTGTAGTTAGGTTGCTCTTGATAGTGGACTTTCAGCTGATGATCCCGGGTTAGTTAACCCAAGTCACCAAGTGTTGAGGCACTCCTAAGAGCTTACTAATCCAAGCAGATCCTAGTACAAAGACATCACAGGCATATATTTTAAGGTTCAAGCTATTGGTGTCCAGCTTTGTTTCTTTTTGTTTTTCTTTTGTTTTGCCACTTTTTGGCTCTCTTTGTTCTTTCCCTCTTTTTGTTTTTCTTTCTAACCAAGGATTTCAATTCAATTGAGATTCATAGACAGTAGGCCACTCTTTACTTAGAAGGAGATATCCTAGCTCTTTATTCACTAAAAGTGAGCTATTATACAATCACACACATACCACCACTTACTTTTATTCCACTTCTAACTAACAGAGACTATTTTACTTCACATTCAAACTGTTCTTTTATTGAAATAAAAGATGCAGGGGATAACATATGCTTCTTGTTAAGTGAAAATGAACACACAAGCCAACATGAAAACCAGCCTACTTATTAAAAAAACAAAAACATAATTGATGCATACTACACTAACAGTTTCTGTTAAAATGGGCATATTCACACTTCCAAATTAGAGCAATTTAATACTGATGGAGTTAAGTGACAATACAACCTCTTGGTGGCTTCTTCTTCTTTCATCTCAGCTAATGGTGAGTAGTCCTCCAGAAGAGTGATTGAATTTCTGCAGTGTTAATGGAAGTTGCTTGTTTCTCAAGCCCTTAGATGATTTGTTAGTGTGCAAGACTTTCTTGTAGGCGGTTGAACTTACTTTGGTGTGTGAACACCAAACTTAGTCTCTTGCCATGTTTCTTATGCATAACCATATGTGAAAGCCTAAATCTTTGCTAAAGGTAATAAAACTGAAAACTAGAAACAGACAATGCTTAAATGATTTGTCAGATTGCTTGGAGCTAGTAACCTTTTATATAGAAAGTGAGAATGTGCTTTTAAGTAAGATTTTGGTGGAACACCAAACTTAGAATCCTTTATTCTCCCTTAATATGTTTTGGTGTGAAACACCAAACTTAGCTCCTTGCAATACATACCACTCATTTAACCTTTTTATTGAACTAACTATGAAAAGAAAACTACCTCTGGTTGGGTTGCCTCCCAACAAGTGCTCTTTTATTGTCACTACCTTGACACCTTTCAATTCTTTTTAAGAGGGTTGTAGGTGTTGAACCTCTTTTTCCTTAACCCATTGTCCTCCCAAGTACAACTTTGCTCTGTGACCATTTACAGTGAATTGATTCTTTGTTGCCTCATCTAGCAGTTCAATATTCCCATAGGGAAAAATCTTTGTCACCAAGTATGGGCCAGTCCACTTAGACTTCAGTTTGCCAGGGAAGATTTTAAGCCTCGAATTATACAGGAGCACTTGTTGTCCTGGCTTGAATTCCTTCTTTGTGATCTTCTTGTCATGCCATTTCTTAGCTTTCTCCTTGTATATCTTCGCATTTTCATAAGCTTCCAGTCTGAATTCATCCAGTTCATTTAGTTGTAACAACCTTTTTTCTCCTGCAGCTTGGGGATCAAGGTTGAGGAGTTTAGTGGCCCAAAAAGCTCTGTGTTCAAGCTCTACAGGGAGGTGGCAGGATTTGCCATATAATAGCTAAAAGGGTGACTTGCCAATAGGAGTTTTAAAAGCTGTCCTATACGCCCACAATGCATCCTCTAGCTTTCTAGCCCAATCTTTTCTTGTGATTCCCACTGTTTTCTCTAGGATCTTCTTTAATTCTCTATTTGCAAGTTCAGCTTGGCCGTTAGTCTGAGGATGGTAGGGTGTGGCTACTTTGTGAATTACTCCATATTTGTGAAGGAGTTTCTCCATTTGTTTGTTGCAAAAGTGACTACCACCATCACTAATAAGACCTTTGGGCACTCCAAACCTAGTGAAGATGTGCTTTTTGAGGAATTGGAGGACGATCTGTGCATCACAGGTGGTTGTGGCTATGGCTTCTACCCATTTTGAGACATATTCCACTGCTACCAGGATGTATCTAAAAGAATTGGAAGGAGGAAAAGGCCCCATGAAATCAATTCCCCATAGATCGAACAATTCTAATTCTAAGATAAAATTTTGAGGCATCTCATTCCTTCTTGTTAATCCTCCTGCTTTCTGGCATTCATTACATTGGTGTACATATTCTCTGGCATCCTTGAAAATAGTTGGCCAATAGAAGCCACTCTGCAGTATTTTTGAGGCTGTTTTTTCTGGGCCAAAGTGTCCACCATAAGCTGAACCATGACAATGCCACAAGATGTCCCTCACTTCACTTTCAGGAATACACCTCCTGATCACTCCATGAGAGCATCTCTTGAATAAGAAGGGTTCATCCCATGAAAATTTCCTTGCTTCTTTGATCAACTTCTTCACTTGTTGCTTAGAGAATTCTTGCGGTATCTTCCTTCCCACTTTGTAATTTGCTATGTCAGCAAACCAAGGTGCTTGCTGGATCTGCAGAAGGTGCTCATCTGGGAAGCTTTCATTTATGGGCTGGGATGCTTTTTGATTTGTTTCATGTGGTAGCCTTGACAGATGATCAGCGACCTGATTTTCAGTGCCCTTCCTATCTCTTATCTCAATGTCAAATTCTTGTAGGAGCAGTATCCACCTGATGAGTCTTAGTTTAGCATCCTGCTTTGACATCAAATACTTAAGTGTAGCATGATCAGTGTAAACTACAACTTTTGATCCTATCAGATATGATCTAAACTTATCAAATGCATAGACTACAGCTAGCAACTCTTTTTCTGTTGTAGTGTAATTTCTTTGGGCCTCATTCAACACTTTACTTGCATAATATATGACATGATGCAAATTTCCCTTCTTTTGCCCAAGTACAGCACCAATTGCAATGTCACTTGCATCACACATGAGTTCAAAAGGTAATCCCCAATCTGGAGGTGTGATGATTGGTGCTGTTGTGAGTTTATTTTTTAAAGTTTCAAATGCATGCTGACAGTTTTCATCAAAAACAAAAGGGTTATCAAGCATTAACAGATTACTCAAAGGTTTGGCTATTTTTGAAAAGTCCTTGATAAACCTTCTGTAAAATCCGGCATGCCCCAAGAAACTTCTAACAGATTTCACATTAATTGGTGGAGGGAGTTTTTCTATAATCTCAACCTTTGCCTTATCAACCTCTATCCCTTTTCTTGAAACTTTATGGCCAAGAACAATTCCTTCGGGTACCATAAAATGGCATTTCTCCCAGTTTAAAACCATATTAGTTTCTTGGCACCGTTTCAAGACAAGAGTTAAATGGTTTAGGCAAGCATTGAAATTATCACCAAAAACAGAGAAGTCATCCATGAAGACTTCTAAAAATTTTTCGACCATATCAGAAAAAATGGAGAGCATACACCTTTGAAATGTGGCAGGGGCGTTGCAGAGCCCAAAAGGCATCCTCCTATACGCAAAAACTCCAAATGGACATGTGAAGGCAGTTTTCTCTTGGTCCTTGGGGTCTACCACGATTTGATTATACCCAGAATATCCGTTCAAAAAACAGTAATAGGCATGGCCGGCTAACCTTTCCAGCATCTGATCAATGAATGGGAGAGGGAAATGATCCTTCCTGGTGGCATCATTCAATCTTCTATAGTCTATGCACATTCTCCACCCAGTCACTGTTCTAGTAGGGATCAACTCATTCTTCTCATTAGTGATGACCGTCATCCCTCCCTTCTTTGGTACAACTTGAACCGGGCTTACCCATGGGCTGTCAGATATTGGGAAGATTATCCCTGCATTCCACAACTTCATTACTTCCTTCTGGACAACTTCCTTCATTGTAGGATTTAGCCTTCTTTGCGGTTGAACCACTGGTTTGGAATTATCTTCCAAGAGGATCTTATGCATACATACTGCAGGGCTGATTCCCTTCAGATCATCAATGGTCCATCCTAAAGCATCTTTGTGAGCCTTGAGTACATCAAGAAGTTCTCCTTCTTCCTTCTTTGTTAGGGATGAATTAATGATTACTGGGAAGCTCTCCGATGTGCCAAGGAATGCATATTTGAGATGGGTGGGTAAAGGTTTCAGTTCTTATCTTCGTACATCTTCTTTCTTATCTTGCCTTTTATCTTGCTCAGTAGAAGTCTCAGCCACTTGTTCCTCTGTTGCTTCTTTATTTCCTTCTTGCTCTTGAAAATTTTCTTCCAATGTTTCTTCCACCAAACTGTCTATCATATCCACTCTCACGTAATCCTCTTGCTCAGGAGCGTTTTGCATTGATTTGAACACATTTATGATCATTTGTTCATTATGGACCCTGAAGGTCATTTCTCCTTTTTCTACATCAATGATGGCCCTTGCTGTGTGTAGAAATGGCCTTCCCAGAATGATTGAGTCGTTTTCTTCTTCTTCAGTGTCCAAAATTACAAAATCTGCTGGGAAAATAAACTCCCCAATCTTCACTAACAGGTTCTCCACAATTCCATTAGGTGTCTTGATTGATCTGTCAGCCATGACTAGTGACATCCTGGTGGGTTTAAGTTCTTCTATGGCAAGTTTTCTCATCATTGAGAGAGGCATTAAATTGATGCTGGCACCCAGGTCACAGAGAGCCTTGTTGAGAATTATTTTGCCAATAGTGCATGAGACTACAAAGCTTCCCGGATCCTTAAGTTTTGGTGGAATACCCCGTTGAATCACAGCACTGCATTCCTCGGTGAGTAATATGGTTTCCCTTTCAAGCCAACTTTTTTTCTTATTGATAAGATCCTTCAGAAACTTGGAATATAGAGGCATTTGCTCAAGTGCTTCAGCCAAGGGAATGTTAATTTCCAGCTTCTTAAAAATCTCAAGGAATTTGTGAAAATGCTTGTCTTTAATCTCTTTGTTGAACCTCTGAGGGTAAGGCAGTGGGGGTGTGATGCTTTTTTTCATTTGCTGCTGCCCCTGAGGTACTTCCTTTGAGCTATGTGGCTGGTTGTTCTTCTCTTTGAGTTTCTCAGTGTCTTTGTTTGGCATCACATCTTGCTCCTTATCCTCATCTGCCTTTGTTTGATTCTCATCCTCTGTTGGTTCTTTGATGTTTTCTGCTTGCTTCCTTGTAGTGTCATTGTTGCTTGTCAATGCTCTTCCACTCCTTAATTGTATTGCCTTGCATTCCTCCTTGGGATTTGGAATTGTGTCACTGGGCAGTGCGTTTGAAGATCTCTCAACAGATACTTGCTTGGAGATTTGCCCCATCTGTCTCTCTAGGCTCTTTATAGAGGCTTCCTGATTCTTGGCTACCATTTCTTGGTGTTTCAACATTTTGTCTATCATGGCTTCCAAGTGAGTGATTCTTTGGGCTTCAGGTGATACTTGAGGTGGGTTATGAGATGTGGGTGGTGAATGGTAGGCATTTTGGTAGGTGGATTGGTTATTAGATTGGTATTGGTTGATGTTGGGGTAGTTGTTTTGAGGTTTTCTGAAGGGGTTTTGGTTAGTCTGCTGCTGGTTGTGATTTTGGTTGTTTCTTGGATTGTGTTGGTTTGAGTTCCTCTGCCATGGTTGTTGGTTTTGGGTATGGTTATCTCCCCATCTGAGGTTTGGGTGGTTCTTCCAGGATGGATTGTATGTATCACCATACACTTCATTTGGTCCTTGGTTGTGCATATACTGAACTTGCTCTTGTTGTTGTTCTTCTTGAGTTTCTTCACTCTGTCCCCATGTGGTTGATGGTTGGCTAGTGTTGACTGCTGCAACTTGGAGACTATCAATCCTCTTGGCCATTTGCTCAAATTGTTGTTGAATTTGCTTCTGCATCATCTTGTTTTGAGCTAGGATTGAATCCACTCCTTCTAGCTCCATTACTCCTCTTCTTTGTGATGGTTGGCGGCTTCTTTGATGAGCAAAGAAATATTGGTTGTTGGCCACCATATCCACAAGATTCTGAGCTTCCTCAGCAGTTTTCATTAGTTGTAGTGAACCTCCAGCAGAATGATCTAATGCCTCCTGAGATTTCAATGTCAGGCCTTCATAGAAATTTTGCAGCACGTCCCATTCATTGAACATCTCTGGAGGACACTTTCTGATTAAGGCTTTGTACCTCTCCCATGCTTCATACAAGGATTCAGCATCTAATTGTGTGAATGTCTACACCTCAGTTTTCAGCCTGATGACTCTTTGGGGTGGATAGAATTTGGCTAGAAATTTAGTCACCAAGTCATCCCAACTAGTGATACTCCCTTGGGGAAAAGTTTCAAGCCATTGTGCAGCCTTATCCCTTAATGAGAACGGGAACAACAGAAGCTTGTAAGTTTCAGGATTCACGCCATTGGATTTGACAGTGTCACAGATCCTTAAGAAGGTAGATAGATGTTGATTTGGATCCTCCAATGGTCCTCCCCCAAATGAGCAATTGTTCTGGACCAATGTGATGAGTTGTGCCTTCAGTTCAAAGTTATTTGCATTGACATTAGGGGTTAGAATGCTGCTTCCACAATGTCTAGCATTTGCTGTAATGGCCTCATCTTCTGTAGGTTCCTCCGGTTTTTTTCGGTTTATTTTCTCGGTTTTTTTTTTACGTTGTTGTGACCTTCGTTGTTTAAATGACGCTATCCCGAGGAGGACACCTAAAGGTGAGTTGTAATGGCCTCATCTTCGGCAGGCTCCTCAAGTTTATTTTTCCCGGTTTTTTTTTTACGTTGTGCTGACACTCGTTCTTTAAATGACGCTATTTCGAGGAGGACACCTAAAGGCGAGCCGTAATGGCCTCATCTTCGGCAGGCTCCTCGGGTGTTTTTTCCCGGTTTTTTTTTTTTTTTTTTTTTTTACGTTGTGCTGACCTTCGTTGTTTAAATGACGCTATTCCGAGGAGGACACCTAAAGGCGAGCTGTAATGGCCTCATCTTCGGCAGGCTCCTCCGGTTTATTTTACCCGGTTTTTTTTTTTCGTTGTGCTGACACTCGTTCTTTAAATGATGCTATTTCAAGGAGGACACCTAAAGGCGAGCTGTAATGGCCTCATCTTTGGCAGGCTCCTCGGGTTTTTTTTCCCAATTTTTTTTTTACGTTGCGCTGTCCCTCGTTCTTTAAATGACACTATCTCGAGGAGGACACCTAAAGGCGAGCCGTAATGGCCACATCTTCGGCAGGCTCCTCGGGTTTTTTTTTTCGGTTTTTTTTTACGTTGTGCTGACCCTCGTTCTTTAAATGACGCTATCTCGAGGAGGACACCTAAAGGCGAGTGGTAATGGCCTTATCTTCGGCAGGTTCCTCTGGTTTTTTTCCAGTTTTTTTCTCGATTTTTTTTACATTGTGCTGACCCTCGTTCTTTAAATGACACTATCTCGAGGAGGACACCTAAAGGCGAGCCGTAATGGCCTCATCTTCGGCAGGCTCCTACGGTTTTTTTTCCGGTTTTCTTTCCCAAATTTTTTTTTTTTTACATTGTGCTAACCCTCGTTCTTTAAATGACGCTATTTCAAGGAGGACTCCTAAAGGCGAGCCGTAATGGCCTAATCTTCGGCAGGCTCCTCCGGTTTTTTTTTTCCGATTTTTTTCTCGGATTTTTTTTACGTTGTGCTGACCCTCGTTCTTTAAATGACGATATCTCGAGGAGGACACCTAAAGGCGAGCTGTAATAGCTTCATCTTCTGTAGGTTCCTCCGGTTTTTTTCGGTTTATTTTCCCGGTTTTTATTTTTTATTTTTTTTACGTTGTGCTGACCTTCGTTGTTTAAATGACGCTATCCCGAGGAGGACACCTAAAGGCGAGTTGTAATGGTCTCATCTTCGGCAGGCTCCTCGGGTTTATTTTTCCCGTTTTTTTTTTACGTTGTGCTGACACTCGTTCTTTAAATGACGCTATTTCAAGGAGGACACCTAAAGGCGAGCCGTAATGGCCTCATCTTCGGCTGGCTCCTCGGGTTTATTTTTCCCGGTTTTTTTTTTTTACGTTGTGCTGACACTCGTTCTTTAAATGACGCTATTTCAAGGAGGACACCTAAAGGCGAGCCGTAATCGCCTTATCTTCGGCAGGCTCCTCGGGTTTTTTTTTTCCCAGTTTTTTTTTACGTTGTGCTGACCCTCGTTCTTTAAATGACGTTATCCCGAGGAGGACACCTAAAGGCGAGCCGTAATGGCCTCATCTTCGGCAGGCTCATCCGGTTTTTTTTTTTTTTTTACGTTGTGCTGACCCTCGTTCTTTAAATGACACTATCTCGAGGAGGACACCAAAAGGCGAGCCGTAATGGCCACATCTTCGGCAGGCTCCTCGGGTTTTTTTTTTTTCGGTTTTTTTTACGTTGTGCTGACCCTCATTCTTTAAATGACGCTATCTCGAGGAGGACACCTAAAAGCGAGCGGTAATGGCCTTATCTTCGGCAGTTTCCTCTGTTTTTTTTCCGATTTTTTTCCCGATTTTTTTTTACGTTGTGCTGACCCTCGTTCTTTAAATGACACTATCTCGAGGAGGACACCTAAAGGCGAGCCGTAATGGCCACATCTTCGGCAGGCTCCACCGGTTTTTTTGTTACGTTGTGCTGACCCTCGTTCTTTAAATGACGCTATTTCGAGGAGGACACCTAAAGGCGAGCTATAATGGCCTCATCTTCTGTAGGTTCCTCTGTTTTTTTTTCCGGTTTATTTTCCCAGTTTTTTTTTTTTTTTTTTTTTTTTTTTTTTTTACGTTGTGCTGACCTTCGTTCTTTAAACGACGCTATCTCGAGGTGGACACCTAAGGGCGAGCCGTAATGGCCTCATCTTCGGCAGGCTCCTCAAGTTTTTTTTTACAGTTTTTTTCTCGGATTTTTTTTTACGTTGTGCTGACCCTCGTTCTTTAGATGACGCTATTTCAAGGAGGACACCTAAAGGCGAGCCGTAATGGCCTCATCTTCGGCAGGCTCCTCCGATTTTTTTTTTCTGGTTTTTTTCTCGGATTTTTTTTTACGTTTTGCTGACCCTCGTTCTTTAAATGACGTTATCCCGAGGAGGACTCCTAAAGGCGAGCCGTAATGGCCTCATCTTCGGCAGGCTCCTCCAGTTTTTTTCCCAGTTTTTTTTTTACGTTGTGTTGAGCTTCGTTGTTTAAATGATGCTATCCCGAGGAGGACACCTAAAGGCGATTTGTAATGGCCTCATCTTCGGCAGGCTCCTCGGGTTTATTTTTCCAGGTTTTTTTTTTACGTTGTGCTGACACTCGTTCTTTAAATGATGCTATTTCAAGGAGGACACCTAAAGGCGATCCGTAATGGCCTCATCTTCGGCAGGCTCCTCCAGTTTTTTTTTTCGGTTTTTTTTTTTACGTTGTGCTGACCCTCGTTCTTTAAATGACGCTATCTCGAGGAGGACACCCAAACGCGAGCTCTAATGGCCTCATCTTCGGCAGGTTCCTCCGGTTTTTTTCCAGTTTTTTTCCCGATTTTTTTACGTTGTGCTGACCCTCGTTCTTTAGATGACACTATCTCGAGGAGGACACCTAAAGGCTAGCCGTAATGGCCACATCTTCGGCAGGCTCCTCCGGTTTTTTTTTTCCGGTTTTTTTTTTTTTACGTTGTGCTAACCCTCGTTCTTTAAATGACGATATTTCGAGTAGGACACCTAAAGGCGAGCTGTAATGGCCTCATCTTCTGTAGGTTCCTCTGATTTTTTTCCGGTTTATTTTCCCAGTTTTTTTTATTTTTTTATTTTTTTACGTTGTGCTGACCTTCGTTCTTTAAACGACGCTATCTCGAGGTGGACACCTAAGGGCTTGCCGTAATGGCCTCATTTTCGGCAGGCTCCTCCGGTTTTTTTTTTCAAGTTTTTTTTTACGTTGTGCTGACCCTCGTTCTTTAAATGACACTATCTCGAGGAGGACACCTAAAGGCGAGCCGTAATGGCCACATCTTCGGCAGGCTCCTCGGGTTTTTTTTTTTCGGTTTTTTTTACGTTGTGCTGACCCTCGTTCTTTAAATGACGCTATCTCGAGGAGGACACCTAAAGGCGAGCGGTAATGGCCTTATCTTCGGCAGGTTCCTCTCGTTTTTTTCCGATTTTATTCCCGATTTTTTTTTACGTTGTGCTGACCCTCGTTCTTTAAATGACACTATCTCGAGGAGGACACCTAAAGGCGAGCCGTAATGGCCACATCTTCGGCAGGCTCCACCAGTTTTTTTTTCCGGTTTTTTTTTTCTTGTGCTGACCCTCGTTCTTTAAATGACGCTATTTCGAGGAGGACACCTAAAGGCGAGCTGTAATGGCCTCATCTTCTGTAGGTTCCTCTTTTTTTTTTCCGGTTTATTTTCCCAGTTTTTTTTTATTTTTTTATTTTTTTTACGTTGTGTTGACCTTCGTTCTTTAAACGACGCTATCTCGAGGTGGACACCTAAGGGCGAGCCGTAATGGCCTCATCTTCGGCAGGCTCCTCCGGTTTTTTTTTTACGGTTTTTTTCTCGGATTTTTTTTTACGTTGTGCTGACCCTCGTTCTTTAGATGACGCTATTTCAAGGAGGACACCTAAAGGCGAGCCGTAATGGCCTCATCTTCGGCAGGCTCCTCCGATTTTTTTTTCTGGTTTTTTTTCTCGGATTTTTTTTACGTTGTGCTGACCCTCGTTCTTTAAATGACGTTATCCCGAGGAGGACTCCTAAAGGCGAGTCGTAATGGCCTCATCTTCGGCAGGCTCCTCCAGTGTTTTTCGCAGTTTTTTTTTTACGTTGTGTTGACCTTCGTTGTTTAAATGATGCTATCCCGAGGAGGACACCTAAAGGCGATTTGTAATGGCCTCATCTTCGGCAGGCTCCTCGGGTTTATTTTTCAAGGTTTTTTTTTTTTACGTTGTGCTGACACTCGTTCTTTAAATGATGCTATTTCAAGGAGGACACCTAAAGGCGATCCGTAATGGCCTCATCTTCGGCAGGCTCCTCCAGTTTTTTTTCCGGTTTTTTTTTTTACGTTGTGCTGACCCTCGTTCTTTAAATGACGCTATCTCGAGGAGGACACCTAAACGCGAGCTCTAATGGCCTCATCTTCGGCAGGTTCCTCCGGTTTTTTTCCGGTTTTTTTCCCGATTTTTTTTACGTTGTGCTGACCCTCGTTCTTTAAATGACGCTATTTCGAGCAGGACACCTAAAGGCGAGCTGTAATGGCCTCATCTTCTGTAGGTTCCTCCGATTTTTTTCTAGTTTATTTTCCCAGTTTTTTTTATTTTTTTATTTTTTTTACGTTGTGCTGACCTTCGTTCTTTAGACGACGCTATCTCGAGGTGGACACCTAAGGGCTTGCCGTAATGGCCTCATTTTCGGCAGGCTTCTCTGGTTTTTTTTTTTACGATTTTTTTCTCGAATTTTTTTTTTATGTTGGGCTGACCCTCGTTCTTTAAATGACGCTATTTCAAGGAGGACACCTAAAGGCGAGCCGTAATGGCCTCATCTTCGGCAGGCTCCTCCGATTTTTTTTTCCAGTTTTTTTCTCGGATTTTGTTTTACGTTCTGCTGACCCTCGTTCTTTAAATGACGCTATCTCGAGGAGGACACCTAAAGGCGAGTTGTAACGGCCTCATCTTCGGCAGGTTCCTCCGGTTTTTTCCGGTTTTTTTCCCGATTTTTTTTTTGACGTTGTGCTGACCCTCGTTCTTTAAATGACACTATCTCGAGGAGGACACCTAAAGGCGAGCTGTGATGGCCACATCTTCGGCAGGCTCCTCCGGTTTTTTTTTTCCAGTTTCTTTTTTACGTTGTGCTGACCCTCGTTCTTTAAATGACACTATCTCGAGGAGGACACCTAAAGGCGAGCCGTAATGGCCACATCTTCGGCAGGCTCCTCCGGTTTTATTTTTTCGGGTTTTTTTTTTTACGTTGTGCTGACCCTCGTTCTTTAAATGACGCTATTTCGAGGAGGACACCAAAAGGCGAGCCGTAATGGCCTCATCTTCGGCAGGCTCCTCCGTTTTTTTTTTTCCGATTTTTTCTCGGATTTTTTTTTTTACGTTGTGCTGACCCTCGTTCTTTAAATGACGCTATCTCGAGGAGAACACCTAAAGGCGAGCTGTAAAAGCCTCATCTTCTGTAGGTTCCTCCGATTTCTTTCGTTTTATTTTCCCGATTTTTTTATTTTTTTATTTTTTTACGTTATGCTGACCTTTATTGTTTAAATGACGCTATCCCGAGGAGGACACCTAACGGCGAGCTGTAATGGCCTCATCTTCGGCAGGCTCCTCGAGTTTTTTTTCCCGGTTTTTTTTTTTTTTACGTTGTGCTGACACTGGTTCTTTAAATGACGTTATTTCAAGGAGGACACCTATAGGCGAGCCGTAATGGCCTCATCTTCGGCAGGCTCCTCGGGTTTTTTTTCCCGGTTTTTTTTTATACGTTGTGCTGACCCTCGTCTTTAAATGACGCTATTTCAAGGAGGACACCTAAAGGCGAGCGGAAATGTCCTCATCTTCGGCAAGCTCCTCCGGTTTTTTTCTCGGATTTTTTTTACGTTGTGCTGACCCTCGTTCTTTAAATGATGCTATCTCGAGGAGGACACCAAAAGGCGAGCTGTAACGGCCTCATCTTCGGAAGGTTACTCCGGTTTTTTCCCCTTTTTTCCCGATTTTTTTTTAAGTTGTGCTGACCCTCGTTCTTTAAATGTCACTATCTCGAGGAGGACATCTAAAGGCGAGCCGTAATGGCCACATATTCGGCAGGCTCCTCCGGTTTTTTTTTCGGTTATTTTTTTTGTACGTTGTGCTGACCCTCGTTCTTTAAATGACGCTATTTCGAGGAGGACACATAAAGGCGAGCTGTAATGGCCTCATCTTCTGTAGGTTCTTCCGGTTTTTTCCAGTTTATTTTCCCAATTTTTTTATTTTTTTATTTTTTTTACGTTGTGCTGACCTTCGTTCTTTAAACGACGCTATCTCGAGGTGGACACCTAAACACGAGCTCTAATGGCCTTATCTTCGGCAGGTTCCTCTGGTTTTTTTCCGGTTTTTTTCCCGATTTTTTTTACGTTGTGCTGACCCTCGTTCTTTAGATGACACTATCTCGAGGAGGACACCTAAAGGCTAGCCGTAATGGCCACATCTTCGGCAGGCTCCTCCGGTTTTTTTTTCCGGTTTTTTTTTTTTACGTTGTGCTGACCCTCGTTCTTTAAATGACGCTATTTCGAGGAGGACACCTAAAGGCGAGCTATAATGGCCTCATCTTCTGTAGGTTCCTCCGATTTTATTCCGATTTATTTTCCCAGTTTTTTTTATTTTTTTATTTTTTTTACGTTGTGCTGACCTTCGTTCTTTAGACGACGCTATCTCGAGGTGGACACCTAAGGGCTTGTCGTAATGGCCTCATTTTCGGCAGGCTCCTCCGGTTTTTTTTTTACGATTTTTTTCTCGAATTTTTTTTTTATGTTGGGCTGACCCTCGTTCTTTAAATGACGCTATTTCAAGGAGGACACCTAAAGGCGAGCCGTAATGGCCTCATCTTCGGCAGGTTCCTCCGGTTTTTTCCGATTTTTTTCCCGATTTTTTTTTTTGACGTTGTGCTGACCCTCGTTCTTTAAATGACACTATCTCGAGGAGGACACCTAAAGGCGAGCCGTGATGGCCACATCTTCGGCAGGCTCCTCCGGTTTTTTTTCCAGTTTCTTTTTTACGTTGTGCTGACCCTCGTTCTTTAAATGACACTATCTCGAGGAGGACACCTAAAGGCGAGCCGTAATGGCCACATCTTCGGCAGGCTCCTCCGGTTTTATTTTTTCGGGTTTTTTTTTTACGTTGTGCTGACCCTCGTTCTTTAAATGACGCTATTTCGAGGAGGACACCAAAAGGCGAGCCGTAATGGCCTCATCTTCGGCAGGCTCCTCCGTTTTATTTTTCCGATTTTTTCTCGGATTTTTTTTTTACGTTGTGCTGACCCTCGTTCTTTAAATGACGCTATCTCGAGGAGGACACCTAAAGGCGAGCTGTAAAAGCCTCATCTTCTGTAGGTTCCTCCGATTTCTTTCGTTTTATTTTCCCGATTTTTTTATTTTTTTATTTTTTTACGTTATGCTGACCTTTATTGTTTAAATGACGCTATCCCGAGGAGGACACCTAACGGCGAGCTGTAATGGCCTCATCTTCGGCAGGCTCCTCGGGTTTTTTTTCCCGGTTTTTTTTTTTTTTACGTTGTGCTGACACTCATTCTTTAAATGACGTTATTTCAAGGAGGACACCTATAAGCGAGCCGTAATGGCCTCATCTTCGGCAGGCTCCTCGGGTTTTTTTTTCCTGTTTTTTTTTATACGTTGTGCTGACCCTCGTCTTTAAATGACGCTATTTCAAGGAGGACACCTAAAGGCGAGCTGAAATGTCCTCATCTTCGGCAAGCTCCTCCGGTTTTTTTCTCGGATTTTTTTTACGTTGTGCTGACCCTCGTTCTTTAAATGACGCTATCTCGAGGAGGACACCAAAAGGCGAGCTGTAACGGCCTCATCTTCGGCAGGTTACTCCGGTTTTTTCCCCTTTTTTCCCGATTTTTTTTTAAGTTGTGCTGACCCTCGTTCTTTAAATGTCACTATCTCGAGGAGGACATCTAAAGGCGAGCCGTAATGGCCACATATTCGGCAGGCTCCTCCGGTTTTTTTTTTCGGTTATTTTTTTTTTACGTTGTGCTGACCCTCGTTCTTTAAATGAAGCTATTTCGAGGAGGCACATAAAGGCGAGCTGTAATGGTCATCTTCTGTA